>NW_027280059.1:0-365725 GCF_046629955.1 Centroberyx affinis
CTTTGTATTGAATGTAGAATGGATATGATGCTCTATGGCAACTCTAGATGAGCAGACACTTGTAAAATCATGGTAAATTTGGGTTTATTTTCCCTTTAAGAGCCTGGTTATTTGGGAACATCCAGTTTAAGGATTTATTTCCATTTTTTGTTTTTTTGCTTATTTTTCAGTGTTTTGTAAAAGTGTGCTGTACTGTGGAAATTCAATGAAGTCCAAAAACAAAAGCTACTGTGGTTTTCTTTGTTTTGTTCAATAAAAGGTGACGCTTGTTTCCTTTCTTTGAATGATGTGATAATGAATTTCTTTGGGTTTGTCATATTGTGGTGCAGCAGACATTTCAATGTAGTGCAGTTTCAGCTCAATTTTAATTATTTTAAATCCTCCCATTGCTACTTAAAAAAGCAATGACTCAATATAATGCATGCACCTCCATAGCATTTTGGCTTCCACTTCTACGCGTTTTTATGAATATTAAAGTATTAGAATATGAGAATTAGAATTAGAATATAGACTATTTAGAATATAGAATAGAAGGTTAGAAAAATGCTTCAAATGATGCTGTTTGATGATATGGTGGAGAGGGATACATGATGACGTTATGAGTGTAGTTTCGCAAACTGATTCATACCCTCCGTGTCTCTTGCTACAGATTCTCATCCCTTGCAACATGTGCTCTCAATTTGTGGGGAAGGAAACAAAACCCAAACGCCTCACATGCTGTTAATGAAACACCTCCTGTTATGATAAGTGAAGTAGTATTTTTACTAATCCAATAAAACAACAATTTTATATGAATTACAACATTCCACCAGCAGCCTGGAAAACATAATAAAAGTGTGCAAAGGCTAGTAGGCTGTGTTTTGGCTACTGATAAGCTGTGTTGGAGGTGACCAAACAACAACTGTACTTCTAGGCCTTAAGGCTAGTATTTCCTTTCTGAGATCAAAATATGAGGCAAACAAAAGGAGTCACGCCCCAATTTGTTCTGAAACATGTAGCATAGACTAAGGGGAAGAACTGGGGCTCAGTTACTAGGGCATAGTAACATGATGAGCTCTCACAAGAGGGAGACACACACACACACACACACACACACACACACACACACAGTAATGTATCAGAGTACTGACTACTGAACAATATAGTATATTATTCTCTCATGGGAATATGACACAAGCTGATGGGAGGCCTCTAGTCCCTTATTGAAAGCTGGAAATGATGAATTTGATTTGTGTTAGTAATAATCTTTAGCAAAGGCAAACAGACAGTAAAACTTAGTATAATATAAATGAAAAATGACATTAAAATCAGAACCTGGGTGTTTTGATTCTTACATCTTGTCTTGAGCATATACAAATTATTATGGGCTCAGCTATAAACTTCAGATCAGCACTTCAGATTTAATGAAAAACTGAATTGTTTTTGGACAAAAGAGTGTGGATTCATAGGGAATGCCACTAAAACTAATTTAACACCACCAGGTTCCATTACAGACTGCAACACACTGTCTTCACAGGCCATGTCTCTATAGAGCCTCTGCCTCCCTCTATGATCAAACAAAACCACAACCACAATGCTGAGACATAAGGAGACAGGAGCCTGCTTAACAGGTTATGAAGATCCACACTGATCTATCTCTGATCTATCACTTCATTAAACTGACCATAAACCCTGCTGCCCGGGTAACTGGTTCATTTTTCTTATTTGTCTGACAGTCTGTTCAGCCTGAATGACTGCAGCAGAGCTCAGTTTACACCAGAGTACAAGACCGTCTGAACTCCTGATCCTCTCAAAGCCTCTGGACCGACACAAAGGTCAAAGCACTGACTACGATTCCATTAAACAGCTTCTTTGTGTACGTCTAGTCAAATCAGCTGCTTTTAATGAGGCAATGAGAAATGGAGGTTAATCAGCAGGTTACAGACACTTTCCAGGGGGTAAGGAGAGAAGGAGAAAGAGGAAACTCAATACAATTAGGGAACGAGTGAGAAAAATGACACTAGTATCAACACATAATCCAAATCGATTTCCTCATTTATCTTTTTTGCTATTTTTAGATTCTACCAGACGACTTTCTTGTTAGTTGGTGATTGTTGGTGTCTTGAGGCATCACTGTGATAAAGCACCATAAAAAAAAGTTGAACTTGTATTTATCTAGAGTATGAAGACCCAGCGGGGATAATATACAACAGGCCTAATCTTTCAACCGCAGCTGTGACATTCCAGCGGTCCAGCCAGTTGAGGCAGATTAGTCTGAGGTGAAGCTGCATACCTGCAGTACAGTACAGACACTAATGAACCAACTCATGACACGGAGAGAGTCTGGGGTTCCTCTAATGATCCAGACCCATCTAGTCTGACTAACAACCACACAGACCACAGAGCGCCCTAGGATGCTGTTTTCGTTACACATCAATCCAGCCATTATTAATGGGCCCAGTAAGCATCACACAGCGATGGAAAAAAAAGGTGATATTGAGAAAGGATTCTGACATGAGAAGGGAATTTTGGTACTGAAGAGGCACATATTGACCAGAAGATGGCAGCAAAGCACCAAAAACAAATGTCACACAATATAGGTCATGAGGCAACCAAAGAAGAAGCAGTGGAGGGAAGTTTGAATACAAAACTAAGTTTGTCTGTGTATGTCTGTCGACTTGTTTGTGATTTTATTACTGATATGACTGATATAGGTGGGTCCTTTGACCTTAATAAGACACAAGCTGTGTTAGGGATTACTTGGAATGAAGTGTGTCCTGATTGGTCAGGACATTTTGCTGTTGTCTATACAGGTATGTTGGTAGTGCCTTTTAAAGTAACCTGATGAAGGTTACTTTAAAAGAAATGCAGGTGAATATTAATAAAGTGAGTTCAGTGAGACAGTTTGCAATGAGTCTTGTTCTTTTAAATTACTGATATGATTCAATCTGAATATGAAAATGTTATGGGTAAGAAAAGCTTGATTCAAATAAGAATTAATCTGCATAAAACACTGCAGCTGCCATTAAATTATACAATCAATACACGGACAGAAATCCAGTCTCGGCACCTTTTTCAAATCCCCTCAACTTTGACCTCTGAGTCAAGACCAAACAAAAGTTATAAGGATTCTAGCTAAATATGACACAGCACTGGCGTGAGCCTACCTGCAGGTAGCGTGTCTGGTGAGCAGCAACCATCTCTCCCATTGGAACCACCACCTTCTCCACGCTGCGCTGGTGGGAGTGGGCCCGGATGTCTGGGCTCTCCTCTGAACGCAGCTCGATGTGAGAGATCAGCAGGTTAGAGATCACCTGCTGCACTGACTGCAGGGACAGAGTGAGGGAGAGAGAGATGAGACAGAGGAGCAGTCAGATGGAGAAGTGGTTTTTATGGTCACATTCAATATCGCATCTCGTCACCTTTAAACGAAATCATAAAATACTGAAGGGTCAGCTCCGCATCATTGACTTGTTGTGCAGCTAATATCTGGGATTGTCTCCGAACCAAGAGCCAGAATAATTTTTAATTCTAAACTCTTCCTTTGTTTCTTCTTTTATAAACTCTTTTTTCTTATTAAGGTATTTCGAAGAAAGATATGGGAATCTTTCTTCTAAATACCTTTCTATTCCCACTGCTGCAGAACAGGAATCCTCTGCAAACCTGCAGTTTTGCTGAGTAGGGCCCAAAGTGTTTTAAATAGCTTGTATGGTGTATTAGCCTTTTTTCCGATATAAATTTAAAAAAAAACAGACAGAGAGACAGACATATGAACAGACACACATTGTACCCACCTTGGTGTCTCCACCTGGAGTGGCGCTGAGAGCCAGGATGCGGAACTGCCGTGTCTGACTGCCGAGCTGCCGGACCACCTGAGGAAAGGGGCGAAAAACAAGTCATGAGCCATGAATACACGAGCTTCATGTCAAGACCGTGCATGGAACATACTCAGGAGGAGAAACGGCCCCTGTACCTGACAGTAGGCGTGGTTGCCCAGCGCCTTGTGGGCTTCGTCGATCACCACACACTTGACCTGCAGGGCCGGGCAGGTGTCTCTGGACAGGTCGTTCACCATCACCTGAGGGGTGAGGAAGAAGACGCGCTTCGCCCTCCACAGCTCCTGCCTCTGCCCTGCTGCTGTGCTGCCTGTGGATCAGATAGTCTCGTCAGTTAACAGGTAAAAGCAGAAAAGTGGAATGTCAGAGTTTGTCATTTACAGCATCATACCTGTCAGCTCCGCCATGTGAGTCTGCGGGATCCCCATCACTTTGTAACAGGCCTCAATCTGTTGTGCCACAAGCGGTTTGGTGGGAGCCATAAATACAATCTTCCCCGATGGGTACCAGCGATAGAAGTTGTACATGACCACAGAGGCTATGAATGTCTTTCCCAGCCCGGTGGGAAGACACACCAGGGTGTTCTGAAACAAGGCGGCCTCTGATATCTTCAGCTGGTACTCCCTGATGGGGTAGTTGGAGGGGTAGATCCATACCTTAGCTGACGAGCTGTCAAAGCCAGGGAAGTCTGGGTAGCACTGTCCGCCTGATGGGACGGGGGAGAGGGCAGAGCTCTCTGTTCCTACCGGGTTGTCATCTTGGACAAAGTTTGCATCAAGTTGCAGAGTCCTTTCAGCTTCATAGACAGCGACCACCATCAGGTCATCGTCATCATCATCTTCATCAGCCGATTTAGGGTCCTGTATCCTCACTTGGCACTCTGGTGTGTAGGTGGACCCCTGACCAGTTTCACTCCATAGTGAACTGCGAGGAGGATGTGTTTTAGCTACAGAGCTGCTTGGGGTTGCTCTACACCGTCCAGCGGCTGCTTTCTTGCCCGTATTTTTCGGTTGAACAACGTTGCTTTGAGAAACGGTTGCACCCCAAGTCTGGAACAAAGTCCTTTGATTTGTTCCACTAACGTTACTCATTTTGACTAGTTGTGGTGTTAAACCTGAGCAAACAAGCCCATGTGGCGAGCGGCAACATTACGAAATGAAAAAAAAATATATAAACACACATTTACTTCCGCCCACGTGTTTTTCAAAATAAAACACCATGTAACGATATTTTTTTTTATTCCAGAATCTTTTTTTAGTTTAAATTGGCTTACTACAAGTATATCGTAGCCATAATAATATGTCTGACTAAAAGCTGAACTGATAAAGTTGCATGGTTAGCTATAGTTCACACGAACAGGCTTTTATTTCTTTAGTGTAACACCGGAAGAAAATCAAAAGTTCGATTCCCTATCCCGCGACATTTGCAGCATAGCGGCGTTACCATAGCAATGGAGAGAAGTCAGTGGGAGAAGATATTAACCTATTTTCAGGTACTAAATGGCTATTGTTAAAGCGACTCGCACTATTGTTTACTATAAAGTGACATGGGTAGTAGGTATTACAAGCTGTCTTTATGGTTGTGGTGTTTTGGAGCTAATTCGTATTTTGTTTAACCTACTTTAAAATAGCTGTTAGCTGTTAGCAAGCCTTGACGTTAGTTCAATCATAAGGTTAACGTTAGTTTGACCAGTAGGCTCACAGCTGCTACCAGGCAGAAAGCTTGTGTAACTTACCAGTAAGATAGTGTAACTCTCCTCTCTTCGCTAGGCACATGTCCGTGGATACTTGGTGAGAAAAGAAATCTACAGTGCACGGGAAGATTTTGAAGACATCGTGAGAGAAATTGATGGGGACTTGGCCCATTTAGAGTGGAGGGAGACCATCGTCCCCATTCCCCACTTCACAGACACTGTAAGATGACACTATTATGAGAATGTGACCGTGTTGGTTCAGCACATCAGATCTTTTATTCATACTCTTTATCATTCATCACCAGGATGGCCCATTTCTAAGACCGAAACCAAGCTGCTCTGTCAGCAAGGCGTTGAAACCAGCACCAGATGTCAGTGCCTGTCCCCAGAATCCTCCACCAGCGTCTCTGTCGGAGGAGAGAGGAGCAGCTCATTGTCTCCTTCCAGAGAAGATAGCAGCTGAGAGAGATGATTCACACAGCCGGAGACAGGTCTCCCTTTCCGGGGTCTATTCCCCCAGTATCCCCGCTGGAGGGCATGGAGAGGGGCAGAGAGACAGCAGTTCGGGGGACCAGGTGGGGGATGAAGACGGAGGAGTGATGGAGAGCACAGGAGAAGCTACCACTGTCTGGAGCAGTCTGGGGCTGGAGATGAACTACAATCACTCTCACAAAGGTGAGAGGTGTACATGTAGTACAGGTAGTGTTCACTACCTTTTTTTGAGTGAAGAATCTTGCCAGTGAGATAACTTCACCTATTGCACATGCATTACAATTTGCTTCAAGAAGTGAAGTGATATTATCTTGATACTAGTCAAGTGATCTGACTTATTTCAGGATTTAGTCATTTGCTTCAAGAAAATTCTCAAAACAGGAGAAAATTAATTGGAAATAAACTCCAAATGGCAGATTTTTTTAGGTGTTTTACCAAAAACAAGACAATATTATACTAAATTAGTTGGACATTTTTGTGTAACGTGTGTTTCATGTGTCATTCTGAATATGCCATCCCTACCCCAGGTCCGTGGCAGTACTGTTTGGCCCAGGAGGTGCCCCGTACCCCAGAAGCCCTGCGTCTCCATAGAAACACCCTGGCCATGGAGCTGCTCTGGCTCCAGCAGGCCATTGCCAGCAGGAAAAAGGTGAGAGAAAGAGAGAGAGAGATGTAGTGTTTCCCCTACATTCACTCAGCAGTGGCAGACTCCTGCTGTAAGAAAATTGCTCTCGCTGCAAGATAAAATTTATTGATTGACCTCCAGAAATAAGTAAGTAGGTGCACAGGACCAAAAAGTTGTTTTCCTCAAAATAGTACTCATAATGTAAGAGTCCAATAAGAACCATTGTATATTTGCAGCCATTGCCTGAGACAGGGAATGAGCCTGCACGCAGAACCAGAATCAGTTGCTACTTATTGACTTCACAGTCAACATGCCCCAAAGACTATAAACATCCAGCTGATGCTTATAAACATGGTTCCTAAAGCTACATGTATAAGCCTGTTTTTGTTCCTACAGTGTGACCTCGCAACCAAAACGTGTATAAATCAAGAAACAGCATGGTCAGCTGTAAACTGTCAAAAGCTGTCAAACTGGGTACTGATTGAATCCTCTAATTTATTCATTAACATAATAAATATTTTAATGAATCCCAGACCGCTGTTCCCATGCAGCACCCTGCAGCTCCAGAAAGTGTAAAGGGGCCAAGAAATATAATGAGTAATGAGCACTGAGAAAGCCCTGTGTAAACCCCTCTGAACCCACAGAGAGGATAAGCGGGATGCGCTAACGCACCCTAGCACTCAATTTTCAAGTGTAATTGTGGACGGAAAGTTAATAATTACTTCAGACCTCACTGCCAAGAAAAGCGCCAGGAGAATCACACTGAGACATGTATGCATGTGTCATAATTTCGCCTGCATAATCCATTGCTTTCTGCAGATTTGTTGTCATGCACTGTGAGTGTGCTCACTCAACCATTTGATTACAGGGTATAACTTGGCAGCAAAAAAAAGAACTTTTAATGATTTTTTCCCCCTCTCTCTCTTTCCTACAGTATTTGTCACTGAAAGAGACGCTGAGCACATCCTGACAGCAGACGTAACCAAAGTCATCTGAACTGGACTCAATAATACAGGACTGAAGCTCTGACTGAGGACAATAGACTGAACTCACTCTCATGGCATCTTTTAGCAATGACTTTATGAGACAAGTGCACAGAGTATATAAATTACTTTTCAGATAGTTTTCTATCAGATAGTGATTTATCACATGTTTCAAAGATATTATGTGTTTATAAAGCTGTACATTGTTTTTGTTATTTGTTGAAATTGAAAAAAAAAGAATAAACTTTATTTTTCTAATATTTTCTGTATTTTCTAGTATTGTACACATTTTCTTGGGAATGTAACACGTCCACTGTTCCTACTGCTGTTGTTGCTACTAGAATGGTGCTGACATTGTCTTTATAGCATTATATTGTAGGTGGAGGTAGTGACTATTGTTCAGAAAAAGGATTCATGAAAGAGATTCAAGCGATGGCCTCACAGAAGCTCAAATTTCCCATTTGGCGCACATTGAATGGGCTCTCATCACGTGAAAAGTTCATCCCACAAATATTCACATGACAGCCCACTATAATGCTGCTGTCTTCTAATGATGTCAGTGTCATTTAAAGTGTTAATTGGAAAAAGCAAGAGACTAATTTGAGTGTAAACAGCATTGTCCAGCCCTATTTTAGTTTTTTGGAATGAGTAATTTCTGAGAATTTTCAGTAATGGCTCTTTCAGCTGCTGGTTCTTGACTTGCTTGTGAATCATTTGGGAGTTCATGTCTACTTTCTGAATTATTTTGGAAAAACAGACGACTGGGTTTAGAGGTTATCTTATTGATTCAGCTTAAAACACTTCGACCCACCCATTCTCTCCTCCTCTGTCTCTCTCTTTTGTTGTGGTTGCTGCTGATGGTTTGGCCCACAAAGCCAGTCATTGCTGGCCATGCTGCCATGGCAACCAGGAAATACTCACAGCCGTCAGTGGAGTAGCGTGTGTGTGTGTGTGTGTGTGTATGTGTGTGAAGGGGAACGAGGGAGCAGAACGTGGTGAGTGGAAGTCCAGACAGACCACAACAACAAAGAGCTGGACTAATTTTCACCTTTGCCTTCAATTCTACAATTTCTCTGCTTCACCTTGCGCCAGGCTAGTGAGTGTCTGAGCAATGTGTGTGTGTAAGTGGTCGATAGATGAGAGATCATGTGATATGGGTGTGTAATTATGTGTAGTTGTTGGACAGTGTGACCCAAAGAGGAGATTGAAAGAATGTGGTGTGTGAGTGTGAATATCTTAGTGTATGAAGGTGGTCAGTAATGCAGCTCCAGGTTTGGTGGGTAAACTTGACAGAAGTGTGTGTATGTGCTGAGAATGAGGCTACGCCATGTGTGTGTGGACTCCAAGACACTAACCAGCCTGGACTGACATTGTGCTTCCATGTTTTATTGCTGTGTGGCGGGTGTGTGGACTCGGAGATGGCTGCCAGCAGTGGGACCTCCTCTGCAGCCGCGGCTCTCCTGCCTCCAGTGAAGAGCGTGGTGGTGTACAGGAACGGAGACCCCTTCTACTGCGGGCGGAGGTTCGTGGTCAACCAGCGACAGGTGGCCACTATGGAGGCCTTTCTAAACGAAGTGACCCAGAGCATCAGCGCTCCGCTGGCCGTCAGGAGCCTGTACACCCCCAGGCAGGGCCACAGGGTCACAGAGCTGCAGGACCTTCAGACTGGAGGCCAGTATGTTGCTGCGGGCTTTGAGAGGTTCAAGAAACTGGAGTGAGTACAAGACCCATATACTAAATGTTGGTAACTAATCATTCTGATGTACAGTTTCCCATAAGGAAAGAGGCTCTCTGCCTCCTAAAATACTATTTTTTTTGTTTTGATGTCCAATATACAGCAGAATGAGTGAATCCTGTGTTGGAACATGGATCAAATAATGAAGTGTTGGTGTCAGGCTAATCTGCTTTTCAAATGTTGTTATTCTTTATCATATCTGTTGTTGTTTTCACATGTAGTTACCTGAACACAGGAATGAAAAAGCAGCCAGTTGCCCGTGAAGGAACTCAGGTAGGCTATGGTTTCTCATGTGGGCAGCTTCCTTTCAGGCCAACAGATCAGTCCATAACTCATTAATCCTAGTCTAACCAGGAGGAATGCACCACCGCATTGCTCAGTGGGGGCAGCCGGGCTGCACCACTTATATCAAGCTGTATCTGCACCATTTGAACCTTGTGCCAAGTCAAATATGAAAATCACTGTTTGTGTAGCTTAGTGCAGGATTTTCCATTACCGAGACAAGTCCCTATTTGCCTATATATTTAACAGCACATATGCCTTTTGTTATGTTAGCATTTGGTAGATTAGATTCACTTTCTGTGACTGTGTGTGTGTCAGACCGCACTCTTACGGTCCCATTGATGTCATCGGTTGTCATGTAAATTACCGTAAATAATCGGCTAATGATTGTGCTGTCCATCAACCATTCACTTAGAGCTTGCAGGAGTCACCGCTCTTAAAGTGACATTACATTCAGTAATTACAGTTAGATGTATAGCCACAAGTCAGGTGTCAAACTGCACCATAGGTTACACAATACGCTGAAAACTTTCATCGGGGGAAAGTTAGGTCTCTGAATGAATCTGAACCTGACCTTGCTCTCTTTAGTCGTTAGAATTAAACCTGTTTCTCTATATTGAAAGGCAGGCAGGGCATGGTGATGCGGTAGTGTTATGCAGAGAAAGGCTCTCTCTGTGTCATGAATGACTCTTATACCACACCATTTCACACAAAACTATTTTCAAAGCCTTCTTAAACACACACAAACACAAATACACACACTCAGAGCCACTCATGATGGCGAGTGCTTGCTTTGTATTCTGACCAGCTGGCAGGGATGACTGAATGGTTTTCAGACCCAGAGTGTGTTTTTGGTCTTTAAGCGTCAGTGTTACTTTTCTGAAAAACATGAAAGAGTAGAGAGTAATTGTGTGTGCCTTGGGTGTCTGCCATTTGGAAAGCAGATTGTTTAGCTACTGTGTCTTAGAGGCTTTTGGTTTAAAAGTCTTACATGCCTGTGTTGTGAGTTGCTGTGGAGCAATGCAGGAAGTGTGTGTGTGTGTGTGTGTTTTTGTGTGTGTGCGGGTGAGAGAGAGAGAGTGTGATCCTACTGGTAAAACAAAGCCTTATCCCTTCACACAGTGTTATCAAGCTGTGTGCATGTCTGGGCAGGCCTAATGCCCAGTCCCATATTGACGGCCCCACGCCTTCGCTTCATTTTCAGAGACACTGTAAATGCATCATATGTGCGTCACTTCAAAGTAGAGACATTAAGCCAAGATATGCTGTGTGTGGTTTGTTCTGGATTCACTGATTTATTGCAGAAGCGGACGCGGGTGTCAGTGAGTATTGACTCTAGTGCCTCCACATTTCATTGGTATGTGAGGACATGGGTCGAGCAGCTCTCAGATCAGACACGGCATGTGAATGTGCCATTGGAAAAGACTTGGGGTGACGTTCGTTTCCATGGCTGCAGCACTTGAGCTGACATGAGTGGAATAGTTATTCATTCATTACACATTTTGGATATCTGACTTTGCTGCGGTGGATGTACTGTGCATTTAATGTGCAGAATGTGGATGACGTCAATCCGATGAGGGACTTTACAAATGTATTATATTACTGAACAAAAGACAACATTATAATGTTATGCAACAGCATACATCATAGTCTTATTTCCTGAATTCCCCCACCAGGCAAGAATAATCCAGAGGCCAAATGTCTCAGCCAAATGGAGGAAGTTTATACCTGTACCATGCATCATACGGTGAGTTTGGCAGACAACATGCACACACACACACACACACACACACACACACACATTCACACCCACACATACACATACACATACACATAATAGGGATGGGACGATATATCAATATTCAATATATTGCAATACAAAACTGTGACAATACGTATCGTAGGGCAGAAAAATGAATCGCGATATTAGCTACATTTTATTCTGCTGTAGTAATCACAAATGAGACGGCTTTCCCATCACAATTTCGCAAACTCTCCATCGAAATTCTACTATTTGCACTTTAAATAAACATAATTCTGCACATACTGTCATACTTTGTTGCCATTGAACTTCTGGTTGTATCGAATTGTGAACCCCATATCACGTATCGAATTGTATGAGATAGGCATATTGTCCCATTCCTAATAAATAACCATCCAAAGCCCACGCAGTTATCATCTGAGCTCACTTTCTCTTATGTTTCTATTCAGCGTTTTCCGTAATGGAGATCTACTGTGTCCACCATTCCGATTCATCATTCCCCGGAGCATGCAGCAGGACCTGGAACAGATCCTGAGTCTGGTCACAGAGAAGGTCAGCTTACGGACTGGAGCTGTGCGCAGGTCAGAAACACACACACACACACACACACACACACACACACACACACAGCGTGCAAACAGAGAGACACATAAATATCTGTCTAACCCCTGTGCTTCATCAGGTTGTGCTCTCTGGAGGGAGTGACTGTGTCCTCAGCAGGAGAACTGGAGACCGGCCATTGCTATGTTGCCGTGGGAACCGAAAGGTTCAAGAAACTTCCATATGTGGAGCTGTTGGTTTCAAAAGCCACAGAGAGGTATTGTTATTCATCCGCCTGTGTGTGTGTGTGTATGTGTTGTCTGTTTTGAGCTATAACATGAGATAGGTATTGTCAGAAAATACTACTTCTATCTCTCACTTTCTTTACATTACAATGATTTTCTTTACTTTGCAGATATTACCCAGGAAAGAGGAGGCTGTTGCGGAGAGCTGAGGTAAATTTTGGTTTTCCACTTTTACCTGACAGTATATAATTTGCTCACCTTCCTTCCAGTGGTGTATCATAATGTTGTCAAATGTGTTATGTCCCCAAAAATATTGTCTTAAAACCCGAATTACACTGCAACCGGTGCTTCATTTGCAACATGTCAGGTCTGAATGACAGCTGTCAAAACATAATTAACTGAAAAACAAAGATAGGCAACAAAGGACACCTCTTCTGTGTTTCTCTTAGAACAGGAAAGCAGGAAGCGGTCCAGAAGACAGATACAGTGACTCAGCTCTCCTCGACTCCCCAGAGGTAGAGAACAATCCTCCACTGTGTTGTATTCACAGTACAGGAGCTACATTGGTGCCGCCTTTCCATTAGATGCTGATTTGTTTGGTTTGTATTGCCTATAACACAATGAACCCACTGGTGAGACATACAGAAGCTGTTTTTTCTCTGTATGTGATATGGCTACACACAGTGGTGGAAAAAGTGCTCAAATCCTTTACTTATTTAATACCATAATGGGAAAATACTTAATTAAAAGTAAAAGTTCTGCATTCTACTTAAGTAAATGTAAAGAAGTATTAGCAGTAAAATATACATAAGTATCAAAAGTAAAAGTACTCATTCTTTCAGGGTGTTAAATTATTGATGCATTAACCTGTAAGAAGTATTTTAATGTTGTAGGTCTAACTGCTCCATATACTGTTGAGGAGTTTAAACTCTAACAATGCATCATATTTTATGAGCTTATCATATGTTTTGCATGTAAAACCTTATTCTGCAAAGTAACTATAGTAGTAACTACAGCTGTCAGATTAATGTAGTGGGGTAAAAAGTACAATATTTCCCTCTGAAATGTAGTGGAGTAAAAGTATAAAGTCTCACAAAATGGAAATATTCAAGTTAAGTGCCAGGACCTCAAAATTGTACTTAAGTACAGTACTTGAGTAAATGTACTTAGTTACTTTCCACCTCTGGCTACACGAGTGACTAGTTTATTCTATTTTACCCATTGAATTCCAGTCAGATGGGCGCAGGGTGAAGTCGACGGGTGATGAAGCTGCGGATGTTGCAGCAACACAAGCCGCTCAGCGAAGGACCAGGAGAGAGGAGGAGAGCTCTGTCTTCTACACCGGGCCGGTCAAGATCCGTAAAGACCGAGGCCAACCAAGACCGCCAGTCAGCAGTCGATCTGGTTAGGACACCCATCGAACACATGCACGCACACACACACACCTGCAAGTGTGCAAAATTTACTTTTATTGTTCAAGATCAGATAACAAAACAAGACAGAAGTGACTCGTATCTTTTTTTTATCTTGTGTCTGTTTTTCTTAAATATAATTTTAGATAGCCAGTTTCATGTCTGCTGCATTGAGTATATTGATTTTTGCGTGGCAGCAGCAGTGTTTTGATTTCTGTTTATTGCAGTCCAGCCCAGTGTGTTTAAGAGGGGAGTGCGAAAGAGGAGAGAGGAGGTACGAGGAGCTGAGGAGGTGCAGGAGGATGAAAATACAGCAACAGACCTTCCTGTTGACCAGGTTAACTTCACAGTCATCCCAATGTCCCCAGTCTCCCCTAATGATACACGTTACAATCCCACTGAAGGAGATATGTTGCAATCAGCCCTAAACTCAACCCTGGAATATAGGCTTAAAGCAGAGGTGAATCTATCTCTCATTTCTGCACTCTTCTTTCTTTCTCTTCCATCTTAAGAGAGTGGCAGCCATAGTGGAGGATGAGGACCTAAATGAAAGAGATGATTATCTGCACAACACAGAGCAGGTGAGCATGATGCCTGCAGTCTTTTGTTTATATTCATCACCTTACCTCACCTTACCTTTACCACCTTACCATACCTTCTCATCTACATGAACAAATGTAGATGAGAAAGTCACATTCAATGATTATAATGATTATCACACTGATTATACTAATTATATTCTTCCACTGTTGGGTAAAGCGTAGGGCTATTGCGAAAAGATTTTCTTTATGAATAATGAACAGACCCTGAGGATGAGGATATAATTTGGACAAATGATCATCATTTACAGGATTATGGACACATGATGGTCTGTATTACAAATAACTATGGTGCTCTTGCCAAATTATACTCAGCTCAGTTGAGAAACAGGGGTGATGAATGTGTAATTACACATTTTTGCTGTTGATAGCAGAAAAATGGAAAGGAAACACCGACCGGCTCAGCCATACCAGTCCAGAAAAGGGACTCTATCAGTCACAGCTTTGAGTCTGATACAGAAGCATCCAAGGTCCTCTATTTGTGTATTATTAAGTACTTAGCCAGCATAAATGATAGATGTGACAGAGATTTCAGACAGAGATTATGAAGAGTGAGGTGCACAGTGAGAGAAATCACCCACACAAATACAATGGAAAGCAGGTGTGTTTGTGTGTGTATGGATGTGTAATGAATTTAGATGGTCATACTATGTGTGTATGACCAAAGTTTCAATTAAGTTGTTCTGCATCGAATGGGTTTACAGGATAATATGTTTGTCCTATCGAAGGCGCAGTCATCTGAACAAAATGGCATGGAACAACAGTCAGTGAGAGAAAACCTGAATACGTCTGTAGCAACAGTACAAAATTCTGCCAAGGCTGAGGAGGATTGTGCGTCTGCTGCTGAAATAGTGGTATACACACACACACACACACACACACGTAATTACTCTGTACAACATGTACGAGCTTAGATTGAGTACAAACTTAATCAGCAGCAATGAATTCTGTCTGTACACTCAAAAGGAGCCGGAGCCAAAGCTGGCCTCTTCAAACTCAAGGGCTTCCTCGTCCACATCTGACAGTTCTGCAGCCAGCGGAGGGATCCAAGCAAAGAACAGGGAGTTTGAAGTAGAAAGAGCAAATCTACAATCCCCAAACCCTAAGAAGGTATATCACAGTTCTTTTTGGCATCATTACAGCCACGTCCAATCAAAAGGTTTGCTCACTTGCTGTTGTTTTTACCCTGTTTTGATGGTTTGCTCGAACAGGGGAGTCCACAAGATCCCCCGTCAGTTATAGTAGAACAGTCCAATCGTCAGGAAGGACTGGCAGCTGAGGAGAACGGAGGCTTCGTCAAGGAGGTCACATCATCACAATAACCCAAGGTCTGCACAAGGTCTCTTGATCAGCTGATGAACTATGACTACAGGCATAGCAGATAACCAAGCAATTATTGTTGAAGGGATTATCCCTTCAATGACCTATGCGGCTAAATGAATGTCAAATCAAATGAAATAGTAGTATTTGAACTGTGCTAATGAGCCAAGCATTCATTTGATGTCCTCTCAATAAAAGAGAACTAAAACTGTATTTTACAGGGATAACTGTGACGCAGATACTGTGTAGTGAATGTTCAGTGATGCAATTTATTTCATAAACAACATGTATATAAGAAACAATATTTTGTGACATGCTAGACCTAAAATGTTTTTGTTTTGCATAAATCGGTCATGGAAGACAAAACAGGTGAAAAATCATGTTTTTCCAACAATTTATTAATGTAATATCAGCAACATAACAAGCCAAGTATATCAAAACAATAACAATGTCATCTGTACAGTATATTGTGTCTATTAAATATGTGGACTGTGACAATAAAAAAATAAATATATTACTACAGGACTTATTTCTTATTTCTGAATAGAAACTGTGTCTGTTTACAGCACATAGAGCAGGGTCTCTGTTAAAGCAACTAAGCAAGCATCATTCACATTTAAGTTCCTTATAATGCTTCCTTCACAACGAACATAAGAAAATAACAGTGTTATATCTACTGTGGCAATACATCACCAGCAAAGGGGAAGGAGGAGGAGCCTAAGAAAAACAGGTGAATCAAAAACAGCTTTATCCTCAAGATAACCAGCAATTTGTCCTCTGTTCTGTTCTGCTCTTCCCCACACACACCACAGCTGACAGAAGGCAGCTGCAGTAAAATATCCCTGTTAAACTGGGAGCTGAGATTTAATTGGTCCATTTCCAACCCTAACCTCATTTGTATGTGGTTTCTATAGTGTTTGTATAGATGCCAGTAACATGGCGAGGCAGCAGAGTGCTTCGAATTAACAACCAGGGATTTCTATGCAAGGACCATAAATCTAGTCTAGCTCCGAGGTGAACCCCATGTGAACCCATTTCCCTCCATCTCAGCACAGGAGTTTCTAGATGGGTCTTTTTGAACCAACACTGAGTTAATTTAGGCACAATTCTCCCACCGGAGCTGTAGCTGTGCACTGTCACCACCTGAATCTAGATTCTCCCCTCCAGTCCTTGCGCCTTCTACAAACTCGCTGCAGGTACAGTATATGAGAATTTGCTTAAATCCTGATCTAGGAAGATCAAGAGGTCGACCGGCGTTAGTGTGCGGCCTGGTTCTGTTCTCCTGTGTTCTCCTTGTCACCGATCGAGCTTATGACACACAGAGTGATGCCAGCCATGGTGAGGAACATTCCTGCAACAGCTCCTGCAGAGGGGAGAGGTGGTTGATTTAACTTCAGTTGAGTCTGTTGCGCCAGTGTTTATGGCTTCAAACTAGTCTCATGCAGGTGTGTAGATTCTTTAATTAGACTAGGATTATCTATCAATTTGAGGCTTGCATATAACCTTTAATCTGAACTCTGTATCTCAAAGCATTATGGAGATATAGTAGTTTCAAGAAAATCAGTTTTTCCTCATTAATATGCACATTTATGCAGCAAGGTGCTCCAAAATCTAATCAGATCATCTACTCTACTGGGGGAACCTATGCTGTAAATTGAAGTTTCTGTCATGTATTCTGTCATATATTATTCTTGAGTTTTGTTCTTTACAGTAGGACAGAAGGAAGGTAGTGAGAGAGACAGAGGAGAGAAAGCTCTGGTGGGATTTGATTCCAGGACAGTGCGAGCACACATGTTACAGAGGCTGGAGACTTAACCACTCAATTATCACACTAATAAAGTAATGTGAGGAAAAATGATTTGTATCTTTTCCTTATATAACACTGCTGAGTGTTATATAAGGAAAGTGTCCAAATGTGCTCCAGTAGCCTCATTTTTGGAGGCTACTGGAGCTACTTTTTTTGGAGGATTGTTGCATGTTCTTACAGAGTCTTCAGATCTCCTCCAGGCAATCTGATCGCCTAAGTCTTCTGGAAAGTAAGCTAATGCATCAATTTCGTCAACATGAGTCACTTACGTTTGCCTCCAAACTCTTCACCTAGTAACTTGCCAGTGAGCAGGGTGCAGAGGAAGGTGAGTGAATTGGCCACAGGAACAGCCAGGGATAAATCTGGATTAAAGGAGAAGAGAGAAGAGATGTGAGGAAAAATGTCTGCAGGACTGAAATCAAATGAACTTTTGTTAAATTGGATATATTCTCCCACTTGTGCTTCCAGTGATCTTTTGCCAACAGCTACCCTAATATCAAGTCATCGTCTAAATTAAAAGGATGTGTTCTCACCAACACTATTGGTGACCGATGACTAATTTAGTTGTAAGGATAGAGTCACTGGCTGAGTGCAGGAAGAGCGTTGGGTTCAGTAATTAGTAAATTGAAAGTGCGTAAAGGTCTGGGCTCCTGTGTGTGCCCAGTACTGACCCATGGAGCTGGAGTCTGAGGATGTAAAGATGCAAAATGCACAAAATTCTGTTCTACTTGATGTTTCTCTGTACATTATATGATGATTTGAGGGAATCACTTTTTTATGCATGGCAAAAACAAAAAATTTTTCTGGTCAGATGATGGGGAAATATTAGAACGGCTATTAAGAAATGATGTGTTTAGGACCGCAAGTTTTATGGCTAAGGTATGGACGGAATGTAAGGGAAGCTAAATCATTCTCCTATACAATTTGACTTATTATTGGATGTGTAACAACTTTTGTGGGGTTTTGTGTGTTCAAAATTATATATACATATGTCAGTTATGTATATATTGATATTAGGGCTTACATATACAGTATTTAATATGTATTTTGGTATACCTCTCTGCTGATATTGTCATATATTGATGATGGAGGAAAACTGGAATACTTAGTAAGAAATGATTTACATTGGACTTTTGTTGCTGAGGCCATGGATTAGAAGGCAAGCTAAATTATGTTTGTAATTGTGTGTCCTGTGTATATCGTTGTACTATGTGCTATGTGTGATGCTTACCCATATCTGTCTGTGTGCATACCTGTTCTCAATTAATTCATGGATAATCAATTAATGAATCATTAACACAGAGCTCTCTATTGTCAATCTATTGTCTATCACTCACTAGTGTAACTAAGTGAGTGATAGACAATAGATTGCTACCATTAATAAAACAATTAATGCTGTATTTCACAGTATAAGAGAGGCAGCCATCGGATAGTGACTGTGTGTGTAGCTCACCTGTGGTAGCCAGAGTATAATAGTAGACCAAAGATCCACTCTGGTTCAGAAGGAATGGGACCAGGTACTGGGTGGGAATTCAAGGAATAAGGAGCTATTAAACCAAATATAACGAAACGTAGACATTTTAAACACGCACACACGCTGACAAACAAACGATTTGAGTTCATAATTTACCTTGAGATTAAGAAAGAGAAACTTGACTTCAGCCAGCAGCTGTGACACTTTGTTGGTCCGGGTCACATGCTCTATGCCCTCAGTGCCTCTCTTCAGGAAAGGGTTGGTGCAGCCCCACAGCACGGACACCAGCAGCAGACACAGCACCTCCACTGAACACACGATAGTCACCATTAATGTACTACAAATATTAGCAATGCTATGCAGGTTTAACACGACGTGGTCCGACGAAAATGGGAAAAAAAATTTGTCACTACTGTAGGACCTGGGCTCCTTTGGAGAAACCAACCGACATAGATTTACTTACTCAAACAATTGTTGTCTGCGTTTACAACTGATGCTACATATACTGGATGTTTTTGTGTGCTATCAATGGTCTTTCCTCGCTTTTTAATAATCTGAGTGATACTAAAGAAGTAGTAGTAGCAAATACTCAAAAACCAAATACGAAAATAAACTAAAATCTTAGCAAACATCACAAATCCATAATAGATAACTTAGCCACTCACCTACGGACACCATTGTCAAGTAAACAGTTCCCGGTAAAGCTGCATTCAAGTCGCGCGAGAGTGTTCTTCAATTATCATTGAACAATGTTAAAACAGCCCAGATTACAAAATGGCCTCAATCTATGCATTACAGTTAGATCTACCTCTAAAACAAATAAGAAGGTGAAATAAAGTCGATGTACTTATCGATTAGACGACGTCAATCCCATGACTTGCAACAGGATTGTGATCTTGAATGCAGCTTTTAGATTTTTAAACGTTGGAGGACTGAAGGAATCCAGCTGAGGGCGCAATAGCTTTTATTCAACAAAACACTACGGTTTTACCACAGTCACCTCTTGATGCTAACCTGCTGTCTCTGATAGTGAGGCTTTCTTCTTCAAATAGTCTTTCGTTTCTTTTCTTTTCATGTCTTTATTTAAGTATTGCTGCACAACCTACTCTCAGCCTTTGGTCAGTATCTTTCCATGATTTCAAATTTATCTTCCCCAGTTGCCTGTGATGGTTTCCTCTGTACAAATGTGAAATTTGAGTACACACAATTTGGCCACATTTAGAAATATTCAAATTTATTTTCATGTCATTTCATTGAAAGAACAATAAACAATAAAAATACAGGGCAGGAGCAAGGAAAATAAAGTGCAAAATCCTTTGGTGTCAAACTAAAAAGGATTCATTTCAGCACAGTGATGGGCCATCTCTCCTACAAGAGTTCAAAACAGTTTCCAACCTTCACAAAATATCACTGTGGTCTCTTCATTCTACACGGTAAAAAAATATACACTGACATTTTATTTGAGATTCTTAAAACGAAAACACATCTCAGTGAATCTGTACACAGACACAAAGACAAGTGTGATGGAAGATAAACCAAACTGAACAGAATTACATTCCATATTCTGGTAGGCTATATTTTCCACAAGTTGGTCAAAAATACAGTAGGACTATATATATGCAATATCAATATATACTGTATATGTTATATTCCAAATACTTTTCTCCATTGCACCAGCAACCATTAACATGCTGTAACCACTGAAGTGGATACATACAGGTTTGAGTTATCTTCTTCACACTCTCTTTGTCTCCTCTGCAGTTTATTCTAACTCTACCTTTACGTCTGAACCTATATGGTCCTTTTCAATACAGAAATGTACACACTTTAGACCAACGATGTCTGGCCATAGGCCCTTTTCACAAACATGGCTGCTCTACCACAGGGTATAGCTTGGTTCTCACCATTGCCAGCAATGTTAAAAAGCCAACTTTCTGTCTGTGATAACTTATTTTATGTTTCAACATAGTGTATAACATAATACAGGTGTTGTCATTGACATATCTTTCTGTTTCTGTTGTCAGTCGACTGCGCAAGTAGCCTAACTGATCGAGGGTCACAAAATGCTAACTGGCTAACCAAGGCTAACAGTAATTTCTGTAAGTTAGCATTTTGTGACCCTCGATCAAATCACTTTTTTGTATAGTTGCGCAGTCGTCTGACAACAGAAGCAGAAAGATATGTCAGTGACAACACCTGTATTGTGTTATGTTGAAACACAAATTATGTGGTTACAGATGGAGTTATGGGCGACAGAAAGTTAGCTTTTTACGGCAGCCATGTTTGTGAAAAGGGCCTATTAGAATCTTTACCATTCTTGAAGAGATTTTCTCCAGTTATATGATTTTAGTGATGGAACAGCTGCAATATGTACAGACAGTAAGGAACCATGGCCTCTCATACTCTGAACACTGACTGTAGTCAAAACAAAAAAGCAAAAAAAGTTCACAAAAAAAGTGTCCATTTTATTTCATACTACATCCTGTAAGCCATCCACTGTATCTTTTTGGATTTTGTTCATAATGTGTATTTTTGTTGTTATCCATGTCGTCACCAGCAGTGGCTCAGTTGGTGGAGATTGTCATGGATTGAGTTTCCACAGGATTCAGTCAACCTCAAACGAACTCAGATGTACACACAGTAGGTGGTTTCGGATGAAGGCAGCACATCAGCTGAACTAGCCTATCGTAGGACCAAACCACAGTCTCGCTGCTATGTGTTTCCTAGTGACGGAGCATCGTGCACGGTGACCACAGTGGATCCACTGGTAGTGCTGAACTGCTCTATGTTGTTTGTGTCCGTGCTGTTCAGCTCCACCCTGGGCAGGCGGAAGCCGTTCTCCGAGGCTGTGTTTGAATGTGCGATGCTGCCCGACACGGAGCTGACCCCCAGGTTGCTCAGCGGCATGCCGCTCTGCACCGTGGAGGATGACATCTTCTTCTGGCGAGCCTTGGAGCCCCCGCTGGCTCCCAGAACTCGAGACACATGGGTCCGCCTGGTGACAATGAGAGAGATTTACCATGATGTTAAAAATAACTCTGACTTCATTCATATACAATGACATATTATTTTGCAATTTAAAATGTAATGATCAGTTAGGAAGTAATTCTGTGATTAGGGTCACATGAAAAATGTATTTGAGTTCTGAGATTAATATCAGAATTCTGAGAATAAAGACAGAAGTCTGAGATCTAAGTCAGAATTCTGAGATTAAAGTCAGAATTCTGAGTTTAAAGTCAGAATTCTGAGAATAAATCTCCGTAAATCTGTCCTCCATAATTCTGAATACAAATATGATAGATATTTGTTTTTTATTTAAATTTGAATTTGACCCCTCACCCCTCTATTCTAATTTCCTACAAAAGGCCCTATAACCTGTTTCTCTGATCCACTGTGCCTTCCCTCCATCCCTCAAACCGCCATGAGAAATACTATTTGTAAATTACAAAGATGATGGCACTTGGTGCAAATAAATAGAACTAAACAGATCAAATCAGAAAAATAGAGAAAGGAAAAGAAGAGAAAAAGGACAAAAAGAATAAGGAAGAGAAAACACAATAAAATAAAATAAAATATGCTCAAGGGATGGTTTTTAGTTTATCAAAATAGAAATAATAGAGGCCCAGGACTCGATTTCAAGTTCAGAAGCATCATAAGGTGACTAAGCCATAAAGATGTTCAACAAGCCTTGATGAAATGACATTATGATGATGATAATAACAAACAAAATGTATTTTATTTCACAGACATCTGACAGAACAAAAGCACAAAGTGTTTGATCCACCATCAACTGTATAAAAATAGCAGCAATGTTTGTTTTCCGTGGCTTGGACTTGTGAACCACAGCAACAGTAGGAATTGGCCTGTCTTAAAGGAATGTCGCCTGACCTGTTGTATGTCTTCAAGATGATCAGTAGAATGGTGAGAATGATGATGATACCTATAACGATGACAGCAATCATAGCCCCAGAACCTGAGAGAGCAAGAGAGACAAAGAGAGAGAGAGAGAAAGAGAGAGAGAGAGAGAGAGAGAATGGGGGTGGGACGTTTTGAAAGGTTATTTTCAGTGTTGCTTTCAATCTAGTATTTGCATTTTACACATTCCCTCTGGCCCATGTGATACACTTTGTTTTGTGTATCCTTCAGAGTGTGTAGTACCTTAACAGTAACAACACTCATGCACACACACGCACACACACACATATACAGAACTTGTTTCCTAATGTTTCCTATTAATTGCAGTTGCATCAGTAAAAACTAACAAAAACAAAACAATAAACTGAAATTGAACTCTAGCAGCAAACGCACATCTCAGTGAATCTGTAGAGGATGGGGGTGGGACATTTTGAAAGGTTATTTTCAGTGTTGTGTCCATTTTAGTATTTGCATTTTACAAATTCCCCCTGGCCCATGTGATACACTGTATTCTGTGTGTCTTCCAAAGTGTGTAGTATCTCAACAATATCGTCAATCGCATACATGCAGAACTTAGCAAATGTTTCTGCATGGGTGCCACTCCCTCATAAACCATCTAGATTAGACTGCATGACGCAATGGGTTGTTATTTATAAGCCATTGCATATCTTAACTCTAGGCATCGTATCTTTTTGATGTGAACTTCCATAGGGGGCATTCTAACATCTGATGCTATTGGCAACAAATTCCTCATTCTCAAGCATAGGCATGAACGCAATGTGGACATTCGGGCACACACACATACACACACACACACACACACATACACATACACACACAGGTGGCTTCCGGTATGCTTACTCTGGATGAGTATTTGCTCCTTGGACCTGGTGGTGGTGGTTGTGTTTGAGGATACTGTAGTGAAGTTGGTCACAGGTGAGACAGTTGAAGCTTGCATCTTCAGCAATAACCTGCACAGACAGAACAAAACATCACATTTAGTCAAGTAAACACTCTCTCAAACCATGACTCCATAACACACACTTTTGTGAGGATAATAACATACAAGGGTAAAACAAGCCAGTTAACTACAGAACTAGAGTTTTTGCCACACTTCAATCATACTAACGCCTATATGACATTTGGGGAAATTAGAGAAAGGAAAAGAAGGTGGAAGGAGAGATATCAAGTATGTATCATGTATTATAAGAATTGCAGGAATGAGGATCTTCAGATATTCACTAAAATGTTATCATGTATCAGACTGTGTATTTTACCACCAGATGATTGCAGACAAAACAGTGTGGAAAGATAAAGGGCTGCCTTTTGCCTCTTACGTCAGTTTCAGACTAACATAGTGACGTGCATCTATTTCATGTTTCAAAGTACAGCTCAAAAACCTGTAATGGGCTGTTAATCCAGCTAATACAGTTAATACAACACACAGAACAAAACAGCTTTGTTTAGCAGACTGGATAACATGTAGTTGCTTATTTTACACATCAACGTGCAACGAGAAACAGGCTCTCACCTGCAAGATTAACTTATGACAGACTGAAATGACATGACTGACAGATGATTGAACAACATTGTGTTTACCCCTTATATCCTGGCTTTAAGATCACACAACATGCTCATGCATCATTATAATGTATGCTAAAGCATTACATTTTCTTTCTATAAGTGTTATCATCAGACAGATTGATGACCTAGAACCACAACTCGAAACAATGTACAGACAAGTATGTTACAGTGCAGCAGAGTGCAGATGGGTTTTTTTTTGGCATTCAACATGAAGTCATCTCATAATTAGTCACCATCATTGAAAAAATCACACCCTTTACATCATCATCTCATTATCCAAGACTTTTGTTAGAGTTAACTTTGGAATCCATGCTCCACATTTCGACTGTCTAGGAGGATTTAAGCAATTAAAAATGTTCTGCCTCCCCTGTTAAGTTTTAAAAGGGAGAAACTGTCCACAGATGGTGCAGTGTGAAGATCTCCACCTCTAACCACATGTACTCCTGATGGTCTAGGAATAAATCCCATCAGAGACTACACTGTCTCCTTTTCAGCTGTGCTACAGTCTCAATACAGCAGAATCACTGAGGGGATTAGGCAGCCCACTCTCTCTCAGGGTGAATCATTCTGCTCAGCTCATGCCTATGATGGAACATTTTATGTTAACCTACTTGTCTCTTAATGTGATGTGTTATAGTAAAATGACAAGATGTATTGATGTGACTTTGGCATGGCATTTTGATAATGATTCATCAATATATAGTTGATATTCCAATGCATTTTTTTTATATCAACGATCCATATTGTTTCTATACACAGTAGCCTCAGGCGGCTATCTTACCTGACAGGGATATTCTTATTGATCTTAATTTATCGTGATCTTGATCTTCATCGTGTCTATTGTGTTGCAATTCTCATGTGTCACAGAGATCCTCCGTCATTTAGGAGGATTACTGCTACTATTCAGGAAACAATCCAGACAAAGCTGCAGGTGAGGGCCGTCCCTGTAAGGGATACTTCCCTGTGCTTTTGGCTTGCTGTTAAAAAGCAGCATGACTTCACAACACTGGGATAACACACCATCACTTGCTCTGAGATATAAATTCACCCAAAACTCACTTAAAATGTATACCTGCAGTTGCTTTGTTTTTGTTAAGTAAAATAACAACACAAAATTATTATTTGACAGGTTTATTGCAGCAATTTCCACTGAGCCTGGGTTGTAGAGATATATAATTTGCACTTCAGTTCCCACAGATAAACACATCTACGGCACCAGAAGGAAGGATCAGTGTCATCATGGGAGTTCCTCATCGACTCATTCACGTAGTATAACGTAAAACAAGGAGTAAATGACATCGTCACTGTGTCATTCATAGTATGACTCAGACATTTGGTCTTTAATTAGACAATGCATCATGTGTTTCACGTTCCATCATTCAATCTTTAATGATTCACCCGACTTGGCATCCAAGAACACAGAGGAATACAGGTGGATTGTATCCAAACCCATATTGTTCTTCAAGCTTTTCTAGATCTTTTGGTTAATCTTATTTATTTTTTAAATATGTGAAGTCTAATCACTTTCTGGGCTGATTTTACTATTTGTTTCTGATTTGACTTTGTCTATCAGTTAGCACTTGGTGGGGGTTTATTATTGGGTATCATAAAGTCATCCACCAAGGCTAGTTTGTCTTTTATTGAGCCAAATCAATGCACTGATAATTTCTATCATTAACTAAAGATACAAACATTGACAAGCTCTATTCCAAAATTACTTAAAGTTTATAATTAAATATAATTAAATATAGGTTAGTTCAATATATAAATATTGAACTAACCTTCACAAAGTACCATGATTTGTTTTAATTTTCATTTTGTCAGAAAACTGTAGGTTTCACAATTTTCAAATGTGGACATTTCATTTTGGAACAAAACTTTTTAATTACAGGAGATGGAGGACAAAAAAGCAGGCATTGCTAGCATTAAAACACTGAGTACACTTAACCTACGAGTTAGTCAGACATTGCACTGAGTCTGCTGGGAGTGAAGCACAGCAGAACAATCAGAACAGGTGCTTCAAAAGAGAACAAAATTTGCATTGGCTATAAAAAGCTTAAAACCCTGGTACACGGAAGAGCAGCCTCAGTACAACTGCATGTTGTTGTGCATGTGCACACACAAATACACACACATTCACACACACAACCAACCCCTCGCTGTCTTTCTCCTCTTCCTCTCAATCTTGCTGCCTTGCACACAAACAAACAGACAAATGTAGAGAGAGAAGTACCGAGAAACAAAAAATAACTGAGCTACCATTGATTGTCCAATTGATTCTATTCAAATTCACCATAAAATATGCAAAACATTCAAACATTCATTCAGAACATCAATTGAAATTTCCATGCTAACAGTATAGGCTGTGGCTTCGGTGAGCTGTGTAGTAATAAGCCCCTCACTTCATAAGATCACATACTTGCACTACTTACATCCATACGTGTGTGTGTGTACATAGTAGATTTCGATGTGCATAATGTTGACTCTGCATATAAATTAATCTGGGTTTTCTGTTCAAAAACACACTGATCCCTGAAAGTGTTGTTAGTTGTTGTCCATTATGATTACACCGACAGACCATGAAAACACAATAGACTCTTTGCAGTTGAGTCACAAATCCAGTGAAAATCACTGATCTCCAAAATGTCAACTTTTCACTAACACACAGCGTTATTTTAAGATTATGGCGTTGCATTATTTATTTTATCCAGTGGGTTTTGAAAGGGTTTCATAAGACCATGGGTGGTAGAATTTTCTCAAACTATAGAGGGGCATGGAATAAAAACTAAGATTGGAGTTACAAGGTTTTTGCAGGAAAAGTGATACATTGTGTAAGAGTGCAGAGTGCGTCACACATCGCATTTACACCAGTCATCACGACTGAGAGCGTGAATCAGCTAACTTTACTTCAGTACGTCACAAAACCACTGATTGTTGTAATGAGAGGTTGTTCAAACACATCGGACCGCAATCACTCTCACAGCCATTACCTTGCTGAGACATTGTTATATATTAAAAAAAAAACAAAGAAATGAAACACATGGCTCTTCCTTCGCTGTTCACAACATGTTTTCCAAACTGAATTAAAAAGCTGACACAATGCTGAATTCAATATTATGAACTCCCCTGTTACATTTTATCCACTTAGCTGACGCTCTTACAAAGAGCCATTTACAATGAATGAGCAGGTAGGGGCTCAGTGACTTTGGACACCTGGCTCGCTTTCTCTTCCCTCTCACACACACTTCATCATTTTCTGCCATAGACAGTGCCTAAATTACTTGTCAAAGACCAGCAACCCCCCACGCCTTACATCATTTCTTAATTAATCTTAAATAACAGCTGATTGTTTGACAGTATGTTAAGTTTGCTCCCTTTATTTTACAGGACTTTGTAAGTTTGTTAAGAAAAGCTAAATATTATTAATTGCTTGTCCAGGACCAGTCTGTTGAGTTTAAAATTCCAGCTAAACCAGGAGAGATGGAGAACAGAAACTGGCTCAGGATCAGTGTTTCCCTGGTCCTCCCTATTTACACTCATAAAAGTTCACAGAGAGGTTATGCGTCTAGATTTCTCTTCCAGGCTCACTCTTGGATGATATAACTGCTTATCTGGTTCCAAGGTGGATTGTCGGAGGCATGGATCCAGGCCTTGCGTCTCAGCATTTGAAATAAGGACAACTACAGTGGCTTGTTGGCGGTTTTCTACATCCGTATCCACAAAGCCTCAACCATTAATGGAGGGTAATTCCCCTCCACTCACATATCCTGGAAGCTTTGTCGATTTATACACTTCATACATGTGACAAGCATCACCTATGAAACCTACTGACACTGACGAATAACCTTTACCTTTGATAGGTTTTGTATGAACTGATCCTCAAACTTGGATTTTGACTTATCCTAATAGAAAATTTGCAAACTGTGAATTAGAGGCTGACAGCACTGGCTTGACTCTGGGACTCCATGCTCACGTATATTGTACTGTCTTATCCGGCTTCCTGTTCAACAGCAAATATTGCACAACCAATTCTCCCCAGTGTTGACATACTTAAACCATAGAGATTAGTAATGACACATATATCATATTTGCTATTTGCAGAGGTGACAGCTTTTGATAAGTGGCTAATTGATCACATGCTGTATGGGTTGCTAACGCACGTAATAGGGTATGTCCTATTGACGTTGGCTAGGCAATGTAACCAACAATAGGGCATTAAGTGATGTCTATTTCTTTAGGTGACAACTATATTAGACTTTAATCTGAATTTGTAGGGATCAGTCAATTGTTTAAATGTAAACATGAACATATGGGCTGGGGAGTAACAGGCTAAATATCACATTCGATTTAAAAACAAAAATAAATGTAATTTGGCACTATGGAGACCAGGAGTGGATGTGAAAAAAAAATTACATGTCAAGGCCACATCTAGGGCACGAGATGCTACTGTATGCGCACAAGGTGGTGCACATTGGTAAATTCATACGCTCATTTTCATTACACAATATCACAATTCCTGTGAACAAATCAACACCTGCCCACAATTTAATAAAATGTGTATTCAGCAAGTTTCAAGCTGATTTCACCCACTTGCCGTAATTGGCAGAATTCAGTTAATTTAGCACTGATTTATTTAGTTTACTTAGCATAATATTTTGTTGAATATAGATTTACTTGTTTTAGTTTAGTTGAATCAGGCTTTTGATGAGGTGCAAAGGGTAGAGATTCATTACTCGAGTTTTACATCAGGTAAAAAAACAAATTGTCTTTGTACACCGTTATTTTATACCTTTAGTAATTTTGGAAAAGTTTAATCTAACCAGTACAATACTTGCACATCGATTAACGTTACTTGTTCCTCCTTTACCTATCAGTGCGCACATGGACTGGATCATGTCTCTTGAAGGAATGTGCAGTTTATTTACTGTTTGGGTTAATGTTCACACAAAGATGCCATATATGTATGTATATATAAAGTGGCAATGAATATAAAATGTTAATTCGTTCATTAATTTTCTGTACTCGCTTATTCCCACTAAGAGTCCCCAGAGGGCTAAGTCTAAAGTCTAAAATGTGTTAACAGAAAAAATTAATGTAGACTAGGAGAGTTTATTTTCAACTCTAATTAATGATGTATGGTACAATTCTGGAAGCCAAGGTGAGTTTCTCCTCCGTCTTTGTGCATCGATGCATCGATAAAGCTGTAATCTGACTGGAAACGTCAAATAATGTGAACTTTGAGCATATAGCAAAATTTGGAGCTTTGCGTGATATGTGATACCAAAGGTAGTGCTGCGTCTGCAGAGGGCAGCACTGCTCTCTCCGTACAAAAACTGGCCCAGCCAGCGCATTTTTGTACACTATTTGCACTGGCCTTTATCAGGACAGAGCACTTGTGATACATGCCGTTATTGTTACTAAGAATAATAAGAAGACAAGGATATTGACAGTTAATGGGTTATACCATCGTCAGTGTGCTGACCTGAGGGACGGTATAGACTTTATATTTGTTTAGTTGCAAGGATGTGCATCAGTTGTAGCTCTCCAACTCCATATCTCAGAGAAGAGGTTGGTGCGACTACACTAGCTCTATATATTCAATTAAATTTACACGATAGCATGATAGCATGATAGCATGTCTTGTGCATGACTTCCTACTTTACCACAAAATACATGTTTTCCCTGTGGATGGCCACCTGCATATAGTACAGTTACTGAGAGTATGCTACACGGTAATCAGAATTACTGTGTATTTTGTGGTACAATTAGTCAGTCAGCTGATTGCTTGTTAGATTACTCTGAAACATGTTTAAAGGGGAAAAGGCTTTTTCAGTGCAAGATACACACCAACCCAAACATAATTTTACTCAATTTGAAATTACAGATAATCATGGGTGTAGATTCATTTTTCCATTTAACTATAGATTTTGAAGGGAAAGCAATCTGCGACTGAAAATAATCAGATTACATTTGCTCTTCCCTCATTATCCACTTCCTCACTGGCCGGCCTTTTCTTTGCTGTAATAATGGTTTGTGTGTTGTTCCACAAATCACAGCTATTCACTTACACTGCAGATTCAATATCCTCTCTTCCCCCCTCAGCAAACAAATCATTTATTGGTCTGTTCAGAGGATGGACTCTCAACGCAGAACAGGAACAATTTAGTTTCCTCTTTTTATATGAGAAAAAGCCAGACAAACTTGTTGACTGGCTAGACTTTTCCCCTTTACACATGTTTGTGCGGGGGTGTACACACACACACACACACACACACACACACACACACACACACACACACACACAGATACAAAGTGAGTATAACCTTGTCTCCACACACATTCATAAACACGTTCAAAGCGTGACCTTCATCAAATGACGGTCTGAGTCAATATTTAAGCAGTCGGTGTGAGCCAGCCCACAGGTTAATAAGACACAGGTGAAGCTATTAGTTCTGCTCTCCATAGAAGAGCAGGCATGCAGCCTCAAGTCGTCAGTACCAAATCACATCAACCTTTACTGCACCAGTTCTTTTCCATTTGTGTCACATTAAAGGGGCATTAACCGATCTATGACTTTTATCGACCTCTAACAGTGACCAAACTGCAACATCGACAAGCCTCTGGCACGGCGCACGATGGCGTGTAATTGACATAAATAGTAGAGTCACATTATCGCAATAGAGACGAATAAGGTAGCTAATTAGAGCAGAGATCCAACAGAAACAAAAGAGTACAGGCTGGAAAGTGAGTTTAGAAAGCCCGAAAAACCTCAGTGCCTGGTGAAGTAATCATTGAGTCATTGGTATTGATCAATAACCTGATCAAACTCTCGCAGATTATGTTTTTTTTGTGCTATAGGACAGTAAAAATCTTACTCAATGCACTCTTTCCATTGTAGTTCACCCAACTGACATTTAAATCTTTCCTCATTCAGACTCTTTTAATGCTTTGTGTCTCACCATCAGCAAACGATCACCTCAGTACAAGTGAGACAGGAAAAAGGATTACTTTTTTAAACAAGTAAGACCAAATATTTAAATTAATGCATCATAGGCTTAAGGAGGAAAAAGGAAATCGCTTTGTTAGTGAGGGTACTCTTGCACAATAGCTTCTCAACTCAAAATGTATTGTTCACAGGGTTTTGAAAGACATGACAAAGGGATATTTATAGACAGGCAACAAAAATAAAGGCATAGCAGTCTTGTGATGCGATGTCACAAGCAAGCCATTATTCTAGTTAAGACTTTTCAGAAAGTCATTGACTGATCCATTCAGAGTTTAAACTAACCCTGTGACCAAGTTGGAAGTTGGCAACAAAACTGATGTGAACTGAAAGTGGAAGGTTTCATCTCGAGTATCAGACCAATCAAATCAGTTCAATTTATCATTAAGATATGAACACAGTGACAACATTCACATTACTATATCTCTACTTAATGCAGCTGAGATAGTCAGATATAGTGTTGATATGCATGAGAAAGTTACGCTCTCTCTGAACACTTTCCACCTATCATTTGAAACAAGACTGCAACTGCATTACATGGGAAAACATCAAAATGTGACATTGTGAAAGGTTTTGTGTGTTATTTACAGTGATCAGAGGGATTAAACATCAATTTTTACTTAAGGGAAAATCAATGTCAGTCAAGTGAAGAAATCTGATAAAAAATATCAACAACATATTTGGCACAAGGACATAAGGCTGAATTGGAGTGAAGTAATGTAATTAGGCATTTACATGACTAATATAAGCCCAGTATTCTCCTACTGAACATATTTTCATAAGGGAAACCTGTTTGATTTTATCTGGGTTGAAATTTTGATTGGACTAGACCCAATCAGACTACTGATGCTTGTGTGAGCTTATTTGAGAGCAAATGAGTCCTCTTGATAGATTATTATTAAAACATTATGCAAAAGTAGTCAGTGGCAAATTTCACATGAGCATACTAATCAAATCATAAGACTAATTTACCCTTATTCCAAATAAAATGACTCCTTATAAACATGTTAGTCAGACTAAAGTAGACCAGATTGGTCCCAATGAAACTGACATTTTGGTAGAGCTGGGTTTCCTTCTGAAGAGCCTTTTCATTACATTACATTAGACATTAATCTAATGTTAGCATCTCAGTCTGCTCCAGTGTGCACTTGCACACAAGCCCCAAAATTCTAATCAGTATTGGATTATAAATATTTCTGCTGATGATTAGCTTCCTAAAATATTGCATAATTTCCATGATTCAGACAAACTGTGCAACTTCAGTCTCAACTTATTCTGATAACATTTTTGCTTATGATATGTGTGCCTAAGGTTAGAAAAGCGTATTTTCAAACAGTGCTTATCAGAGTTAAAAATGGTAAGGGATAACCACAGAAAGTACATACAATCAGACTGTGCTTATCATACACAACGTCAGTCGGGAGATAAGTTTCTTTCTCACGTTAAAGCAGCCAATCCAATGCAACTTTCCAACTAGGGTTGGATAGTGGTGATGCAGTTGCAGCCTGCATATAAACAAAATCACTGACTCTGTTTACATTCAGCTTAATAAACTGTTAATAGGAACAATCTCATCAACCTAAATGAACTGAAATTATTGTGAATCATCCTCCAAACTAAAGTGACCTACTAACTGGCTCCATCCCCACTGAAACTTCAATGTGATCCAGTGCAGCAGTCAAGTTGGGCAGATAATCCAGTTGCAGCTTGTATGTAAACATAGTCACTGACCTTTACAGAAATCACTGTAGGCCTATCTAGTAAGCAGAGATGAGCCACACACACTAGAAGAACAGGTAACCCATCTATTCTTAGAACTACGCAAACAAAACAAACTGATGAAATTAAATGATGAATTACAACAGAAACAAATAGCCTAGATTTCCTCAGTGCATCCATTACAGATTTAATGTCTATTAAAAACCTAAACAAAGCCACAAATAATATCAGCAAGTCTCTGCTGAGTTAAGTTGAGTACTTATCATGCAATTATTAAAGTAAATATTGCATCATACTGTATATGTCACTGGATTATACATTACACTCATGGAAACTAACAGTGGTGAGTGGTGAATCAACCCAGCAGTATCACACAGACAGCCGAGGGACAAACCCATTTCACATGCATACAGTCACATTTTCCTATATTTTCCTATTAGCAACTGATGAAATGATAAGTGCTGCTGTTCCCTCATAAAGTACCAATAGCAGATAGACTGCCAGATAGTGTCAGAAAGTGAGTTGGATAGTCACAACACATAAATCTGTGTTGTTTCACCGGTTCAACAGTAACGGTAGATTTCTAAATCCAAGCGCTCTTTGGAATGTGAGCTATTCCCTTTCACCTGAGACTCACCTGTTGTCTCGCCATGTTGTCTGGGAGAACCCCCGCTTCACACACACACACACACACACACACACACACACACACACGCACAAGCATAATCACAGTGCACACACAGGCACACACAAGTACACACAGAAATGATTGACATAACCCACTCACTGAAAACTCACTCCCAACTTCAAGAGACACCGTACGGATGAACATAATTTCACAATTATCAAGAAAAAGGAGTCAAAACCAGTGATCAGCCTTGTTACTTACCAAACTGTCAAGCGTCTCCTCTTTGATTTAGCCCCAGCCTTCTCCAGGTGGGAGCCTGAGCAGCGCCTGGCCCCCTCCCTCAGCTGACTGAGGGGGGCATAGTCCACCTTACGAGGGCTGACAGTCACACCAGGTGTGAAGCTGGGGAGGGGAGACGAGGCTAGAAGAAGAGTGTGCTGCTCCAAGTGAGGAATAAGTCCCAGCCGCTCCTGAAGTGGCAGTCCCACAGGTGCAGAGACAGAGACGAGACGGTCACAAAACAGATACAAAAGAGATTAAAAACAAAGCAGAGATGTGTCTGTCTGGTTTCTGTGGGAATCAGAGTGTGTGTGAGAGGAGGAGGAGGAGGAGGAGGAGGAGGATAGGCTCCACGCTTGCTCACTCGTTGCTCCCAAGCTGCTCCTCGCTGAGTGTAATACTCCCAAGCAGCTGGTTTTTCAGGTCCTTCCGCCTGGCCCCTAGGCGTGCCGCGGCCGCTGATCAAAAACTCCTCTCCATACTTTTCTGCTCTGCTCTCACCATGACTACCGCCTCTCAGATCAGACTGGCTCGCATCCCCAGAATGTGTCACACGCACTACAGAGGGTGTGGCTCGGTGTGGACCTGTGTGTGTGTGTGTGTGATTGTGTATTTGTCATGGAGGATGAAAAAAACCCATTACTTCTCATTTAAAGAGAGCTTAAATAACAGCAACACCACAAGTATTAAATTTCAGTGTGTAGCCTATACCCTTGGAGGGAGTGGCTCTGTGCGCACCTGTGCATGCATATGTGTGTGTGTGTGTGTGTGTGTGTCTCAGTCTGTCTGTCTTTTTGTCTGTGTGTCATGGGGGATGAAAAAAAAATCATTACTTCTCATTGACAGAGAACAACAGCACTACATGTATGCAAATCCACTGTGTGCGTGTGTGTGTGTGTGTGTGTGTGTGTGTGTGTGTGTGTGTGTGTGTGTGTGTGTGCATGCGCAAGTTTGCATGCATGTGTAGATATGTGGTGTTCAAAGATGTTATCACAATTCCATTAATCTTCTGTGTGAACTCTTGTGTGTCTAGTTGGAAATTAACTATGTGAATTACTATACTTGTCCAAAGGGCACAGGGTGTGTTGGCAGAACAGATATGTAATTGCCTCTTTTTCTTTCCTTTTTTTTTGAAATAGCCATTTCCATCACCTGGAGGGAGATGGTCTATTATAAGACAAATAGCACCTTTCAAGCACTTGGCAAGATTTGTATGAAAGCTGCCCACTGAATAGGAAAAATGTTTAAATAATTTGTCTGTCCGTCTGCCTGTCTGTCCAACTGTCTAACTCTCTGCCTGGCTCTCCCTCCACTCTGCTAGCTCCTATAACACACCTGCCATAGTAGTCTTTTCCCAACCTGTGCCAGCAAGTCGTCAGGAGCGAGCCTCATGTTACCTCCAAGGGCTAGGTGGTGCCCATGACTATAAAGCAAGTCAGTGTTGCGCCTTTGTGAGAAAGTGTAACTCAACTTCATTTAGGCAGACACACATTGTTCTGCTTCTCCCAATGGGCTGAAAGCGCTGTTTACTGCCTGCCTGCCTGCACAATCCTGGTATCCCTATATCCCTACTTTCACTCGTGGAAGACCTTTTTTGGACCAGTACATAAAAACACTTCAGAAGCTCTGGATCAGATTTCACAGACATATGAGAAGAATGCATCTTTCAAAATGGCATCTGCCATTGTGTCGGATTCACTCCTGTGCAAACAGTGCAAACAATGTAGAATTTGTTAAGGGACTGGTGGTTCATAATGCTTTAATCACTTATTGTTTTTTAAGAGAATGAGTGAATCAACATTACTTGTCTTCAAAAGATTGATCTATTATCTAAGATTTCTCAGAATGTGATAATTTTGTGTGACCTACAAATGTTTAGTTGCTCTTGAAATGTGTTAAGAACTAAATTGCTATTGATTGCAACCTGATTGGTTTGTCTCAAAAGATAGTACAACAGATCGTATCCTGACTTATCCTGACAATATATTTTCATATATTTTCTAGACAAAAAACAAACATATTAATCTGTCCTTATCACTATTGCCTTAGGAAACATGCATTTAAAGGCAGAAGTACATGAGTGTATGAGTCAGAATAAATCTATTATACACTAATGTTATGATGTGTATGTTTTAGGGCAATATCCAGGAGTCATTTTACAAAACGTGAATATATCCTTGTCATCGCAGCACTAATGCATCACTTAAGATTCCTGAGCAATTGAAACATTTCTTAGCTTTGTGAGCACTGTAATTTTGGAGAGTGCCTTTAAGGAATCTGGAGGTACTGGCCCCATTAGCGCCCATCAGGGCCACGTTAACCTGATCTGTTCCCCTTAGGTGCGCACACACAGTCACGTTCAGCCCGACTTCCTGGTCACTAAAACAGTAAGGGTCATTGTGAAGAGGAATTCCCCGCTCCCCGCACCATGAAGAGAGGGCTTTTTGTGTCACAGACAAGAAGAGGCAGCGCAGCACAGAATATGCCTCATCTCTGAGCTGTTACTCAATCCTCTCTACTTGTGAAATACTAACAGCCATCCACTGTTTTACCTCTAGACCATTAAGCAAGCATGTCAGCAATAACACAGAGGTCCTTTAAGACCCGGGATCTTCTGCGTACCTGGTTGTTAATGTGAAATGTGAAAAGGTCGGACAGGTTAGAGCGAACAAGCCCTTCAAACCCTCTCTCTAAAACAGGAAAAGTGAAGTGTTAAAATCACTTCATTGTCAATAATAATAATAATAACTAGAAGGGCACTCGGAGAGTGCAGACCTCCGCCAAGGTTCATGCTATTGTTTCTTGTTCGTGAGTCGGATCCGGATCCGCTCTAAAATTGAATGGGTTCTTCCTTGTCCCATGCTACAACCTTCCACGAAGTTTAATGAAAATCGGGCCAGTAGTTTTTCCGTAATCCTGCTAACAGACAAACAAACAAACGGCACCGAAAACATAACCTCCTTGGCGGAGGTAATTAGAGCTTAACGGTGGACATAACTGAAAAAAGAGAAAGGAATCAGGCTTCATGGGTATCCAATGGACACACAGGGATTTTTTGACTGCATTGTTGTTTCTTTAAAAAGTGTTGTTGTTCCGGTTGTTTAATGTAAGCAGCTGAGGAAGGGAAAGTACACACTGTCCTAGACTGGAGAGAACTGGAAGGGAGTCACTGGATCAATATACAGTGGCGTCCACTGCACATTAGACAAACAATACAGTCTCTCCTCTCCTCTCCTCTCACAATTCCTGTTTGTTTTTTCATGCAGATGACACTTCCTCCTTTGTGGCCAAAGGAGCGCTTGTGCAACATCTTTTTGACAAATGAGCAATGAATCAGTCCGATTTGACAAGTGTGTCATCGCCACTGTTTTTCTCATTGTTTTTTCCTCCTACAATAAGGAAGTGGAATTCGTCAAAAGGAAACGGATGAGAAAAATGTATTTTTACTCAATTCACTGAGAAGTCATCAGTCTTTTCTGTATGGCTGACAGAGCGAAACGATAGTGGTGTTGAAATGCAACAGGCTGCTGAACTGTAGGTCAGCCTGCACCACCACACAGAGATTTGCCTTCCTGTTCATGTTGTTCATTTTTATATATTTATAAATGAATCATTGACTCAACCTTTCTGTCATTCTCTTTACCAGAGACTCAGGCAGTAGGACAAAGAGGTTATGGCTAGAAAGGACTAAGACGGAAACTGTTAGGAGGTTTGTCGTGAAGTCCTGGGGGGGAAATATGAGGTGCAAAGTGCAAGTGACAATACCACTGCCCCATTCTAGACTATAAGGCAAGATTTAAATACACTGACTCATCCAGTTGGTCACAGCAGTGCTAAAGGCTTTTCCATGTACTTTACAGACCCACTGGGAAACTTTCTGAGAGACACTGTCATGCCTGGGAAAGTATTATCAAGTAAAAGCGTGCTAAGTAAAAAAACAAAGCAAAAAGGTTGGGATTTGAGGAGAGAAGGATGATGGAGAGGGTGGAAGAAAGTACTGCGTGTGCCTGTGTGTGAGTAGGCGTGCATGGGTACAATTATAGCATTTGATGTTTTCATCTGCTTGAATGGGCTAATGGTGAGATACGTTCCAGTGACTATATATTATGTAATGTGTACATTTATGCAATAAATCTAGGAGGTTCTACATGAATTTTTCATTAACTGGGAATTCTGCTGCCCACGAATCCTGTTTCTATACCTGCATTTCTACCCTAAGTGAGTTTGTTTCACACAATTAGAATGGATGCCCTAAAATAAACCACACTAAACATGGTTTTTAAGAATAACTCTTTATGTATTTCTCTATGTGAAACAAATGACTATTATACTACACAAATAGAAGCGGATACTGTAAGAGACAGAGACCATCTCTGAGAAATAAGTACAGAACATGAAAATACACATACTGGTATTATAGAACTGTAAATTATTGCTTGTTTTGCTACTTTGTTTTCTGGATTTCTACAGTACAAGACACAATATTCATATTTCAACAGAAACAGTACAACAGTGACAAACGGTATTATTGACCTTTTAGTAGACTTTCCCCAAAAAGAAGAAAACATTCAAACAGAGTCCATGTTCAACACGACACAATGAGAGTTGGTTTTGATCGAGCATCTTCAGGACTTATTGTTATACATTTTTGTATTTTTTTTCTTTACAACATAAAGAGAAGCCGTAACAAACTGCACACTGGGACTGGCCTCAGCAACAAAAAAACACTTGGCATATGTACATAAATATACATTTTCTTTTCAACTGTGACCAAAATGCACCCAGTTTCAAATACCATGACCACAGACAGTAAAAAAATCTTCACATAATGTATCTTCTCCTCGTCCTTCCTCATTATAGTTTCACCAATCTGCTATTAGTACAGTGAACTGCTGCAGTTTTAATACAGTAACTGCACTCTGCCAATGCGGTGCGTTTGAAAGAACTGTTTCCCTTTCTCAGAAGATAACATGAATGCATCTCGAGGACAAACACAGTTACAAAGACATTGGTTTTGTTCTGCAGTGTCAACTGCCATATCCCATCCTGCCCCATCTTAAAATACTATGTGTCCTTTTTTTAAACCTGTCTACACCTTTTTTAATAATACACCCCCATAGATCCAAAAGGCCTGAAAGTCTCCAAGGTACACACTAGCAAAAGGAAGTGGACATGAGAACATTTGAGTGTTTCACTCACTGCAATATGCTGGTGAGAAGGCTAACCAGGTGTTCAGCTTGAGAACAAAAGAAACAACAAAAGAAAGAAATAGAAAAAGAAATACAATGTGCTTCCTACTTTATCTCGAGCAAGACTATTTTATGTGGAGGAAATGAACAAAACACTGACAATAAAGTGCTCACATGCAGACAGACTTGTCATTTGCTTACTAATATTGTTATAGCAAAAAAGTCTTTAGATTTCATGCTGCCTAATACAAATATGGTTTAGACTCACCACTGAGACCCAAAAGCCCTGTTCCCAACACTTGTCCACACTGCTTCTCAAGCACTGGATTGTTTCACCGAAAAACGACCGGATGATATACACTGATCTGATATGGGATTGAGGGGAGAATGAAAAAAATAAATAAAACCTTTACAGTGAGGGTCATTGTAGAGCAGCATACAATGTCTGGGTTTTTTCAGGAGTTCAATCAGGAGTGTATTTTTGTTCATAAGATATCCAGATACTGCAAAACTTTAAAAAATGAAAATATGTACTGCGTTGTGTAGGGAAAAATAGATTTGATTCCTTTCTGCTCAATTTAACAAAATACATCAGTGTCTTTAAGTAAGAAAAATGAATGTCATTTCACTTGCTGTTGTTTTTTTTTTTTCTTGTTTTTTTTTATGTAGTGACAACAATGTGAGGTGAGTGAGTGCTTTGGTTGATATCTCATGAGGCTACCTAATTTTCCCTTTTCTCAGCAAAATGCTCTCAGGTAAACTACAAAATCTCAATGGACTATTTCCACTAATGTACTACTCAGCTATTTACACCAAGAAGCAGCGCATTACTCTAGTGCGCAACAGGAGACGGCAGAGAGCCCTGCCATTGCTTGGAGATATCAAGAGATACTCAGTGCAAAACAAGCAGTAGTAGGTTTCAGAAGAAAACCTGACACATAGAAAGTGGGTTGATAAAACAACAGAACCAAGACATTAAAGATGTGAATGAAAACAAACATCATCAGAAAAAGAACAACATCCCAAACCCCTTGAAGAAGATCAGGGGGGATGAACTGTCTCAGATATTTCAAATCCCAACAAGCTGCTGATGCAAATTTGCCATCAAATTGAAAAGACTGAACTGTCAATCTTACAAAAACCATTCAGCTGCTTTCCCTGTCACTTTAAACTCTGCGTGGGGATATGCATTTGCGTCAAAAGCGTCATACCATTTCCCTGTCGTCACAAACAACAATATAAAACACCTCAGCTCCTCAACTACGGAAGTAACTAAGCATGCAAAAAACTGTTTGGGGTATCAAATACATATTAAGAATACACATCTAGTAGTTCAGCAAAAAACAACACCTCTCCAAATAAAAAAGACAAAAGCGAAAAAGAGCAAAAAAAAATAACAAGTCAAACAACCACCACAACTTTGTTGGTTACATATGGCGCTCCGTGCTGTGTGTGATGTTAAATAGGTTCCTTTTTCTTGATATATCTTGTTAGTATTTGTGTTTCTGTAAGTATTTTTTGTAATACAGTATATACATGCAGACAAGAGCGGGAACATCACACAGTCAATCCTGATGCTGAGCAAGCTGAAGCAACAAACCGGCAGATATGAAAACGGATGAAAAAAAAAAAAAATAAAAATCATAAAAGAGCCATACATAACCTGAAAAACACAATTCATTTAAAAAAAGGGAAAAAAAACAAAAAAATGTGTCTTTCTTTTGAGGTACTGTACGTCCTCAACCAAAGATTATTGTACACACAAGAACGTGAGACGGAAGGAGAGGTAAGACTAACAAGCGAACTAGCGAGCTAACTACCGAGCAGGACTAGCAATGAGAGCTGAGTGTGTATGATAAGTGACAGGTGCCTGCGTTGGGACAGGTATTTCTACCCCTCTTGCTGAAAACGAGGGGGGTTGGTGGGGTGGCGGTAGGTAGGGACGCCCACCGCTCCCCACACCGTCCGCAGAATGTGATGAGTGTGTGTGTGATTCTCATCCATCCCCTTCCAGCCACCTCATTCCATCGCCACGCTCCCCACAAACACCGTCTCGAGCAATGTTTGTTGGTTTGTTTTGCTTGTAGTTGAACTGAAATGAGGGGCATCGACGCTCTCTGTGAGTGCAGAGACAAGAGAGAGAGGGCAGGTGTGTTGCGGGTAAAGGGGCGGTCGGGGGCCGCGCGGGGGGGAGGGGCCTCTCTAGTTGAAGACTTTGGGGGGCCCGTCGGGACGTCTGGTCTGGACAATCTTCTGCTTGGGCCGCGCCGCCTCGTCCTCCTCCGTCTCGCTCTCGCACACGTGGACGACCACGCTGGGGGTGGACTCTGTCCCCGCATGCAGCTCATACTTCTCGCCTGGGGAGGTGGAGGCATGGGGGGGAGGGATGGAGGGGGGGATGGAGAGGGGGATGGAGGGAGGGGAGCAGGAGTTACTAAGGAAAAAGCAGAATAATCTTTTGCTCTAAATACTCCCATCCTATACAAAACCTCTGATACGCAGACCCTTTCAAATGGTGCAACAGGTAGGAGCAGCCATGGCAGAGAAAGATATAATTATGTAGCAAAATCTATTTTTATGAAATGAGGTGAGGACATTATTACAGAACAAAATAATCTGGTTCAATCTGGTCAGACAACGAGATCGGTTCAGCGCTCGGGTGAAAGGGATTGGATTCAAAAGAAAAAAAAAAGAAAAAAAAACTTTGTCCGAATGCCACTCACGCTCAGATTGAAAACATACACATGCTAGATTGTATCACAGTTGCCATGGAGATAACACAGGCTAGCAGGCAGGGGGAAATGGGTCTGGAGGCTTCTTGCTTGGTGCCAAACAGAAAGACGGACAGTGAAAAGAAAAGAGTCCTGTTGTTACCACAGGCAGTTGGCAGAGGGAGTCAGTGGGCTGCGCTGCAGCAGAGCTGTAATCTGATTGTGAATGCCAGGATGTGAAGCAAAGGACAAACCCATTTCCTGATGCCTCGTGTTTCTATGGTAACAGTAGAATGTGACAAAGGTGGTTCTTTGGGCTGGACAGTGTGTGTCTGTATGTGTGTGTCTAGGTGTGTAGGTGTGTGTGGGTAGCCTAAATCATGTTTTTGTCTGTAATAAAAATGCTAATTATGTTCATATCAAGTCAAAGTTAGAAATAAATGGTACTATCTTTTCCTCTCCAGCAACATGAACACACACACACACACACACACACACACTCACACACACACACACACAAAGAGAGCGACACAGCACACTGTGTCTGTGATGTGTGGTAGGTGACATTTTATAAAGGTTGCTGCAATCTGCAATATAGTCTCGTCAACAAGGCAAACTGAGGCAACCTTGTACTGAGCAGAAACACTGCCTGGGCATGAGGCTGCTGGGAAAGATCTGAAAACCTTCCAAATCTAACTGTGCTGAGCTGTGCTGCCTACACATTTCCTGTAGTTGCTGAAATTGTGATAGGATGGGAATTGCAAAAATGACTTATTTCTGGGGGATAGGCAGCAGAATGGATACTTGCTGTGGTGCAAAATGTTTGACTTAGTAGTGTTTTTTCATGCTTCCCATTTTTTATATTTGAGATTTTTTGTATTGCCCAGTTCATTGCCCTTTTGCAAACACACACACACACACACACACACACACACACACACACACACACACACAGACACACATCGGCATTTACATGTGAGATTTCAGAATGCAGGGTCACACACTCTGAGCAGCTAGAGGTTCAGCTCCTTTGACAATGACGGATGGTGATCAGCACTATAAATTTAATTTATGGGCTTCTAGTTCTATGTCGAGAGACGTTTGACATGGAGATCAATTTATAAATGCCTCTCAATTCATAATAACATCATAGAGGTACAAAAAACTGCATCTCTGATTGTGCAACGTTGGCCATAATCCTGTCTCAGAGCCATGACAGAAAGGCCTGGACTAAAGTGAAGGATAAAACAGTGATGTTTACCATAGTCATCATTCATCATTGCCCCTCACAAGCTTTTATTCCAATTGCTTCCTAGTGGCAACAGCAGTGCAGAAACTTACCGTAACACCTCTCTGAGAAGCGTGACATGATTGCCTGCGTAGGCAAATTTGTATCCAGGTGACTGATGTTCAAAGACCAATGACTCAAATAGAGACTTAATAATCTGATGGAGATATTTTCATACTGATAGAAACACCTTCTTTCCACAGTGTTGCATGGCATATACCTGTGCATGTTTGTGTGCATGTGTGTCTATGTATGTGTGTGTACATTCTGTATTAGCGTGTTGTACTGACCAGGTCCCAGCTTTGCTACTGCACACAGCAGGTCGTAGTTGATGACGGGCGTAGCGTCTTCGCTCTGGCTCCAGCCCACAGGTGGCGAGGCGGGCGGCGAGATCAGAAACTGTTTGACAGGCTGGGGAGGGGCCAGGTACGACTTGTCAATGTCCTCACCGGCGTTCTGGACCTATCAGAGAAGAGATGACAAGATGATGAGGGGCTGTGTCGCTCTAAAAGGGGGGTGAAAGAGACGTGAAGAGGGTGAGACTGTTACATCGCCGTGGAATAATTTGTAAGCGCATAATGTATTTGTGTATTTGTGTTTCATCTTACTCAGTATAACTATCTCATGGTACACTGTTTCACTGCTAGATACTCTAATATTGATGAAAAGTGGCTGTATGGGTCTCTTCTTTTTATTTGATTATGATTTGTGTCTATGTATGATTTTTGTGTGTATTATATAAGTTTGGCCTTTTTATCATAATGGGGTTTCTAAATGCCTGATGTTTTTACTTTTTACTTCATATATGTGTATGATTGTGTTATTTTAAGATAGCTTTTAAGGGTTTGTCTTTTCTTTTTCTGTTTTTATCTCTACCATGTCTTTTCTCTCTCTGTGTTTAAGTGCCAGAATGTACTTATTACTGTTATATTACTGACATGTCCTTGCAATGCTGCCAAGAAGTTCCTGTACATTTATTGTACATGGCAATTAAAGTGATTCTGATTTATCCTGAAAAGCACATTAGGATTGTAGTCATGGCTTCAATCTTTCCCTTAATCTCAAATTGCAAGGGGATTGATGAGTTTTGAATGATATGATAGCTGCCAATTGCCATAGTTACCAACATGTGGCATCTGTCTGTACTGTAAAATCCTAATCCTCTTACATCAAAATACTGGGAGGCAGGGGTCGTGACTAGAGATACATTTGGGAAGAAGGGGGGAATCGGTTAGAGCTTGAGTCATGATTCATGCTGGTCTTGTGGACTCTCTCTCTAGTTACTGTGGATATGAGTGGATGTGTGCAATATCAATGGCTGTTTCGTCACTGCACTGACAACATACACACTGCTTATATATCAGTATTTGCACTGGGAGCATACTGCAATTTCCCTCTCTCTCTCCTCTCTCTTTGCCTTTCTTTCCCACAGGCAAGGCACATAGAAACACACACACACACGTATGATGGAAGAGAAATCAAGAATTTATGGCCAAGCTTATGGGTGTCCAATCAACTGAGTGACTGATGGGGTTTGACGGGAGAGAAGGGGAGACGGATGGTTGGCTGAGGGAGCGGTCAGGTCTGGCTCAGAGAAGAGGAGATCAGTAGAGAAAGATCAGAGAAAAGGGGAAATGGAAGGAGTCACCCTCTTTCTCACAGTTTGTTCCCCCAGAGTGTGTGTGTGTGTATGAGCTTGCAAGTGTGTGTGTACATTCACGTTTGAGTGAATGACACAATACAACATAATGTTCCACATTAATAAGCAATGTTCCCCCACAGTCCGCTCTCGTCCCACAGGAGCCCCCGCGCTGCCCGGACCCTTTAGCGGACACTCACTTGGGCAAAGTAGAGCTTGAGCTTCTTGCCGTTGAACTCGGACTCGTGCAGCTCGATGCGAGCGCGGGCAGCAGCCTCTGGGGTGGTGAAGCTGATCCGGACTCTCCGGAAGCTTTTGAACATCTGGAAGGACGTCTGTTCGTCGTAGATCCTAAACAATGCCTCGAACCTCTCCTGCAGAGAATAAAAACATACAAACATGCAAAGATGTTAGAGATGCTTTTGAAGATATTTAGGTTTAAATGTAAAAGCGGGTTGGTGTTGCATCTATACTAGGTGTAAATATGGGTCAAAGGTTACATATTAAGTGAGCATATAGGAATGTTGCCTAGTATAGGTACTTTTACATTTCTTCCTCAACAGTGTTCAGCATCTTGCTGAAGAACACATGGCTGCTGATAGATTTTTTTTTTTTCCTGTTTGGATTTGTGTATTGTGTCTTGTGCTTAGGGGGCTGTGTTTGTATGTTTGTATATTTGCTGTTTCCATTGTGGGATATCTCCTGGATCGTTATTTGTGGGAGGTTTATGTTTATGGTTGGATGATGTTTATGTTTTTGTTTATGTTTATATTTATGTTTGGAGGATATCTATGTATTGTACTGTTAGATAATGGTTGGTTAACATACCGGAATGTTTGGTTTGTTGTTAGTTAATGTGTCTGAATAATTCCGTGAGGGATGGGTCATGTAAATGACCAGACACGAAAATAAAATATTCATTCATTCATTCGATAGATACGTTTCCCGTTACAGAGATCAAATCTGTCACTTTGTCAGTACAGAACAGTCTCTCTAACCACTTGGTCACCCTGCTGTATCCTCGCTGTATGTGTGCTGCATATACACTGATACAGATGGATGGCACATCAAATACACCCAGAGATTTCCTATTAACTGCTCTGTATAAAACAATCCTCAGGGTAAAAATAATGGGAAAGTGGCTATGTATCAATCAGTCAGGCAGTCGAAATCTAGTCTTGTAGCGACGGTGGTGTATCAGATATCATACATCTCTGCTGCCAGCTGTCCCCTGCTGTGGCGGCACCGTGCCAAAGGGACAACAGTTAAGTAGGCGAATGGAAGCACTAGGTAACACTGAAGAATGGTTCTCTTGTACTTCAGTGTCTATTGGAGCAGTACATATAATTTGTGTAAGAATCCAACTCGCTTCACATCAGCAATGAAACCGAACAGACACAAACGATGCCATTTGATTCACATCAGTGGGCTGATTTTGTACATGAGTGTAATGTGTTGTGAGAAAAGAAAACTTGTAGGGTCTAAGTTATTCGCTGAGACCTCTGTCTCCAGCAGATGTGCCTCTAACTCCTCTGAGCCCATATCATTCGCAATTCATTTAATTGGGAAATTAGATTTCCAGCTCTCTGTCCTTTTCCTGCAAGCTCTTCTGATGCTATCTGTCCCTTCACTGTCTTCTTTTTTCTCTCTCTGTTTCTATTTTTTTTTGCTCTCTTTATGTAACTTTCTCCTTTCTCTCATCACTCTCCCCTACTCCTCCTGCACCTCACTTTGTCTTTCACCATACCTCATCTATTCCCACGTCTCTCTTTCTCTCACCCCCCTCCCTGGGCAACAAATTGGCATTCTCAGCTGTGAAGTCAATCAAGCAGCTCAGTAGGAGGGCTATAGGAGGAAAGGCCCGGTAAGAGAGCTGGTTGCCACACGCCAGCAGCCGGCACACAGCAAAGACAGAGCAATCAGTAGGACTATTCTTCGTCTCCCAGCCGACCATCTCCCCAGCGCAGGCAGATAAGTGGGTATGAAACTGAGGCTTCTTTCAAAGAGCCAAGATGGCTGACGGATTGAATGTGCGATTCTGATTAGAGGAAAAGCCTTTGGAATGAGTGAAAGATGGTCATGAATAGTATGGGCCTGATTCAGACTGCCGGGCCTTCCTATTGGTATGGTGGAAATTTGGGGAATAGACTTTTCTCCAATTCATGTATTTCTACTGAGGGATTGCCTTCAAATACCATGCGCTGCCTTTAATTCAGTTTTGGTTAGGATGATGATCCACAAAGATTGAATTGCCAACATGCCCTTTTAAGCCACTAACTGGATCAAAGCATAATAAGATATACTTTACAAAATCTGAAATGATTTAAGCTGTTCTGCATCTTTGTCTCAAAGAAATCACTAAAATACTTTTGTATATATAAAAAAGAAAGTAAATATTATAATACATAAAAATCAAATAAAAACAAAAACAATTGATGTAAAAAGATGAGTTTCTTAATGGCAACTGCTGTCTACTCAACTCATCATTCAACAAGTACATTCACTCAGCACCCTGACAGTCACAGCTTGCCATCGATGGCACCAATAACAACTGGCAAACAACACAGCAGAATGTGTCTCATTGCGTGTTTCTGTGCGACAGTGTTTGGCCAATATATTCTGTGGTGGGTCTGCTCATTGCCATTAAGAACTCCTCCAGGCAGTGGGAGGCAGAGGACTGAAATATTCCCACAGCTCTCCAGATGCCCTGTTCAGCTGACGCAGCACCTGACACCAGGATGGAAAGGGCGCATGTTACCTGCAGTAACACAGGAGGCATGTCGGCTGTGCGGTCTGCCTCTGCAAATTAGTGACACAGCTCAAGACCGAAGCCCTATCATGTGCAAACGGGTGTACTAGGTGTCTGTTTTTGCTCTCTCTGAATGCTCCGGTAGTGCCATCTCCTTAAAAACTCAAGCACATCTTGTTTGCTTGGTTGCGGAGAATCATCAAATACCATTCCAATTATTCAGACATCAATCAACAGCGTTGCACAGTCTAATTAATCTAGTCTAAGTCTAATTAAGTTTTTGTGACTCAACAATTCATACCCTATTTGATGTCTTTGGTGTTTGTTAGTATGCAGATTTCTTGTTGTACATCATGAAACTGATGGAAGCACTAGACATATTGCAAGGCTTTGGGTGTGATGAACAAATACTACTAATAATAATACAAATAATGTTACTTATATAGTACTTTTCTTCAACTGGACTTCATTCCGAGTCATGTCGTAATGTGAAAGGGGGACTCGCTTTCCACATTCATCACCTAAAGTGCACATTTTGCAGGAGGTCGTGCATCCTTGCATGTAACTCCAGGGCCAGAATCAGTGCAGTGGGGTGCACACGTAAAAAAAATGACTTCAGCACCACTGCACAGTGAGCCTGAAATGTCAAAGATCTTTATAACTGAGATACAATGTGAGAACATAGCTCTTCATGACATATTGTATCATATGCAGATTATAGGATGATATTACACATTAGTTCACGAGAGACCAGAATAAAACAAAAAAGTAATCGTCTGTAATTTACACATTCGATGGTTTATCAACTAGAACCAGTCACACTAGTTTCAAGCACCTTTGAGGAAGAGATTTAAGTAAATATATCTGCTGGTTCTAGTGTTAAAAAATTAATTGTTCCAACTGACAAAGAAACAAAATCTGCACAGATACAATATAGTTTGAACTCAGTGGTAACTTAACTGTTTAGTGGTTTTTAAAGCCTATAGTATTATTTGTATAAAAAATTATATTATGATGATAATATTACTGCTACCTAGTCTTCTGCTATTTCTTTTATCTTGAGGCGGTCTGAATGAATCGGTATTGCAAGACTTTCTTTTACTACATCTGATGGGTTTGTTAATATAATTGCATCATTCCTCTTTAACAGCACTTACAGTAGTCGCTTTCTTCGTGGCATACACATATGACTTTCATATTATTAGTTATTAATATAAGATGTTGGACATGCTGCAAAACATGCACTCTGCATCCCTGTAGAGAAGTCACATCATTATCCCGGCTCATACACGCAGAGTTGTTAATGATGCAGCAAGGTGTGAGCCACGGTTTGTGAAATTGCTGCAGAGTGTGGTGTCTACTGTGGTGAAAGAATAAGCATCTTAAGAGTAAGCAGATTAACACTTTTACCCCCCCCCCCCCTCTCATTCTCCTCTTCGTTTCCCCTGTTCTCCTTGCCATGGAAGTGCATCTGGTCTTCCCTTCCTATCTGCCCCCGGATAGCTGGCTAAACTTCAGAGCTCACTTCACCTCCAGGCTCCACGATACCATTTTTAGTCTAGTTTCTAGTTCACCATACAAGGTGCATTTCTAAGGAGAAGCGAGGAAAAGAGGTCAAATCAAGAATGTGCGAATATCTTGACTCCTTTCTGCATGTGGATAGGATTACCAACTAGCTTACCAATTAATTTTCTGACATTACAATCTCAAAAGGCCCAAGGAAAAGGAAACATGTGACACAGCAAAATACAGGGACTGCCAGGTATTAAGTGTACTCCTGTACACTTAAACGACTGGCCTAAACCTGCTATCCTGCCACATGCTACGTAATGGAGTCAGTAGCAAAATATTAAAGCAGTAGTTATCTAATAGTTAGATATAGCTTCCTTACTTTAATGGTGAGTGAAAGGTGGAAGCAGCAACATGCCAGAATTTTGTCTTAAATATAATTTTTGTCTTGATTACTGCCTCTTTGTATCCCAGCCTGTGTGCAGTGAGCCCATCAAATATCGGACTGACTGACTAATATTGGTGTGTAGTGCTGCTGTTGATGCTATGTATGTGGAATAGTGTCTGTGTCTGCATATGTACATACATGCATGCATTGATTGAGCAGGAGGGGTTCTCACATAACTGTGTATAAAAGGTTTTGAGGTGGCGACACAGCAAATTTCCCAGTGTTAGTAAGTGTTGATTTTTCAGTGACAATTATTTGGAGTTGACAAGTGTTGATTGGAGGTTGTTTGTCCACTCGTAGAACTGATATGGCTCCGGGGCGACTGTTCAAAACAATCAAAAAGCATTTCATTAACTCTGATGGGTGCTGACTTATATAAACACTGGCAGTGCTGATTTTTACACTCTCAGAGTAAGATTAACACTGACAATTCTGCTGTGTAAGGTAAGTAATTGACACAAGATTGAAAAAAATGTCAGGTCTCTGCATAAGAGCATATAAGTGTGTGTTGTTATACATCTGTAACATCAAATTAAACCAATCAAACACTTGTACACCAGTAAAAGCATTTGTGCAACAATACAACACACGATACGTAGGTGAATATAGTGTTTTTTTTAACATGCTGTTTATCCAGGAAAGGTTGACTGTTCATGCATGGTCTCTTTAACTAACACATTCACACCTGGGAGTTTGCTGCTGTTGACCAGTGGGAAGCTCCACTGCAGCAGCTGGGGGTTAAGTGCTTTGCTCAAGAGCACCTTGATGGTAATTGCTCAGGGAGGGAAAAGTGCTTCTCATTCACTAAATGATGGACCTGTTTGTTCACTATAGTGAAAAAAAAGAAAAAAGGGAGCACATGCAAAAGCAACACTGATATATCAAAGGGTAATGGAAAAAATGTTGATGTCCTATCATGACTTGACCGGCCAACGCACGTGCGAACGTTCCTGACGAGGAAATGAGGTAACTGTGTGGCACTGTTTTAGATCATGATTACGTCTCAGTAATGGAACTGCAGCTCTGCGGTTCACAACAATCCCTCAATATCTACTTCAAATGTAAAAATGAAAACTTAGACATACAGTAACAGCATAACAATCAAACCAGGCTTCATCCTTTTATTTTGTTTGCAAACTCTCCTGATATGGGTTTAATGGGTAATTAGTTTGAGAATGACAACAAAGCCCTTGTTTGACCTATATGCTGAGCCCACTTAAGCCCTTATTCAAACCGTGAATTTTCCATGAGCCGCAGCCAGCTACTACAACCCGCATGTCATCAAACTCCATGTGTGATAACTGATAAGGTCGACTGTGAAATACATACACGCACACACACACACACACACACACACACACACACACAAACACACACACTGACACACTGTGTGCACGTCATTCACTCAAATTGATGTTTTGGCATGGGGAAAGCTCCTACATAATGTCCCATAATGGCATGAACTGTTTGTTTTTAACCTGTACACACACACACACACAAATATGCACACACACACTAACACGCGCACGCTAGATTGGTGTGTAACATAAGTGAGCGTGCTGATCACTAATTTATGTGGTCCTCTATGAGCGGACATCCTGAGGGAAGAGGAGGAGGAAGAGGAGGGGAAAAGAGGAAGAGGAGAGGGGTGTTGAGTTACAGACGCTGAAAAATGGCCTGCTCATCTGCCATCACCATCTTCCCTGCTGTGACCCACTCGCTTTGTTCTCTGCTGTGTGTGTGTGTGTGTGTGTGTGTGTAAGACAGAGAGCGAGTAACTGAGCAAGTGAGTGAGTATGTGTGTGATGTGAACACTGTGTGCAAGGTTCCTCCCTGTGTTTCCACAATTAGTTGGAAGGTATTTCTGTAGGTACACACACACACACACACACACACACACACACACATACTCACACACACACACACACACACACACACATATGAGGGCATGTCTGCATAGTAAAGTAATGTGACAGGTAACACCATTAGAATCCAAGCTGAACTGAAGGACGCCCGCCTGTCAGCAGAGATAGACTGGTTTTAACCGCACACACACGTGGGCACACACACACATACACACACACACACACACACACACACACACACACACACACACACACTGAGCTACATCCAACACCTGCTTCTATGTGCAGTGAGCAGTGAGTGAGTGAGTGCTGCTGGACAGCAGGTGAGTGAGGGGAAGAGAACAGCGTCTTCTTGTTTTTGATTCTCTACAAGGCAGATAATATATATTGACAGACCAGGATCAAAATACTATTTAGCTCACTTGGCTGGGTTATACACCAAAGAGAGAAAAAAACAGCTACATTTGGCGAACAAATGTATGCATGCATGTGTTGCGGCTAATACAGTCTTCGTCACTGTTATGTTTCCTTCTTCGTCGGGTTACACAAACACTAAAACGCTGCACGTAAAAGCCTGAGCTTCAGTTTCAGGTTCAGTTTAAGCTCAAAAGAGAAACCTATCTAATTTGTTTAAATGCACAGGGTGGAGCTGGTATGAAGTCAGAGGCTCCACGGTTCTCAAATAGCAACTACAACTTGGCTTGATTGAAAAGGCAAGTGCTGTCATTACTGCTGACCCTGTGTTTCTCCATGTCACCTTTATGTAACACCCAGTGTGCATCCCAACAGTCTGAAATCCCTCCCTCTCCTGTCCTAGATTATCTCTTTCCCTTGGTCCTGCTGTAGCACAACTGAGCTAGCCTGGAAAATTAGAAATTAAAAAAAGAGGAGATGATGTCATGTTGCATCAGTAGAGAAATATAAACTGTATATATAGGGGAAATTGAAATGAATCTACTTTGGAGTGCTAGGATTTGCCTCAGTTGACTGTGCAGATCCCATAGGCCCCGGAGGGAACGAAAAGGAGAGCGATGGAGAACGAGAGAGAGAGAGAAAGATAACACACAAAGAGAGAGGCAGGTAGCTGGGGGCCGAATGAGAGGCAGAAAGTGACACGGCACAATAAAATACAATGTGGTGAGATGCAAAGCTAGCTAGTGAGCTGAAGCCACTCTGGTGGTGGCTGCGCGGTCATCTTTCAGCAGATTGCCTCTTGGGTAATGAGGCAGTTATTTTCCTGACGGTAATGGAAAGGCTGTCATCACTGTGGCGACAGGACATCGCTGTCGGCATGACTCACATTCAGCAACACAGGGAGGCAACAGCCAAAGAACCAGAAGAGATAGCGGTCTGGACAAAATCATCTGAACGAAAGATTAGTTGGCTTAGGGTTCAAGCACAGGTTTATTGTGCGATGTCAACAAGCTTTCATCTAGGTCGAGGTCTGATGGTAGAACAATAAACGGCAGTGATTGACAGAACAGTAGAGAGGTGAGCAGGAGACAGCAAGAGTGATAAAGCAGGGACTGTGATAGATACTAGTATCCATATATACAGTATATATCTACCCCACATCTTTCATGTACTGAGCCAGTGTCAAGCCTAAACTGTCGAGCCTCTGCCTGAGTTGTAACTCTGTGACAGAAGCATTGCTCCATGGCTGAGTCCATCATGCTGCACTGTAAAACATTACATCATGTGACTTAAGTGTCTTCCTATCTTATGTAAAGACAGGATTGTGTTTGTTTACTTTAAAGTGTAAGGCTCCGTGACGATCAGCAGAGCTGCAGGTCCATCCTGCTCTGCTGTCCGGGTAAACACAAAGACAAAGATGGACGTACACACACACACACACACACACACACATGCACACACACACACATACGTCCGTTTTCCTGAAGCGGAGGCCAGCTTCAGCAGCACAGAAGATTCCAAATAATTGCTAGATTCTGAGTGTGATAAAAAAAAAAGTATTATCAGCAAAATCTATTCTGATTAAACTGGGATGTTGCACAGCAACACCTACATACTGTCTACTCTCATTTATCTCATTGTCAACTCATTTTGCAGTTTAGGGAGTTAAATGAGGCACACACATATTCCCCTGTTTGTTTTCTGTCAACAGTGAGAGCGAACAAGCCACATCAGCTGAAACACAGCGACATCTCCTAACATCCCTTTGATCAGCCATATGCCTCATAAATGCACCAAGCACACACAGACAGGGACACAAATTTCCCCAAATTAAATTTCAAAATAAAAGCCTGTATATTAGTAGTGAGAATGGGATTTAACACAGCTAAATGGGCAGACTGGGACAACAGCATGTGAGGCAGACTGTTAATATAGACTGTTGCATAATAGAGTCAAATCAGCAAGCATGCCTTCACTGTTTAGAAATTTGCAGCCATATTATTCAAATTCACTGACTGGAAGAGGCTCCAGTCAGTGAATTTGAGTTCTGATTCAGAAACCTGAATCAGAAAGTTGCTCTATTTTGATCCAGCTTCTAATTTAAGATAGTATTTAAATCACATTCGTACTTCTATGCAAACATCCATGACCATAATCCTCAAGCTGGATAATTTTTATGTTGAATTACAGCATTTGGCATTTTGGATCAAAATGGAAAGATTAACCAAGCCTAATTGAGAAGGAAAGAAGGGCTATTCAATGTTTTTTTTTTTTTGGTGAATCACTGAATCACAGATTTCTCTGTGACACGTGCCTGGTTTTAACTCAGTCTAATCCAGACCCTCGTGCTTGAACGGGATTTGGGTGAAAACCAACAAACTAGGCCACGGAGCCTCAGGGTGAGTCAGGGACAGTTCTACACTAAAAATAGATCACGTAGGAATAATTAAGAAAATTCATTTCTTAAGTGTGTGGACCATCATTTTTAATTACCATCCTCCCTCAAGGACCAAACTGGAACCAGTCTAACGAGGTCAAACAAGAAAGGCAGATTATGATGATAACAGGCAAAGCTGGATGAAGAGCGTTAAACGCCTGTTCCAACATTTTTGCCTGTCAAATTCCATATCTTTTCCATGACTATTCAATGAAAAATGGACCAATTTCCATTACTAACGTCTGCTTATCACTTGGGACAGGAAATTTGTTAATATTTTGTAAAAAGGTAACTATAGATCTACCAGCAGCCAAACATAAAACACTTGCCTGGAGTAAAACCAAATACTGTACATATGAAGACATTTCCATGTCATTTCCAAATCTTTATGGATATGTATTATTTTCCATAATTTTTCCAGGTCTGGGAAACACAATTTTCAAATTCCATGAATTTCCCAGGTTTTCCATGACCCTGTGGGAACCCTGTCCTACAGCACAGAACCTGAACCACATGCATCTGAACTGACTTGTTTACAGAGTGGCCAATATGGAATATTATGTTGATTGTGTGTACTGTATTAATTGTTTTGTCTTTTGAAAGTCCTTGTTGGTGGACACAATCTACAGTAACACTACAAAGCCAAGCTGCCATCAATGGACTGCTGTTTTGAATTTTAGCATTAAAATATCTATGACTTTTCCTAGATCCACTTTCTGGCCAAACTAGTGTTGTTAGAATTTCAAATTCATGTAAGTAAATAATAGTTATAATTTGATGTACCCTCCCTCAACTGATTGCATGTTCCTTCCCTCAGACCACTCAAAATTGGCCTTTCTAGTGTTAAAGCATTTCAACTTCAAATAAGCCACACTGGATGTTTGGGAATGAATGTCCATCCAAGTTTCACATTTTGAATCTGCTTTGAATAAGCTATTTCAAAGTATTGAAGTTGCCTGAACATTTCATTGCTTCAAACCATGTCCATTCCAAAGGGGTTTGGATTAACAAGAGCCTTTGACTTTCTTAAGCCATAATGAGCAACACAACCATGCTTTTGGCTGGACTCTAAATACATACTCTGCTCAGTGACGTTACCCCAATGTTGGCTCTCCCTTGGCCTGGGAGTGAGCACTATGAGTCAGTGGCCAGTGGTTAGCACTAGAGAAAACTATTGTTTACAGTCAGTTTGGTGATTATTTAGGTCATGTGGCATGAGGTAATATGGGGTAACGTGAAAACACTGACTCCATATCACCAGGTAAAATCTAAGGTTGTGTGTGTGTGTGTGTGTGTGTATGGTCTATTCTCTTCCAGCAGCCATTAATATTAGCCTAGCAGCAAATCCTTAGGCAGGCCCTCGGCATTACAAAACAACAAAAACAACGTGTGATTAATAGCTCCGTCTGCATTGCCAGGGCTGCATGAGCACTGGAGCGGCATGTGAGTGGGGCAAGTGTTATAACAGTGCAATCAATAGGTAGAGTGGGGAGCGGTATCGACAGGGCGACGCTGCGGCGCTCGACCGGCGCTCCCTCGGGGACAGTCTGTCTACGGCTGGGAGATTGAAATCAGTTTATAGCATGCGGGGACACATTAATCCTATTACCACCAATCTGGTCGTTATGGTTTTTATTGAGGCAGGCGCTTTTCCTCGTCAGGACCACTAAGGCGAGTGCGAACGCGCACACACACACACACACACACACAAACACACACACACACACACACACACAACATGTCATCCTGACATCATGCTAGCGTATCCACAGTCTCCCATGCAGATCCTCACACTTGAGAGGCAACCGTAATCCAAAGAGTCACACAACGTTACATAAAGTGGCTGAGAGGCGCTGCACCGGCAACTCTCACCTTACGCCACCACAACATATGGAGACATGTGCTCTCTCTCTCTCTAACCACCACTCTATCTCTCTCTAATGCTCTCTCCCCCATCTCTCTTTCTCTCTCTCTCTCTCTCTCTCTCTCTCTCGTGGCAATCGGTGCGTCACCTTGGTGGTTATGCAGCACCCAGCTCTAGTGATGATCAAGCATTATAGGATTTATTCAGTGAAGGCAGGAGTGGGATTTGAACTAGACCCAGCAATACGTGGCTGTAGAGCTTGCGAAGTGTAATACATGTCATCTCGCATTACCAGTTAGGAACCCCATGTGTTTTGAATACAAAGACGCGGATACCTTGGGGGAATAAATTGGCAGAATCAAAGTAGATATATGGATATAGATGAAGCCATTGTTAAAGTCCCAATGTTTACTGCGAACAACAGCGCACTGCTACTGCATTGATACTCCGCTCCCAAGAGGAATTGTTGGAAAATATGAATTTTGATAGTTTTGTGTCTCAATATACCTATTCAGTTCTACTTCACTGCTTGACAAAAACAATAGGCTGCAGTGGCTGCTGCAGTAATGTAGCATAGATGCTTGACAGACACATTATGACAGCTAACAATATGAGCTTGCTAGAAACAAGGTAACTGTTGACATCATATTTTTTCTCATACTATACATCTCAGAAATAGAAACGCTGCTTTAGACTACATGAAAATAAAAAGTTCACCATGAGCTTGCGGTGCGCTCCATTGTAGTTACCGCCGACCTTTCTGAAAATGTTTCAAAACGCTACTCTTGCAGTGCATTGAGTTTTGGCATTAAGGAGTCAATTTCCTTCTTCGGGAACCATTTGGTGTTGCAAGATAACAGTATCTTATAGGACATTCTGTTAGGAACAATATGAACAACCAGTAATCTCAATAACATAGGCCTGTCATTATGCGACTTGGTCCCCTCCTCGTTCCTTGGTGAGTGAATTGAGGGCCTCTGCATTCCATTGTGAGGCCTTTTCTTTGCTTCTAATCTTATCACTTCATAGTCCTGTTGCCATGGCCACAACGTAACCAGACACCCCACCCAGGAGACTGTCCTTTGTTCTACGTCACCCTAACGGACGCAGCGCTAACCTTTAGGTGACACCTGAGCCCCGGCACCTCTCTAAGGTTTCAGGCCAATGTGAGCTGCCCATCCCCACCTGCCTTGTGCCCAGACTGGGGGAGCAGGCACACCTGAGCCCACTGCTCTGGCCCAGGATCGCTCAACCCTGCCAGGATGCAGATCTGGTTTCCTACCAGCACAGAACATGATACTGTCACCGTCTATCTTCATCCTCTCTGTCCTGCCTCTGCTCCTCCACCTCTTTCCTTCACCCCAACAACTGGTGAGAGTTTGTACACATATTAAAACTCAGACCTGATTTATGTTTTTGTGAGCATGGTCTGAGAGGTTGGTCAGTGTCCTTTCTCTGAATAATGAAGCAACGAGGAGAAAAGGGTAAAAGTTCCATTTAAGGATGATCTAATCGATTGGCCACTGATTGATAACAGCAGATAGTCTTTATTAAAATGACACAGGTGATTAATGTATCCATAAGTGTCCTACAAGCAATTTTCATCATCTAACTCGTACCCTGAATCTTTCTACTGTACTACTCTACAACCTGTAATTCAGCTAAACCAGAAAAGATGGCTTTTAAAGGTTAACAAAGTTTTATTCCAAAGTGAGACATTTGAAAAAAGTGACACCAAGTCATATAAAATGATTAATACAATACACTCAATACTGTAAAAATAGATGTTTTGTACCTTCCTCCATTGCTTAAATGTACAAGTTAACAGTCACACCTTCAAGGGAAAAACATGTTATGTAAACCTGTACAAACGGCAGTAGGAAAGACAGAAAACATCACAGACCTCAGCAAAATCACTCTGCTTTTGCTGAGCTGCAAATAGCAGATTACTCATCAAATCCCTCTTCCTTCTTTAAAACCAGTATCGTTATGTGACGACGGGCCTGAGAACAGACACCGTGACACCACTGACAGACAGACAGGCAGACAGACAGGCAGACAGACAGAGGGACAGATGGAGAGTGACCCAGGCTGATGGAAACTTCTCCAGGCGTCCTCAGCGAGGAGGTGTGTGTTTGCTGACAGAGGTGTCTGTCTGTCGGTCTGTGAGTCCGCTGACTCACTGTTGTGGTTAGAGTGTGTGACTGTGTCAGTGTTACTACGATTTTCTGTGTGTGGGAGAGCAGACTAAAGCAGAAAATAGCTGTCCTTTATGGCTTACAATACAGTTTCTGTCGTGTGATTTTTCTTAAATAAGTCTCCATTATCAAGTGTGAATAGGTCACAATGTCCCTGTGCTGTTTTTCCCCAAAGCTTTTATGTGCCAAGCTTTTCCCAGTGAAATAAACACATTTCAATCAGTAACAGACTTTGACGCCACAGAGGCATTAATCAACAGCAAGAGCAAGCACAAGCATATAAGTTTGATTTTAATTATTCATGTGCATATAAAGGAGCAAAAAAACGAAACTGTTTGTTGTTAATGCCAGCATCACACATGCAAAGCATCGTATATGCATGCGTCACACTCCATGTTCTGTAACAGAGTGCCTGCCAATGTGCTGTGACCTTCACCATGTGTCCTGTGCTATTATCTGCTGATGCTAGAAGATTTTCCAGGTAATGACAGTGTTGTGACTAACACTCATATACGACAGCGTCCACCAACAACCCACAGCTCTGGCCTCAGTAAGCCATACAACAAACATGTCGTCCATAGATTAAAGTTCCCTTCATAATCTCAGAGGAAGCACAAGACAATTGCCAGAGTCAGATAGATTTGATACAAACAGGTACTTTGTTTCAGTGAACTTCAAAAGAATGCAAAATACTCACTTAGAAAAAGATTAAAGAAGATTAATTAGTTCTTCAACTACTCCATGATCAAATAGTATCATTGTAGCGGAGGTGTAGAAAATGGAGCTAAATGATCATTAGATAAAGAAGATATATATAGAAGAGAGCAGATTGGACATAAAACCCTGGAAATTCAATATCCCATTCTGTGTAGCATAACAGTCCAATGTGCTGTGGGTGAGCTGAGTGATTGGTGCTCTGGATCAATGATGGTGGACAAAAACAATCATCAAATGGACAGTGTTGCATCAATCACACCCTTGACAACAACACGGGTCAGTGCAACTGAAGAGTTTTATTCCAAAACAAGATATCTATCGTTAGATGACACATACTCAAAATGACTGGTGGCCTGAAAGTAAAGCACATCATTAATTACTATTAGGGTAAAGTGTTATGCTAGGATAGAATTGTCTATGTTTTGTTCTGATATTAATCTGATTTTCAGATTTCTTTTTTTTTTTTTTTGCCAAAATGGATATATAGCATTTTGGAATGAAAGCCTACCACCAACTCTACCATCATTATAACAACAACCTGTCCTGTCCATAACCAGTGTGCTTGGCTCATAGTGATGTAACCAGCAGGGACTGAGCCAAGGCCTCTGTCTTATTGGTCCAAACCTCTACTGTCATACATACAGGACATTCTCATAGTCATGATATCTGGGCTTCAGGGTTTAAAGTTGAGCTGTGTCAACACAACGGTTCCAAAACAGTCACAAAGCATCTCCTCCAATTAAAAATCTACCATTCGGTCATCTTTTTTATATTGTCCATTCAAGCACCCCTGCCATTGCCTAATCTTTCCATGTAATGCTTATAAATAGCAACGGTGCGCATCACATATTAGTCCACCCAAAGTGCTTTGCATCAAAGGGGAATACGATTATTGTCGGCCATCCCCAGATCCAGAGATATTAATAAAAACAGGGGCCTCAGATGGGCTCAGGCCTTGTTGAATGATAATAAAAACAAGAGCAGGCTGGCGGGGAGGTGAGCTCAATCAGAGGCCGCTCCCCACGTGCTCCGCTTTAATCTGCCCTCTCCCCCATCGCTCTCCATCGTTCTCTGTGTGCCAGAAACCAGGATTAGTGGTGTTCTTTGTGCCATTCGAAAGTCAGCCCTCTGTCTGCTCTCTTAATTGTGCACAAACCCCTTTTCCTTTGGTGAATCGTGGAGAGGTGGCTGATAATAGCAGCACCTGGACAGACGCTTTTAGTTAAAGAACGACCTGCCTGTGTTTGTGTTGATATAAGATCATTAACCAGGTCTGACTGACAAGCTAAATCATGATGACCCGAATGACACGTCTGATACATAATATGAACACCAGTCCTGGGTTGTAAACAATGACACATCCACAATATTTCATGTTCAGGACTCTGAGTATTACCAGCTGTATGACAATCTATTCAGCAGGAACTCTGCTCAATCAGCACACCTCAGAGGTTTCATGTCAGACTTACAGTACCTTGACAGCTACTTTTTTTTTTTTTTTCACCCACAGTCCCTCGGCAGCCTTAAAGAAGATGACAACCATCCCATAATTACAGGAGAATTGCACGGTGACAGATTAGTGTCTCTCACCTTGGCTGGTCTGCAGTGGTTTAGAAAGTGTAATGAGAGTTGGATGCAAACACAGCAGAGGAGCTGACTGGGGGAATGCAGACTACAGGGTGGGTCAGTGGTCCACATGCATTTCTATGTTTGTTTGGTGTGTGTGTATACAGCATACTGCAGGTTTTCCAATAACATCAAATTACGAGCACATGAGTTCTTACATGCAAGCAAATCATGCCATCGCAAGCATAAACACATCTTGACAAGAAACAGGACGTTTGCATCTCATACGTACATTCCCCCTTGCTGGCTAGTTTAAAGTTAGTTAGGAACCAAGGTGCTGTGGGGAGGTGGGGGTAAGGGTGGGGTGAGAGGGGGCTTAGGCTCTGCAATTGCTGCTGTTGGTTACAAGAAATAGCTGAATTCAGCCTCACCCACAGCAGAGCATATCAGCGTGGAAGAGCGAGTGGCACGGAGCAAGAAAAAATGTGATTCTGTGTTTTTGTGAGTGTGCGTTTGTGTCCACACCAGAATATTTTTCCTCACCTACTGGCTACTGGTGAGTACCAATGTGTGTGTGTGTGTGTGTGTGTGTGTGTGTGTGTGTGTGCGCGCGCACATGGGTAAGCATGAGACTGACTGCTGTGATCGTGGTCATAAGTGGTCTGGCTGGTGTCAGACTGCTGAGCTGCAGTGTAGTTCGGGCTTATTCTCTCTCTCTCTCTCTCTCTCTCTCTCTCTCTCTGTGTCTCTCCCTTCCTCGCTCTCTCTCTTTCTGTTTCTCTCTGATGATGAGTCAAATCAGACAAGCAGACAAGCAGCCAGCAGGTGAGGGAATATATTCTGACATGGAATTTCTAAAGGGTTCAGTGGGTGAGCCAGACTTTGGCAGACCATCTGTGTGGCCTTTTAAGCCCCCAAACTGGCATGTTGCAATGCCAAAGGCGGGGTCTTGAGGCTCACTTTGGACATTTACATGCAACTGTTTATCTGCTGCCCCATGACTGAAAGGTAGCCTACCAATTATTTGCACCTACCCTAATGAAAAATCAGCATAATATTCCTACAGGGAGTGTCTCAGGCACACAATAGTAAGTTTATGGTGACCTTATTTGTAATCTCCTATCTCCTATCAGTGTAAAATTCCCATAATATCCCTATAGGATATTATATAGTTCATCGCTTTGATGTGATATTCATATATTATTCCTCTTCTCATTGGATTAGTTCTTTTTGTACGGGTATCTTACCTAACCTGGCGCACCTGCAATGCTGATGGGATGAGGAGAGAACAGAGATAAAGGGGAGAGAAGAGGGGGAGAAGAGGGTCTGCCCGCCACTGCGTCTAAAATTGCCTCTCACTTCTTTGCCCGCATGTGCCTTGCATGGGCAATTCAATCCATCAGACCCTCCCATTCAACTTGCGCAGATCATCTCCATATAAACTTGACACACAAAAACACAAGAATGCATATCACAACACTGCTGCATTGAGGGTGTTTTTTGGTATCTCCCCCTCTTGCCTTGTCCACCCATTTCTGCAATTCATCCAACGTCAATCACTGAAAGCACCGAGGGCATCAGTGCTGTGCGCGTCGGGGACGTGCGTCTTGGTGAGCTGCGGCTCCCATTGATAAAAATCCTCGTCTGAGAGGGCTGCATTCAACGTCACCAAGACATGCATGCACTTCTATACAGGAGAACATGCAGTCGGTCCTCAGCAAACTGCTTCACAACCATACAAGAAGGGATACAGCATAACCATGACTTGCAACGTGCGTTTTTTCTGGGGGGGAAAACCGTACCTGCAGTTTGTCTGATGTAAACACCTCGGTGTCTACCTCGCAGGCGATGATGGTCACCATCTCCAGTTTCATATTTATCGATGGCATTCCCTTTCGTGGCTGGGAAAAAAATAAAATGGAATAAAAATCGTTCTCTCCCTCGCCGGCTGGTCACAGAGAAAGAGTCAGCTAGTTTTTGTGCCCGAAACTTAACGTAAGTCCAATAGACTGTTTTGTTGGTTTTATTTGCTTTGTGAGTTGCTGATGGGTTCCTCACTGCACTGGCGCGCTGTTGAAAGTGATGCTGCTGCAGCGGCGGCACAAACTCTACGTCTCTCTCTCTCTCTCTCTCTCTCTCTCTCTCTCTCTCTCCCTCTCTCTCTCCACCCCCCTCCCCACCGGCTCCACATTGACGTCATTACCATCCTCACGTTCGTCGTTTTTTACGCCACTACAGTGCTTGACGAACCGTGCAGGGGGCACTGCAGATTTCACAGTCCGGTTTATTCTGCTTTTCCTATGTTTTTTTTTTTTTAAATCTTTTGTCCACCGAGCCGCAGCAAAAACAGCAACCTCACAATAATAATAATATAATATAATATTACAATAATATTGAAATAATTCATTCAGCCTGCAATATGGTAAGTCAGGTAATAGTATCAGTGTCACCCTGACAGAAAGCCTATTATTTACAGTTAAGGCGTTTGGGTGATGCTCTTGTACAAAGCGATTTACAATGCGCACAACAGTAGCTCAGCATTATGCAACCAATAGCAGGGAGTGCAAGAGTCAGAGCCACAGCGCACTGACAATATTCCTGTGATCAAAGAATGATCAGGCAAGAGCCAAGTAGGAAAAGAAATAAGACCTAAGGAGAGAGAGAGAGACAGAAGGGTTTTTCATTATACATTATAAGATATTATTTTGAATAGATCATGAGCTCACAGAGATTACTGACAGAAATATCCACAACAGTGTGCATTCAAAAATATGAAACCATACTGAAGGCATATTGTACAATCCTTTTTCCATCAAGGCATAATTGCATAACAATGCCTATCAGCAACATGTTCAGGAGTTAGAGTTGCCTTGAGTTGACATAGTATGTGCTTCAGCATCTGCAACAGACAAACAGTATGTCAGTACTGTGAAGTGACTGTCATGCAGTCATAAATTGTTCATGGCTGTTATCTTCCTGCACGCTGTCTATAGATATACCACTGGCATCTATAAATAGACAGGATCCTATCTAACTATCCCTTGTGCTATTTCAGGTGAACGCCTACATAGAAACCTAGCTAGAGGAAAGAGGGCGTGGGTGAGAGCAATTATGTCTTCCAGGTTTTGTTGAATCTGGCCCTGGAAAAACCTACGATATGAAGGTATGAACTTCCATGTGAACTGTGCTGTAGTTCTTATGCTGACTTGTTGATTGGAGACTACCTGTGCTGCAGCTACTTGTTACCGCTGGCAGTAAAGCGGCTGATGAAGCTGACTGTACCGCAGCTGCCGCAGCTCCCCTCCTTTTAATTACGATGATACCGTGAGAATTTCCACCCGAGCTCGAGACCCATCATTTAAAAACTTCCCACTGACTTTATGTTATTGCATAATATCATAACGGACCATGTGTTCTTTCCTTCATTCAGATCTTCCCTTTCTCTCTCTCTCTCTCTCTCTCTCTCTCTTCCCCCTCTCTTTCTCTTTCTGTCTCTCTCTCAGTTTCATAATAATAATTGCCAGGCCAGCTGAGACATTTAAGTCCCCTATAAGCCATTAATATTAAGGCTGGAGGCGGTGAGGTCTATTTATGTCTGTCTGTGTCAGGCATTGTCCATGGGACACGCTGGGCAGACGGAGAACATGAGTGAGATATGAGGATATGAGGATGATTGTGACATTCCGTAGCCAGACAGCCAATCAGTCAGCCAGACAGTCGTTCCATCTGGAACAATCCGGTTCTAAAGGCCATGAACACCACATATCAGACACTGTAGCACATAAGCCAGAACAGCATTGTCAGCTGCAATGCTGTCAACTGGTTGATTTGACTGGAGTGAATCCATTTTATTCGTCGTCGCCACTATAGTGAGAGTGCAGACTGTGAGAGGATGTAACTTGACAGGTTTGGATATTATTTCAAAATTATCGCCACAACTCATTTATCACAAGCCTAAAAGTCCTAAAGTAGCACGCCTTTACCCCCATCCTAATACTTTCAAGACTCAAACAATGCATGAATAGCCTACTCTGTTTTCTAGAGTCTAATGTAGTCTTAGTTTTGTGATCATTGCCCCCCACGATGAAATCACTGTTGTCGTCAAGCACACTATCTCAGATGCCACTGACTGGATTTTGACGAAGCGTTGGGGATAGATGCGTGTCATTGCTTCGTTCCAGCGTTTTCAAAATTACACTAATTGGCCTTGGTGGGGCGCTACAGTGTTTGTTTAACCGTCTGTACGTCACTGATTGGATTTTAACACAACTTTGGGGAATGATGCGTGTCCAGTATTTTCAAAATTACACTGATTGGCCTTAATGGGGGGTGCTACAATGTTTGTTTACTTATTAGTGATTGGCCCAAGGGGTGCCTGCATCATTAGTGGGGGACAACATTTTGACTTGTGCCAGTAGGAAAATTCTCTTCACAGAGTGATCAGTGGTTGACACACAGGAGCTTGAAACTGGATTCTCCAGTTGAAGGGAAGCCTCTCTGACCACTGGGCCATCCTGCCGCTCCTACTGCAGCTGAAGTCCAGTATAGACTAGTTTACACTTGTCTAGTCTAATGTAGTCTAGTTTAGTATAGTCTATTCTAATCTAGCATTTCTACTCTATAGTATTAACTGTCAACGTACATGGCATGTAGATTTAAGTGTTTTTGATTATCAAAGCACTATGTTGATGCACTCCTCTGATCCCTTTGTCACTGCTGATAAGTAGGATGGATTGCTGTGGATGATGAAGCACTTTCTCCTCCTCTCTGGCCCTGTTCTGCAGCTCTCCTCCTGCTCATTCTCACTTCTCTTCTCCTCATTCACAATTCCCTCTGTTAGCGCTCACAGGCAGCAAAGCTCATTTCAAGAGTCCATGAATGCATATAGAGAGTTTCACTGCAACACATTCCCAACACATTCTTTATCCATTTGAGATAGAATTGATACCTGAAGATCATTGCTTAATTCTTAAAATAAATACTGATAATTATACCATTTAAAATCTTACTCCCTTGTAAACACCTGTTAATAACTTCAGTAATGTTCCATGGGGTGTTTTACTTTATTGCCAGGGATTCTTTTTCATGGGAGGGTGCTAAATCTTTTAAATGCTGGATGTATAATTTTTTGGACCAAATCTCTATACTTACTATATGCAGTGCAGTATATGTACTGTATGTGTATAAACAGATATCACAAGGATCATCAAGGTACTTCGACTACAGCTAATTTGGCAGTGACAGCAGTCTTTCTCTATGCCTGCAAGCATAACAAAGTTGTTAATTTGTAGAGGTTTACAGTCTGTTGTTGACAGTCAAATATATAAAAGCCAACATGGCAAACATCAGGCCAACAAAAACACTGAATAGTTGTTTATATTTAGTTCAACACTAATCTAAAACTATGTGGATTGGCAGGATGAGTCCCTGCTCTGCTAGTGTGTTTTTTCCACTTAACCCCGCCTCGCCATGTGTATGTATAAATAAATGAATATTCATACTACGCACATTGATAGATAAGGCACACAGGTAATGGGGGGGTGGGGGGGATCTTGCTGACTCTCTAACATTCATTGTGTGCTTTCTGAGAAATGAGAAGAGGAGCAGAGCAGCGGTAGAGATGCTCAGAGGGTGAGACACTGCGTCTCAGACTCACTGATGACCGGCATTTGTATTCCGAACTGAGGCTCTGCAGAGGAGCAGGAGGGAGGAAATCAGGGCAGATCATCACGGTGGGCCGGTGTACGCATGCTCAAAACACACACACACACACACACACACACACACACACACACACGCAGAACCAAAAAAAACATTATATAAGCACGATCACAAGTAACATTTTCCTGCAAAGATATACTGTATTTGTGGTATATTTACTGTGTATGCAAATAAAAACACATACACATGCATGCATGCACACACACACACACAACACATTCACTACCAGAATGCATCCAAAATATAAAATGCTTGAAAAACATGTCAAATGTGACAACAATTCTCACAGAAGCACGGATGTGCTTTGTCTGCATTTGCGTGCGTGTGTGTGTGTGTGTGTATGATGTGACAGCAGAAGAATGGAAAGATTGACAGTGTAAACACACACACTCCTGAGCATGGCCACTGCAGACAAGCAGATAGGCTGCACTATCCTCATAATCTTCACACGCCTGCACACACACACACACACGCACGCACACACACACACTCACTCTCACTCTCTCTCTCTCTCTCTCTCTCCCTCTCTCCATCCCTTCACTGCCAACCTCTTGTTACACCAGGCTACCTTGGCTGGCCCTGCCAAACCAACCCCTGGTGCCAGCGCCAATGCAGCTGCTGTAATCTAGGCCAAGCTATTTATAAAGCAAGCAGCCAAGTACAGACACAGTGAGCCAGGGGGAGACAGAGGGATGGAGGATAAAAGAGTGTCTACAGGGCAGAGAGAGAGAGAGATGGAGAGAGAGAGAGAGAGATCTACAGAGTGTAGGTGAGAAAGAGAGGGAGAGATTGGAGATGACAGAGAGAAAGAGAGAGTGGGAGAGAAACAGAGAGGGATACAATGGCAGAGAGGGAATAAAAATAGAGAAAGAGAGAGAGAGGGAGTGAAAATAGAAAGAGAGGGAGAGAGAGAGAGAAAGAGGTCTTGTCAGGTGCAGAGGACAGCATGAATACCTGAGGTCAGACAGATACCAGCCATCAACTGTTAATGACAAACACAAGACACACACGCAGCCTCTCTCCACACTCCTGCAGAGACTGAAACATGTTTCCTCCAGGGGCTTAAAGTCTGCAGATGAGCTGACATGATGAGAGGCAGCGGAGGAATGTAGCCACTGCAGCATTTATTCATCTGGATGCGGAAAGCTTTGATAGACATGGATTTTCATGCCTTCAGCCTATCAAACATTAGTCATTAGCAGTGCACAGCTCCATAGGGCCGATTCTGACTATCGACTCCTGAGAATAATAATAATAATAATAATAATAATAACAATAATAATAATACGTTTTATTCCAGTCAAAAGTTTGGACACACCAAATTGAATGTACTATGTTTTCATTATCTTAAAGCCATTTTGATCTAAAGGCTTATGCTTAAACGCTTGAAATTATTTTTTTTAGACAAATATAAATAGTGAAGTTGATGCCTATGTATGAATTTCTTTCCAAAGCCTTTGCCTTTCCATCAAGGCAAAGGGCGGCCACTTTAAATAATCTAAAATATAAGATAGTTTTGATTTCTTAAACACTTTTTTGGTCACTGCATAATTCCATTTACTGTTATTCTAAAATGTGGAAAAATAGTAATATGCGTGTGTCCAAACTTTTGACTTGTAGTGTATAGAGCGCTTTTGGAAACAAAGTGTTACAAAGTGCTTTCCAAACATGGCGGCAGACATGCAGTATAGGTTTTTGGTTCACGGCCCACATCTGGTCGGCCACCAGCAGCTGTTGAGCGTTTTAACCCAGTCCAGCGGCTTAGGAGCAGGAGAGATGAGCTGCTGTGGCTGTGTGAGTGGGACAGAGACACCGGGAGAGGAGGGGAACAGAGGAAGCGGAGAGCAACACGTGCCGATGGTTCCACTGATTGCTTTGCCTTGAATCCAGGTCAAATCTTTGGATGGGCCAGGCGGACTCTACCACCCGCATGCAGCCATCACCACTGCTGGAATACCAGACACAACAAAATGAAAAATGGGCAGGGAAGGACCTCAGGCAATCTCAGATACACGCGCACGCACGCACGCGCACACACACACAACAGCTTCGAAGACAACACAGTGTTCGGAGAAGTGTGTGCCATTTTCAGAGGCAAGCAAACAAAGAGGGAGAAAGAAAGATCTCTGTTTATGAATGACAGACTCTTTGCAGGGAAGAAACTTCACCAGAGGATAGAAAGAGCTCTCTATTCTTTCACAGAGCCATCAAATATATCTAATATGAAGCCTTGGGATCTTCATGGCAGTTACGACGAGCAGAAGTGGTGAACTGCTGTGACGAGACCCCAAACTTTAAAGAGTGAGGCTGGCGCATCAGCAGAGTAAATGAAAAGGAAGAGGGGGGGAGGCGAGGCCTGCCCCTCTCCTCCTCTCCTCCTCTCCTCCAGTCCTCATGCTATAGCTTCCAGATCTGTTCCACAAATCCCTGCAGTCATTCAAATGATACATAATAACACAGATATATAGAACGCCATAATAAAGCCCATAAAATGCCATTAATCTAATACATAAAGCCCCCACACTAACAGTCAAAGCGATGAATCCAGACCATAAAAAAGCAACATGATGGAGACAGAGAGAGAGAGAGAGAGAATGATACAGACATAGAGACAAAGACAAGTGAGAGGGAAGAAAAGCACTCATGAGAGAAATGAACAAATGAAAGATATAAAGAAAAATGGAAAATAAACATCCAAGAACAAAAATAAACCAAACTGAATTGGGGAGAGTCACATACATTATTGATTTTCCCTTTTCTAGCAAGGTAACTAATACTAAAAAAAACATCAGCCAAGAGAGAGGAAAAAAAACAAAGACTGTCAATAGTACTTTTCTGTAAAGGACAACCGGCACAAATTGATTTGAATGTCAGTCTTCCTCCTCTGTTCTAATAAATAACTCCCAGACACGACTTCACAGGGCAGCAGGCTTTCCAGAGTCAAACAACATCAAGACATTAACAAAGGGCTGTAAATAAACAAAAGGAAAACAAACAAAGCCTGGACAGGACTCAGGATCTGAACCAAACTGTATGTAGTATAATGTAGTACAATGTCTCTATTCATAGATTAACAACTAACAACAACAACTTTTAGATGAACACAGTCCAACAGACTCAACATGAAGATAAAACCGTCCAATTTTCAGAATATATTTTTAGCATACAGGACAGGGGTGGAGCTTTCCTTTCATGCATATGGGTGCGAGGGCAAAACTAACTTGTTAAAATTCACAACTATTATGTTACAGAAAATGCAGTGCTAATTCCCAGTGATTTGTCAAAACAACACGAGCAATTAGCCTAAATTGGGTATTTATTTAGCAATTCACATTAAGTCATGGAGGTGCCTCAATATCACAGTAAGAAGATCTGCCATATTGCACCAACCCGACAAATTAATTTTTCTAGATTTCATCTTTGCAAATTTGTCAACGTCTATGTTGATAAAGTTTATGAGAGTGAATTAGCAATCGAAAATATTTTGATTGTTCATAATATGCTTATTTACCATATTAGTAATTTTTACCAATATTACTACATTCCAAGGGATTCTCTACATTGTTGGCCATGGACGGCAGGCACCCACAGCACCCATTCTACTCACAATTCTACTGATGATACAGGACGAATAGACAGACAGACATGCAGTTCTCATGTATTGGTTACACTTTAACTCATGGGAGTCCATTTACACCGGTTCAGGTCGTATCACAATATAGTGAAAACTGATCATACTTTCTTGTACTGTGATATTGTATTGTGAACTGCTATTGTTGAATACGCACACTTAAGATTTCTTTTTTTAGACCGCTTGAACCAGATTCTGAACACAATTTTAAACAGAACTGCAGGAACACGACTAACAACAAATAACACGTCGGCTTACATCGCATCCCAAATTTTACACTTTCATTACCAGTTTCTGTGCAGTAGGGGAGGGCAGTGTAAGATGAGTCTGTGGGTAGGATGAGCCAGCCCTTTTATCTTGGCAACCATACACAAAATTAATCATGTGATCACAGATTAAAGAGGAACAATTCATTTCCCTGAATCTGTGATGGAGGAGAGCATATGGATAAAGAGGTAAGAGAACCAGGTCAAACAAAATCACATTTTTGCTATGTCAAGTGATTTCATCATGGTAAAGATGTCATTCATTCACGATTCTTGTTTATAATAGAAGTAGATATGTTTGAGGCTTTGTTATATAGTTTAAGGTTTTATAAGGTACAATATGAGATCATAAACCTAGAATAACTGTGGGCCTGATTTGCTGTTTGAGGTAGTTTTGCCAAAATAGTGGCTTACCCCAATCTAAACATTACATTCTATTAAATGTAGTTAATTTAAACACATATATGTGCTCAATAATAATAATAATAATAATAATAATAATAATATATATAATAATATCATAGAGCAGATTTCATTACGCCATGAGATGGCAAACACAAAACAAACGGGTTCAGCCTCCTTGGAGGATCTACAAAGGGCAGCCAATGAAGTGTGAGAAGGAAAGTCAATTTGATCAGTGGCAAGGGAACAGAGGACAGACAGAATGACACTGAAGAGATATACTGAAAAAATCAACAAAGGAGAAGTAGCAAGAGCAGGTTATGACAGCCAACCAGCCAGCCAGACAGACATACACACACACACACAGACACACACACACTGCGCAATCATTGAGTTGGCAGTTGAGCTAAGCTGTGCTTTTTTGTCCTTTTGAAAATGAGAGAAATTATCACCATGGTACCTTGAAGTAAACATCAGTTATGTTGTTAGAATGTGATTCTCAGAAGAGACAGGATGGGGAGACAGTTTGTCTACTCCTGCATGCTGGAAAGACCAGAGTGGAAGTACTGAACAGGACAAAAATAAATGTTGTAAGTTGTGGAACATTTTACCCCCATATGTCTCAACTTGCCCCGTCCCTATGCTCAGCTTATCTCTACCCAGACCAAAAGACCATTTTTTAATGGTCTTTTGGTCTTTAATGGACCATTTCTTAACGTCTTGTACTTCTACAACTGTATTAGATGCAGAAAATGTTTTCATTTCCATGGATACCCAACACTCTTAAGTATACATAGCAATTATTGTTTGAAATAAATACACGTTTATTTTGCAGTAGTAGCACAAAATGCAAGAAAAGGTTCATCTTATCCTGTTCTCCCCTACTATACAGTATTATTTACTACACAGTATTAGCTTGCCCTATTATATCTGTGCCCTCAGTAGAGAGCCTGTTATCTAAGTGCTGGGAGTGATACAGTGTAACAAACAAAGGTGGAAACGATGTCATTATACAAGAAACACACTGTCATCTTGTCAAATGTGAGGAATACTTAACACTACCCTGAGTGCCAAAACAGCTCCATTTACCCAAACTCTGCTTTCTATTTTCGGCTGCTCGTCTTAAATTGCTCTCTGCTTTCTTCTGTTTGATAAATAAAGGGGAAACAAGCAAATTGGGCAAAGCAGGTTGGCGAGACAACCCCAGTCAGTGTAGCAGAATAATATCCAGGCGGCAGCGGGAGCAGGAGGCCAGAGGCACACGCTCACTCTGCACTGCATCATGTCTGACCTTCAGCACCCTCTCCCTCACGTTCACCCCGCGGGACCCACACCCAAAAATAGACTATAGTCTGACACATGCAAACATACATTGCCACGCGCAAGCATGTACACATATGCAAACGCATTGTGTGTGTGCATGCACAAACGCACACATTCACACACACACACACACACACACACACACACACACTCACTTCACATCTCACTTTTCACATCCTCTATCACGCTATCTTTAGTCCCTGATGTGTTTTGTTGCTCCACTCTCCTCGGGGGTGTCTTACTTTATCTGCCCGATATATATGAGTCACAATATCAAACACATTAGCCAGAAGTGGGACAGATGTAGCCATTAGAGCAGTCCAACTTTTTACGGGCTTACTCCATTGCTGCTGCACTGTTAATAACTGTTTGGAAAATCTTGCAGTGTTTCTGCAGCAAAAGTGCCAGATAAGAAATTTATATTGCTGTTGTTGATGTGTGTATGGTGAGTGTATGGTGATTGGAGGGCCACTGGATTTATTATTAAGCTGATATTATTTGCAGCATCTTCACTCCTATAATGATACAGGCCAGCGCTTAAAAATATTTTGTTTGGTTTTCTATGAAGGTTGCAGCTGAAACTTGCTTGATTGTACTGTTTTAGGAAGTGGGGAGAGCTCGCCATGAAAGCCTCGCTCTGTGCTGATTAGGCTTGCTATCATGCACTGGGCACTATGAGGGATGACTTGGTCCTAATGGCTTCACTGACCTTTCCCTTGACAAGCACAGATACCACTTTACCCTGGCACTTTGCCCCCCTCCCCACCCTCCCTCCTCCCCCAACTGTCTCCAACTCTCATACACGCTTCTTGCCTGTAGGAACTATAGATAATGAATTACATTACATTTACTAGCTACATTGGCTGCAGCTCTGTTCGCTCTGTACAATACTTCTAATTCTATTGCCATGCCTTCTTCACTATAGGTAGGCCTTCACATGGAACAAATCATAACTAGACTAGCAAATCATGAGAGCATTAGTACATGAAAAAGAAATCCAATCATTTCAGTGTAGAGGTGGGCTGAACTTCCAAGAGAATTAGAAAGCAGTTTCTCTCCATTTTAGCTAAAAGCTGGTCAGAGGAACAAAATACTGCGGATAAACGAAAAAGTGTGTCACTAGGTTTTAGTTTCTTTTCACTAATGCAGAAGAAAGGAAAAGGCTTTTACAGCCTGCTGTTAAGAGCTTCTGGTAACGATGAGGGCACATTTCTCTCTCTCTCTCTCTCTCTCTCTCTCTCTCTCTCTCTCCCTCTCTGAAAAAGCACTGTGTGATTACAGAAAAAGCCCATCCTCTTGCATGCAGGCCTTTTAGAACAGAAACGGAAGGTAATGCCGGTGTTGGGAGAGAGCCAAGAGCCCAAAGACACAAAAATGTAGGTTGCCATGTCCCTGTTCTTCATTAAGGATGGAGACACTGAGTTTACAGATGACAGTTTTTAACAGTGAGGAAAATGCTGAGATTTTGCTATTTTAGAGTAAAGAACAGAGACTCTGTCTGTGTGTGCGTGTGTGTGTGTGTGTGTGCGCGTGCATGTGTGCGTGTGTGTGTACAGAATCAAAACAGCACTGCTATAAGCTAAAAACAACCTAATAAAGCCCCTGTGCGTGCTTTGAAAGTATCGCAAGTAACCTCCTTTTCATTTCCCATCCCTTCCCTTCCTGTCCTCATTTTGAAAGTTTAAATAAATGTCAAAAGTTCTATTTTTAGAGCAGCTCATTTAATTGAACCATATGGAGAACAATCTATTGACATGCTCTGACTGAAGGGTGAGTGGGTGGCATTTCCACTTAAAAGCCAGAGTGTGAATCGTAATGAAGTGAGGAAGCAAAACGAAAGGGAGGGAAGGGGGCGGACTCCACTGCTAGGAGCAACGGGTGTACAAACAGCAAACTCACAAAGCAGGAGTGATTCATTTAAAGGGATTTTGTGTGCCAATTTTAGCCTCTCTGCTTTGCATTTATATACATAGAGGGGATAAATAAAGAAAGGTTAGGAGAACGACGGTTAAGAATTGCGAAAAGGAGAAGAAAGCTTAGAGTAAGAGCAAGCAAGTGCCTTTACTGTGATAAGAAAGAGGAGAGAAAACTGCAATGCAGAAGAGGGAGGTGGGTAGCTTTGAGAGATAGATACAGTTGAGAGAGAGAGATGGGTACAGTAGAGAGATGGATAGAGTTGAGACAGAGAGAGAGAGAGAGGAGAAGAGAGAGAGAGACCAAGAGATATAAACAGAGAGAGAGAGAGATGTGAAGCATGCCAGCTGGAGGGATGGAAGGATGGTAGGACAGCATAATTGGATTAGAGGGGCAGAAAATTAAAAGTATTTTCTTTGTTCCCTCCTCCAGCAAACAGGATCCAAGTGATCCAAGTATTGCTGCTCTGGGGAGTCAGATAAAGCTGTAACAGAAGGACTCAGCACATCTTAGAGCGGCCTTGACAGATCAAACAGTCAGGAAACACAAGTGACCAGCTTAGATGTGTGTGTGTGTGTGTGTGTGTGTGTGTGTGTGTGTGTGTGTGTGCATGAGCGTGCATGTGAGCGTATTTGACGTCTGCAGCGTTTGTGCATCTGCATGTTTGTATGTGCTTTTCAGGTGCACTTCCCCGCATGCATGAGGCCTGTTTCCACGTCTGTGAGCATCAGCGGGCAGAAATAACACACTGCATTGTGGTGATGATCGAATGATATGCATTGGCACATGGAGCAAGGCTGGAGGTGACTGAATATGGCTCATGAGTCAGTGTGAGTCATATTGTAATCCCTTCCCTGCATGGGACGCTTCCTGGCATGACAGTCGCGCATAAACATCCAAGCATCAGGTGTGTATATGTGTGCGTGTGTGTGTCTGTGTGTGTCCGTGTGTGTGTGTTTGCGGCTAAGGAATTAACAGCGCAGCTTGAGACCATGACTGGACTTTGACAGACAAGAGCAAGGCTGTGGATGACATCATGCTACTGTTAGCGGGCCCTTGAAACTTGGAAGCACTGACACATTCAGTAGGGTGACTCAAATGCACGCGCGCGAACACACACACACACACACACACACACACACACACACACACACACACACACACACACACACACACACACACACACACACACACACACACACACACACAAATACACCACCCTAATTGACTCAGTATGCAAGTTTATTCCATCTCACCCGGTGCATGTCCTCCTCGAACACGGCTTCGTGGACGCTGCATGCGAAGAGCGCCGTGGGAAGGTCGCTCAGATCCATCATTTCCTCCGCCATGCCTTCCTCGTCATTCTCCCCGAACACCATGTCCTCCTCCTCCTCCTCGTCCTCCTCCGGATCGCTGCTGTAGGCCTCGGAGCCGTTGCTCCAGGCCTTGGAGCTCTCTCGCAGCATCTTGAGCCTTTCGGAGGCTGACTGGTCGGCGGGTGGGGATCACAGAGGCTGGGTGAGGTCCAACTAAGAGAGTGGAGGTTAAGAGATTGGAAGTGAGGAGATAAGGTGAATGTACAGGTTGGATGTTTGGGGGAAAACGTGAAGAGATGGAATAGTGAGACTCTGGTGAGTGCCGATTACAGAACGGCAGCAAGGTGTTAGGGACAATGCTACACAGGCTGTAGGATAGATAAAAGAGAGAAAGTGAGTGAAAGAAAGGGGTTAGCAGGGTGATGAAGGATAGGAGAGAATGAGAGTTACAGGATGCAAGAAGGGAGGAAGATCAACAGAAGCAAAGGTGAGGCAAGTGAGAAAGAAAGAAATGGAACATAAAGAAAAAAAAGCTGGATGTTTCATTTTCAAATCTTGCCTTTTAGTCCATTTTACTGATGAAACAATTTCATTTTCAATCTTTATTCATGGTTTAATCTGTTTGGACATTGGTCTGTCACAGCACTTGAGAAAATCTACTGCCAGCTCCCACGCCAGATTCCTTAGAAATATTTGGTGAAACATTGCATTGATGCCTTGATGGGGCATGACAGGAAGGATGGATAAATGCTTGCTTTGACCCAAACAACACTGATTTTATGCGTTCGGTATAGCATCAGTTTCAAATCACAAATAAATATTTGTGCAACAGACTTGTAGATTCAGTCATAAGAAGCATATTATTTTGTTACATAAAAAGGAAACAACACATGGGGAAACATTAAGACATTGATCATAAGAAAGAAAAGGGTTATGATAATATCTCCATGAAGTAACTGGTTATATTCATTAAATCCATTTAGTTTGTGTTCTTCTGGCCCTGTCTAATATGTGAGACCTCTACTGTTAAGAGTAGGTCTCAACACAAACATTTCCAGTGTTGTACTGGGATAGAGTGACATCTGGTGGGACATTTGACCAGATGTAGGTTATCATCAATATTGTCATAATAGTATGAGGATGTAAATCTAAAAAAAACAAAAAAAACAAAAACACGCGGTTCTTCATCATATGCAGTAGAGTCCACGGTGTGGATGTTGATTTAAGGTCAAAAGCTGTAACCTACTGTCATGTAATCTCGGTAGAATAACATGTAAATGCAGCATGCCATGATATTCTATCAGGCTGAACGCCGCAAAGGCAAAGACACCAATAACATCACCGGGTCCACAGTATAGGGCTACACGGCAGACCGTGATATCAAAATTTGCATTAGGTTTACTTAAAGGAAATTTGTCCCAACATATTATGTAAAACACCCTTCATAATTGTGGCACGTGGTATAACGGTGATCAATTCTATCGGAAAGAGTGACTTTGATCCAATGCCAAATGGGCCTAACCTATTTTTTCTCCACCTTTAATAAAATGGGAATTCATAAGAAAGTTGCATCAGAGGCCTAGCCGCGCGCACACGGATGGAAAACTCTGGTAATAAACTTGCTGTCAAAATGACAGTGAAATCTCACCGATTGAAACTAACACATACATCACATCATTTGGCTCGGGAGTGATTTTTTCCACTCTAATCAGTCCAAATGCAAATACTGTTACCTATATTACTCACCACTGTTAGTGCAAGCGGCCACAACAAACCATTGCAAGTGGACTTTGTCTCAGCGCAGGCGGGATTTTCAGGTGATTCAGACCATTTATATAGAATGAAGGTGCGCTTTGTGTTTTTGACGCTGCTGTCAGATGCGACGGCGTTTGTTATTATTAGATTATTGTACACTATCTGACGCAGCCTACTCCAGCGCCAGTCCCAGCAAGGTGAGACCAATGAGATGCCAGCTGATGCTGTCATCTACCAATGGGGCTTCAGCAAGGGGAGGATGCTGCGCTTCAAGATTGGTGGCGAGAGCTCAGTAAACACGGAGTGGCCGAGGAGGCTCTGCAGCAAAATGCGCTTTGGGTGCGATCAGACATAGTGACCGATCAGCCGCCGGGGATCATTGAATAAAATCCAACAAAAGCTGTGTAAAAATAACGGGTTGGTTACAGTTCTGCAGGCCTTTTAATCATTCCAGCCGGTTCACGGTGCAATGTTCTGAATCCACCTGTTGCACGCCACAGAGTTACAGGTGGTGGACAAAATAACGGAAACAAACACCACATGAAAAATGACTTGAACTTCGTCGTTACTTTTACAAAAACGACTACAGGCGATGTGTTAGTTTTAAAAGAAGCCTGACATCCACTTTATTGGTTTTCAAAGCAGCATGAGGCAAAGAGGCCAAATGAATCATTAGGTCTGATTCTGCATGGCCTTATAACAGCCAAAGAATATTAAGCCATTTTACAGGACTCTGATGCTCCCTAGGGTGCCGACTCCATTCCCATCCAAGATGATAATGCCCCCATATACACTGCTAAACAAATTCAACAGTGGTTTCATGACCACCAGGATGAAGTCAAACTCCTTCCATGGCCTTCCCAACCTCATGCTGGACCACAGAGAGTGTAGATTCCCACTTCCTTCATCCCTCAAAAAACTAGAGGCTGTTCTTCATGAAGAATGATCCAGTATCCCACCACACACAGTTCAGGACTTGTATGACACCATTTTAAGGGAGATTGAAGCTGACTGAAGCCCTACTCCTTAGGTACTTACTGTATATCATCAGGTGTTTCTGTTATTTTGTCATCCCCTGTAGTTCTGTTATTGATGAATGAATGTCTTTCCAAAGCTAACAGTCTACTCATCTTCACCCAAAAATAAACAGGATGGCACGTTTTTATGTTTGAACTTTTTACCACAAGAAATACCTTTTATTTATTGTGCAAGTATATGAGCAGGCCCTGTCCAGAGAATGGCATCAGTGGAGAAAATAGGCCTTCGGCACCAGCTTTTGGCTTATCATACAGTCAGACAAACTTGAGTATTAGACTACATAGACCTAAATAAAAGGGTTTTCAAAACTGGTAAAGCAGGGAAAATCAGCGACCAACAAAGGATTATTATTAACTGAAAGGCAACAGCTTGAACATATGACCTTGTGCAAGCACCACTGCATCTTGGTCAGCATAGTGCCTGACCCATTTGAGGAGACTTTGGGCTACAATTGGAGTACATTTCATTTACAAGACTAAATCTGATTTATATGGAACTATCTTGAGACTACTTTTAATTTATAAGATCAGCAAAATGTGGTAAAAGCTGTAGTGGTTTGATTAGAAGCCACTATTATTAACAAAGCTGGATTCAGTGGCTTTACACTGTGATACAACTGTTGAGCTTGTGCGCAATACACTTCATCCAGTGCATTTACACACAACCAGAGGCCAAACAAACAAAATAACCACATACTGAATACTGTGCAGGCATCCAGCCCATGAGTAGCTCCCTACCATTTTATTAAAAGACTAGAAATGCAGTGCCACAATTAGAGGTGAAGAACACAATATCTAAGTATCCAATATATTGCCATTCATTCATTCATTATGGATTGTTTAGATACATAATAAATAAATACAAAGATATTTTACAACTTTCATTATTGTCATCCAGCATGCACAATACTTACACATTAAAATAAATGGGGTATTTTAAGCTTATACTACTAACACCTTTAAGTTTGACCCAGGGGTGGGAAGGTTACATTTAAAATGCATTGAAGTACAAATTACATCCTAAAAACTTAACGAAAGAACATAATCCATTGGATTACCCCAATTTAGCAACATTATCTGATTATTTTCAGTTATACTTCCGGATTATTTGGTCCTCAGAAACTCCCAAGCATACAGTTAATGACAATATATTTGAGTAGTATTTGAGTAAGTTCTGTTGATCATAGTTAATATTTGATGTTTCTAATATATTGTCTCTTTTTTGATGATTTAGAATCATGTCTGTAAAGCAATTTGTGTTGCATCATCATGAAATGAAATTATGATTTTACGATCCAAATGTCTTCTGACTCCCTTCTGTTTGAGTAATCCAAGAAGTTATCACCTTCCTCTCTAATTTATTAATCACAGATTACAGTTGCCATTTCCCATAATCAAATGGCTGTAGTCCTGCTATGTAATGCATTACTCACCAACCTGGGTTATGCTTCAGCCTTACAGTATTTCCTCCAGTGTAAAGCTATATTTCAAGGCACATTAAAAGCAAACTTTAAAATCAATAAATAAATTACAATAACATAAAATAAAATAAAATAATTGCACCCATTTTTGGTCACATCAGACAAAGCAGTAATACAGTCCTATGAACAAGAGGCAGAACATTGTGGAGTGACAACTGCTCCCGGGAAGCAGAGTTGGAGGCAGACATTTGAAACTGCTGAAAAGTGAAAGTGTTCATTGGCAAGAGTTTTCACATTCCCCTTTACTAATGAAACAGCACACGGCTGTATGAATTCTGTATTCCCATTAATGGGGGAATGGGAGCGAAATAACTGGAGAGTCATGGGAATTGGTCCTTACATCTCACAGCGAATACAAGGGAAAAGGCAGTAAGCTTCAAGGCACATCACACAGTGTGTCGTTATATTTATGAGGTTGTGTGAATCCAGGTGGCCCGTACTGCTATAATGTCCAAAAGATTCAAGTTTCCCCTGTACTTTTTTTTTGGAATGAATAGCTACAGCTACAGTTATTTGCATGGTTACAACTAATGTCTCAAAAAATGGAAGCTTTTTACTGTCAAGTTTTGGTTTGGAGATTAAAAAAAAGCGAGCGTGTGGAGAGGAGTGCTAGGCAGAGTAAGAGAACATCAAAAACATCCCGACTGGGCTGGAAGGTGGTTGAGGACACAAAGGCCATTTTCCCCACTTTTATGGCCGTGTCATATTGGTGTTCATACTAAAAAAAAAAAAAAAAAGGACTGAACACCTCCATCTTTGCCTTGCTAGTTCTTTGAATGTTGACAGTGGAATGGAAGGGAGGAGGAAAATAGTACTCGGTCCTAATCCTCCTTCTTCTGGTCAGCCGGCCTATGAGAGGCGGCAGCGGATCTGGCTGTGACTGCTGCTTGTTTCTGGTTGACGGGCAGAGTGGCGGGCGCCACCCCATCGTTGTTGACCAGAGCACCGTAGGAGAAAGAGCCGTTGTATTCCGGCTGAACAACCAGGCCCTTGTCGTGAATGGTGGGGACACCTGGGTAGAGAAGGGACAGGGGCTGTGTGGTGTGACCGTCTTACAACAACTTCACATTAGCGGCTGTTGACCTCAAATCACAATGCAGAACGATCCTTGTCTAATAGTCATTGTATTTAGTCTTTAAAGCTACAGTAGGAATATTTGGCGTCTCCAAATGGCAGCAAGAGGTAACTGTTTGAAAAATTTGACCTTCAACACCCAGAAATGATGTAACATGACATGAGGAAACTGCACACCACACACTAATGTTTAACGACCCAGCCTGTCTGTGATCGCTTTATATCAAAGGATACTAAAGGGACCAGAGAGGCAAAATATTGTATTAAGACTGGCAAGTCCAGCTTTCTCTTTCGTTCCAATTCCTCACTCCCTGTGGGCAGAGAAGTGTCGATACCAGACACCAGAATTTCATTTGGGAAAATAGGATGAAACTAGAACCTCTCAGAAACCCCACTTTGTAATTTAGATTCATAAAACGGGTGTGTTTTTACGTAAAAATACTGTCTAGTGTACCTTTAAGCCTAAATGCATACTCTTTTTGTCTATACTTGTATAGTTTGTACAAACCATTCGCCATGTCCATAGTGACATAGGGCTCAAAGGTCTTGGTCCTTTTCCTGTTTTTGGTGATGAGGAACACGCCGAGGAAACAGGCTGCAGTTCTACACAAAGCACACAACAGTCAGCTGTTAGTCAGGAGAAATGTTTGGATAGTCCAGTATTTACAATATTTCAAAGCAGATGCTCACGTAATGTTGTATTTGTGTTTATTAGTGTTTCGGCTGTAGCATGATAAATGATGGAAAGCTGGATGATCACTCACCCCAACAGAAACATGCAGATGTGAAGAACGTCTTCATGGTTAAACTCCAAGTAAAATATAGCTCCTGAAAAACGGAAACAAAGAAACCTCTCATGTCTTTCGTGTTGAGATTTGTAAAAGGAGTAAAGCAGCGGTTTTAAATTCTGATCCTCAGGGTCCAGAGCACTGCTGCTTTTCTATTCTGTCAGTTGCATTCACCTGTCCTCCCACGTCTAAACAGTCCCTGATGAGACAGCTAGACTGAAAAATACCTGGCAGAATAGAAAACCAGCAGTACTCTGGGACACAAGGACCAGATCTGAGGACCACTGAGATACAGGACAACACAACTCACCAGCTACAATAGAGACAGAGGTGGAGAGGATGTAGTTGACTCCAGCGATCAGAGAGGAGTCATACAGCTTACAAGCTTGGGAGAGAAATCTAAGACGATAACAAAGGAAACAAAGGAGAACTGGTATTTAAGAAAACATATCCACTGATTGAAAGACTGTTGCTGTATCATGTTCAGTCTGAGTCAGCATTAAAAACTACTGAATGAAGCCACTGTCTCAGTAATCCATATATAAAAGCTACTCCCTGGGTGTGTGAACATCTTAATTCTTTATATTCACAACCCATACTCTGTCTTAACACAGGTACAGCCAATTGCAACCACCATACTGCCCATACATCCCCTTCCTGTTTGGCATTCACAGTCCCTCACCTGGCTTGGAAGACCACAGTAGCCACCATGCAGACAAACATGACGTAGAAGATGGGGTAGTCGAGCTGCATGGTGCCCTCGACGCTGAGGACCAACATGCCCGACACCGCCTTCACTGTAATGACTGTGACAGAGCCTGTGTGCCAAAGGCGAGATGAGAAAGTAACAGTTAAACACAGAAACACATGCACATGAAATCTATGAGGAGGGAGCGTGACATAAGGCCTTCAACCCTCTTTGACACATTTTACCCCCCCGCTGTTCCATCCACATCTATATTACAGAGCAGGTTTTGCGCCTGTTGAACCTTCAAACTGAGGTAATTACCATATTGTTTAATCTATTCCAATAAAGCATTGTAATTGCTGGAGTTTATGGCGGGTGTGAAATTGATTGGCTTTAATGCCGGAGACTCACCTAGTAGAGCCACCAGCAGCAGAATAACAACGAGGTAGTTAGCGCTACGCTGTTTATAGAAGTATAACAGCAGGGAGAACGTGATGATCTCCAGGAGCTGTCGATAAGGATCATCACAACAATAAACAACACATTAATATCAAATAAACAAAACAGGTATTAGTGCAGCGGTTGTCATCTTTCATAATAGCGCAATTACCTCACAGCCAGAGGCAAACGTTTATGCGGAAAACAACACAGGTTGGCAAGGCTGGGAAATTTGCTCTGTGGGATGCAGGTTTGTGCCTGTATTGTTGAATTCAGCTGGATAATGAATGTTCTTCACATGAATGATGGGTGCAATAAGACTGGCGGCTGATGTGGACACTATTTTTGCACTTTTCATTCTGAACTTGATAGGCCCAGCATCATTTGGTAAGCCCAGAGGTTTAAAACACAGATTTTTATAACTTAATTCATGCATATTATTGTGCTTTTGTTTATTGTCTCTGTGATTGCTGCAGTTAGTCTATTCTTTTATGTTTAGGATATATGTTTAGCAAAATCATATACATAATTGTCCAATTCTTTTCTATACGCTTACTGAGCCTAAATAAATTCATGCTTATTGGACTAGAGAAAAGCCTTTGCACAAATATCCTGCTGAAATAGGAAACAATATTTCCTTGATGAAATGTGGAGTGAAAATTAAGAACAGTAGATTTCAGAAAAGGGAACAAAGGAGTGAAACTGTGCAGCCTGGTGCTTAGGAAGTGAAGCTTCATTGTGCTCCACTCTGCTGACAGGCCCTCGTGGGTGAACTATTCAATTATTCATTATATAAAAATATCTTACCAGATACAAGAGAACAGGCCATCCTACAATGTGTCTCACAATGTTCTCTGCGTTGAGTTTTTCATGAGAGTTTGGTCCGAATGTTACGAAGAGGTAGGTTCCCCCTATGGTCAGGACACAGCCCAGGAAGGACAGCCCATAGCGCTCTGAAATAACACACAGTATCCATTTACTTACATACATTCAGTTCCCGCACTAAGGAAAGTGATATTAAATATAACATTAGAGTGCAGGATTACTCTTGCAAGGTCTTTTGGAATTACATTTCCAGCAAAATATAGCTTGTACTCAGCAATATTAGACAAACATTTTGATTGTGTGCCTTTACAGCAGCTGGTGAGGCAGTGTGCAGTGTGCCGTGTGCAGAGAGGCTGACTACGTATTTGCATCTGATGGCATCAGTTTCCTATTATTTACATAGACTATCCGCACCTCCGCAAGCAAATTTTCAGTCACAAATATAAGCTGAAACTTACTTGCAAACTCCTTTGGCTTAGATTTCTCACGCAGAAAAATAAGACCCAGAATTGAGCTTGCTGAAAAGAGGAAAACACAATATGTTAATACTAAATCTAACTTTCATTTTAAACACTAGTTCTTGAGTCAATTATCACTATATTTTCAAGGGCATTTCAGTGTTTACAAGCAACATATGAATGATTATATTGAATATGCATCACTGCCAACATATTAGGGAACGGCATGAGAGCACAAACACTCACTTAAGACGGACACGGCATTAAGCGGAGCCACAAGAGCGAGGGGGGCGAAGGCGTATGAGAGGAAGTTCGCTCCCTCTCCTAGACAGGTGAGGACCAAACCGCACCACCAGGTTTTAGTCCGGTAGAAGGCACGCGGGTCCTTGGTTCCTGCTAGTGTCACATGGCTGTATTTCTGTAGATGAAAGACGCGCATGTTAAACACACTGGTGATGGCCAGAAGGCAAACAGAAAAGCTAATGTAGAAGGAAAAAGCTTACAGAAAGCAAACACATGAGCTTTAAACAAACATAAAGGTGGTTTAGCAGTTAAAGTGATAGTGGAAATGAGGAGGATGGCCCTGCGTATTGACACTGATATGTTGGCTCAGAGCAAAGACCCATGAGAACCTGCTACACAGAAATTAGAGAAACAATATGAAGACTTTTCATAACTGATCTACAAATCTCTTAAGTCATCAGGGCCATTTGTTGTCATAACAGAAGCAAAAACACAGGGCAGGATTCATTCACTGAGCAGGATTCAGCTACATACCTGAACACTTAAAGAGATGCTGACCAGCACATTTCCAAAAATAGCAAGCAAAGTCCCAATGAGATTGTCCTACAGAGGGAAAAAAAAGACACATTCATTGATTGTTATTGTTTTAAATAATCTCATCCATACTGGCTAAATCTTGATTGTAACCACAATTATCATCTCTAACGAAAAAAACCCCAATGATATTCCTACAATATTCCTTATACCTTATGTGTCTGTGGTACTCAATAATGACTTCACAGTGATCATATCGTACTTTTTGTCACCTAAGGTATCATTACTATCGGAATTTACAGTTTTGCTGGGACATTATGTTGTATCCTTCAAAAATGTATTACAGGGTTATAGTTCTGTTTTGTAAGGGATCACTTCGTATGACGGGAAAAGACACCGAGTTAGCCTATGAAACGTTTTAACAGCCAGTATGTTAAGTGAAATTGTGACAGAAGTATTGATGAGCGATCAGAAAGTGTCAGGATAAGTCTCACCGTGTAGGAGTTGCCGTCGGCTCCGCTGTAATCCACCGCCATGCTGCTGGCCTTCAGAGGCAACTTGCTAGTTTCCAATAGCAGACATACATTTAATTGCCAGATTTCTCATGTTGTCCATTAACCTCTCGTTTGACGTCAGGTATTTATCGTTCACTTTCGTCTCTGTCTGTCACTACTCAAAGGGGAACGCCATCTTTGGGGCTGATGAGCATCGTACTTCCGGATTTGATTCCACCTGCTTCAGGCTGCGCCGTTACGCACGAGTGTTACGCGCAAACCACGTGACCTTTGGACGGCACCGCAGAGGTATTTTTTGTTTTATTTAGCCTACGAATTCAGTGATGAAGATGACTCTAACGACAACGAAGAGGCTGGTGCCGATGGTGTCCTCTGATAAGGCAAAGACTGTTCACAGACAGTCAGAGATCTCCAAATTGATTTCCAAACGGAATCGAGTTTCCAAACGGATTCCTCAATTATAGCAACGCGTTTCCCATCCTTTACAATATCCAGGATGCTTTTCTGCTATGCCATCATTCGACTTACGTGTAAAACACACTAGTTTCACACCAGGTTAGTTTACAGTCCTATCCTGCAGTGTCACTTCAGCGCAATAGGCTGTGTCAGTGAGCTGAGTCAGCTGAGGAAGACCTTGATATTTTTCTGAGTTAATCATTAGCACTCTACTCATGCCATTAACTCGTGGAGTCTGATTTGGAGGCTAATGGTTTTATGACACTACAGGCCAAGTCCAAGCTGAATAATCCTCCAGCTGGACGTGTGAAATGTATGGAGAAAGTCATCAATTAAATAAAAGTGTATTAGTTTTATCATAATTAGCCAACTGAGTCTTTCCATTGTCCATTACAGCCAGTCTAAATGTGCGTGCGATGCTCTTGGATAGATCGTACTCATTTAGCCTAGTCAACACAGAGCTATTACATAAATTACTCATCCACCTCTGATCTGCTTTTGTGCTTTTGCATGACTAAAATCTCTTGAATTGAAATTGAACGTTACCACGGGCAACCACTCCTCCCAAAGACATAATGAGAGAGGGAGAGATCATGACAATGTCCTCATGGCATCATAAATCATATGTTGACTAGCTCTAATGGCACGCGTGCTTTCGCTATGTGTCATTACAGCTCTCCAGCAGGGTGTTTTGTAAGGGACACGCAATACGTCAGTGACGGTGTTTCCATAAGTGGAGCTGTGAAAAAAACAAAACAAAGGTAGGTCAATGGAGGGCGTGGACGACTAAGGGCAGAGTAGCAACTGTCCTTCTGTGTTTCCACCTTTCAAAAGAGGAGAGGAATCATGTGAACAGCTGCTGAGTCATAGCTGCCACATGTAATATTGGCTAGAGATGTATCAAGGCGGAAGTTTTTTTTCCCGAGGTTTTTACTTTTTATGGTGTTTCTCCTGTAGGACTGCTTTTTAATATGCTAGATTTGACCTTGCAACTAGAAAATTAAATATAAAATCTAATGTTTAGCCTATTAGTTGTGCATCAGAGAGGAATCTCAACCTGAGACTTGGTCCCAGTCTTTACTGATATTTCATATCAATCAATTCCATCTTCTTTTAAATAAAAGTGATCGTGTTCGTATTTGACACAAACACTAGAATAACATCAGTAGATTACATTCACTATCCTCATTTCATTTGCCAACCAGTAGAGGGAGTGAAACACCACGCATGAGAGAACAATTTGCCAGATTTGACTCAAATCAAGGCCAAAACATCCTATGCAAATTCCCTGTTACTGACTTTGACTGCATTTGATTTTGCTCTTTGCATGCAATAATATGACACCGTGTACCATGTTTCAACCGCAAAATGGAAGTTTTAAGAAACCTGACACTGAGGCTTTTACACCGTTAACAGAATAACAGACCTATGAAGGAGCATCATTGTAGAGACAACACAACAGGTGATATCAGAGATTGAATATGGGCTCTTGGGAAATGTTCCCTCTATTTCCAACTGGCATGTTGTAAGAGCTTGTCTGGAGCTGTGAGCTGATGCATTTTTTTTAATAACAAAAGACACATCTGAAGGACTATATTGGAAATGGATGTATTTTCTTTCATGATTTCTCCAGAGTCCAGAAAGCCCAGACATCCACTTCTGTTGCTATTACTAAAATGTTCCTGTCTATTGAATACCTTTGCCTATATTCTCTTTCTAGTTTAATTATAACCCATAAATACATAAAAGAGTCTGATTCAGTTCTGTAAGGTTCTAGTCTCTTCTGTAGATTTACTGCTCTGATTATCATGTGACACTTAATAACACCATCGGAGGAAGTGCATTCCTGCCAACTTCAAAGTCTTTCTTGCCTGCCACACCTGTCACAGCATAGTGGCCTTCATCAGTTGTTGTTGGAATGACACAAACCGCTCTGGATTATAGATATTTATTACACAGACACTGATTATAGCTCACAGGCTAGCAGGGAGGTGAATAGAGTCAGTAAACAGGTGCTTCTTCCCCAGGGTGTTAACAGGAGTGTGGAGGTATGCAGGTGAATGGCTGCCTCTGCTGTAAACCCTCCTGTGAGGTGCAATCCATGGTAATCAAAGTGTAAATTCATCTCGCAAATAACTTCACTGAAAACAATCAGTGTGTGGGGATAAGGCGCCTGATTTTGAGTAATTTTGAAGAAAATAATAGCAGATGAAAAACTTCATTAATACAAGCCACAAATTAATATTAGCTTTTGACTTACCACAGAAAATTTGAGAAACCATCTAAACCATTGATTTTTTCAGATTAGTTTTTCTTAAATTCCACCTTTGGTTCAGATTTGATTGTTTAGGTGGGTTGAGTTGAGTTGAGTTGAGTTGAGGTGAGGTGAGGTGAGTTTAGTTTAGTTTAGTTTAATTTAGTTTTTAGTTTATCTGCAGTTATGAAACATTGAGATTGAAGTGCTAAAAACAATAAAAACAGTGATGATGATATTAAAAAAAAGTTAAGATAAATGACAAATTTGCACAGATGATGTAAAATCCCAAGAGTTTTAAAAACATCTCAAAACTAAATTACCACAAAACACAACATGATAAAAGACAGAACACCAAGATAAATGAATGACAAAGTAAATAGAATAAATCAAAATAATAAAGATTATAATTTTTTTTTTTAAATTCATGCAACTGCACAGCAGTCATTCCCCAGTGAGATAAGAGGATCCGTCCCCATAATGGGACTGCAGTCAGGGTAAATCTGTACACGCAACACATAAAGCTGCATGGGCGTACTGGCTTTAGACATGTCTCCTGATCTTTTATCATTTTAATGTCACTACAGTGTTAGCTTAGAAAGCTTTTCTTACAATAAAATCATCAGAAAACAATCATAAAACACCCGGGAATTCCATTAATATGATATCATGTCATAGACGCCCCATACAGCAACTAAATTTTTTGCACATTGTCTTTATTGTATCACACTGATTATGATAATTATCATGCACTCACAATGTGCCAATAATGCACTTATGATTCTTTATCGTACTTTATGAACACCACTTCAAGTAAAGTGTTGCCAGATTTTGAATTACTATAAGCTAAAGGGATTCTACCGTCCATCTGGGGGGTCAGAAGTCCTGACAGGTAAAGGTGTGTCCCTCCCTCTGCCGTGCAGGACATTAGGTCATCCTGCATAGTGGACAGACCTGTTTACTGATACCTGTGTGTGTGTGTGTGTGTGTGTGTGTGTGTGTGTGGTATGACTTAAGTCACTTTCAGGGACACACACCAGATTTAAGACCAGTTGGGGACGGTTTGTGCAATTGGGGACAAAAGCCGTGTCCCCAATTGGGTCAGTGGCTAAGGTTAGGGTTAGGTTAAGGTTAGGGTAAGGGTTAGGTTTAGGCAAGTAGTGGTTATGCTTATGGTTAGGGTAAGTCTCCAGGAAATGAATGTAAGTCTATGTAAATACCCCAAAAGTAACTCAAGTGAGTATGTGTGTGTGTGTGTGTGTGTCTGCAAGACAGCCTCTGAGGCCCTAAGGAGGAATGGATAGATGGATGGGAGGGCGAATGGATAAAGCAGTAGAAGAATCATTCCTCCTCTCCAACAAACAAGATCCCGTAAAATTTTAATGGCTTCAAATGCAAACTACTTTCCTTCTGTCTGTAGCAGGCTAGAGGTCAGGGGAGACTGGGTTGAAGGCTTTGGGTGTTTTTCATTTTGTTTGTTTTTTTGCCTCAGGTATCAAAGACGTTTCAGGGCTTGGCGAAAAGGCCCTGAAAGGAAAGCATTGGCCTGTTAAAATTCACAGACAGTCCTCTTGAGCTATATGAGCTTGCTGATCTTCTGCACCTTGAACTTTTACACCTTTGGCGCCAAACTGAAGTATCTGCATTGTTTTAAATGTGTTTGTATCTTCTCATTTACGAGAGAGGAGAAACTTTTTCAGCTTGGCCATCGCATCGTTTGCATTTCACACATTCAGGACCGTTTGATGAGACAGAAAAGAAAGTCTCTGCAAAGGAGGAGATCTTTTACAATGACTTTGTATTTGCTATTATCAAAACGCACTCTTCTTTGCAGCTTTCTTTCAGTTCTGCGGCTCTCCCTACAGTTGCCAGTTCGTTGTCGTGCGTGGGCGCTGTCCACCATCTCCAGAGGAATGCATGAACGTTGGTGACAAATGTGGCAATGTGTATTTAATAACTGACAGGCCGGTTTTAAAAACCAAACAAACCAGCAGCCGTTGGTAATGACTGAAGAATGCATGTACGTTAGGTGGGTACCGGGAATGAAGGGGATGTATTCATTACTATATGGCAACATACAAAAGGAAGTCATTTCTCTGTGTGGTGATACTCCATTTTGTGAAGGAATGTTAACACGTTATAAAGTGGAGGTGGAAGAGCAGGCTTTTCCTAAATCCTCTGCCTGTCCAGGCTTGTCGAGCACACACCGGGACATCTAGCGTTGAATCACTGTGACAATGACAATATCAGAAAGAACGCTGGATTGGATTTTTGATGCATGCCGGTGACTTGACTGTGACACTATGCTCACAATCGACTCACTATTGTGATTTTTGGGCAAGACTCCAGAATATTGGTTTCGGTGACATTGTGTGCAATTTGATCCATTAGGCAAACAGGATTAAGAAATCCATGAGAAAAAAAGACATGCAGATACTGTTTTCAAAACAATGAATGAAGTGAACACAAATTTCCACCACTGAAACAAATTAATTAATTCATACATTGATTCATTCATTTTCTTTAGCCGCTTATTCTTAGTCAGGGTCACACATTTGCCTACATTGGGCAGAAGGCAGGGAAACAAATTGAATTAAATCAATTTAACATTTTGATGGAGTGTGACATTTTTTGACTGGCAAATCAAATTGTGTTAGTGAAAAATAAATTCCATGAGGGCAAGGCATTTCATGATGTCAGATTTTTTTTTTTAAGCATCTTGAAGCGTTTCTATACTTGTTCATGATTTGTCCTTTAGGATACTGATTAAAAAAAGGGGATTATCACACTGGATTAAAGCTCCTTTCTTTATACTTTATTCAATGCAATGCAACATTTCAACCTTAAGGTCTTGGCCTTTAGCATACGTGAACTATCAATTTCCAGCTTTGTTAAAATTCGCAGACAGTCCTATTGAGCCTATTGAATTACCTGTAAACTCAGACACATATTTCTAAAGGCAGCACGTTCCTAGGAACTGACCACACAGAGAATAATAGAGATTATTAAGCAGCTAAACTGTAGCCATTTTACCTGCTCTGAACCCCTGTGGATCCCCAGCTCCGGTTTGTCTTTCTGCAGTGAGGGAAGTGAGGTCATGTGGTCGTACCTGACTATTAAGTGTGAGATGGAATTACGGTGCGCTAACCTCTATAATTAGGCATTTCTTTTGGGCAAACACAGACAGGTTAAAAGGATTTAAATGTGGTTTCTGCTGTGACTCCATTCAAAGACTGGAGACAGGGACTGCTGTGCCTAATAGAGTGGAACGCATGAATGATTAAGATAGATATGAGTATAAATCATATTTGGGACTTTAAATAATGGTCAGAAGGCATTATACAGCCATTACAAGCACATTATAATCACATCAGAAAATGTAATATTTCATAATGCAATAACCCAATTATGAGGATGTTATAAGGATGTTATAAGTATGTATGTATTTACAATGGGGCTATATATTCTTTTCTGTGTCATTCGATATTATAAGCCATTATAAGCACATAATAATCACATCGGAAAATGTCATAATACATCATAAAGCACTATGCATCTGAAATGACACAATTATGAGATTGTTCTATGTCACTTTCCACTTAAACAATGAATTGTGAATTAGTTATAAGTCATTATGACACAATATGAAAAACTCACAACACATTTGATGTGTCATGACACATAATGACCAGGGGCTCCAGTGGTGAATAAATTACTTTAAACAAACTCATAGCAGTGTCATACCAGATTCACAATACCTTTATGATGCCTTAGGACATTTTCCGATGTGATTACAATATGCTTATGAGGGCCATGCAATGCCATATGACTGACATTTAAACTGACTGTTCTATTCAAAGAACGCTTGATTCACTCACAAAGATACACCATAGAAAGGGTTTGCACATTTGGGTGCATTGGTCATGTTTTTCTCAAGTTTAAGCACCTTACATTGATATCATCTCACTAATAATATCAACAGGAAAGCATTACCATTCATGTTCCATTTTAGAACATTAAAAACAAACAAAAAAAAATTAATTTCAATACAACAATTGCAAATTCAATTTTGCCTTTTGGAGAACTTGCTAGAGCTTATGTCTAACATTGTTAGCTATGAGCAGGTAGCGTTCATAGTTTCAGGGCGTCATGATCTTTTCTTGAAAACATGTCCTTTCTTAGAGCTTGTTAAAACTAGATAAATGCTAAGAGGCATTATGTGTATGACAGTCTAACTCTGCTCACTCTATCTTGTAGAGTCTATTGCTGTCATGTATATTTGTAACTTTGTTCTGTCATTACTTTACCTTACCTATTGTATTTATTTATTTATTTACTGTATATACAATAGATTTTTATTTTCTTTCTTTGTGTGCTAATAAAAAAAAAATGATTTTTTATTTATATTTTAAAAAATAAAATAAAATACAAAAAAAAAGAAAAAAAGAAAAAGAAAGTTACTTGCAGATTTACAGTCAAGTGAATGCAGTGAACTCAAATATAACTGACACCAACCCTGGATACAAGCCTGTCCTACAGAAACATAGAGACAGTGTTGTGAGAGCCCGCATTCAACACAGTGCATGGATCGTGACCATCATGGCCTTTTCCTTCTCTCACCCCCAGTCATGAGAACAGAAAGGTAACACTTTGTCTCAACTGTTGACCCCGACTTACTGTATACATTACACATCTCAATGTGTCACAATGAAATACTGTGTGTGTGTGTGTGTGTGTGTGTGTGTGTGTGTGTGTGTGTGTGTGTGTGTGTGTGTGTGATATGTGAGTGTGTGGAGCTGATTATTTCCTTTTTTCCGCACTGGACACATTGACCAAGTACTATGAGAAAATAAGAAATGAATGCAATTCTGTTGCAAAGGTGTTTTTTTTGTGTCAGTTGATACACGATTTTAGTATACTGTGTCAGTGTGTAATTATATGCTTGAGTGAGTGGGTGCACTGTGTGTATACCGAAGGTGTCTGGAAAGGTGTTTGGTTGAGGTGTGTGTGTGTGTGTGTGTGTGTTGACTGTTAATGAGTGAGTATTTTGTGGGTGCATGAGAGTTTGTCTGTGTGTAAGTCTGTGTGAGCAAGTGCAGGAGTGTGTGTGCGTGTGTGTGTGCGTGTGCGTGTGCGTGTGTCTCTGTGTGCGTGTGTGTGTGTGTGTGTGTGTTGGGGTGCATATGAAGCGTGATCTTATGGATGCTGCCTGCATGCTTCCTGGCTGTCTGGCAGGCAGTGCAGCGTGACCTCAGTCATGGGCGACTGCAGACAACTTTATCCTGTCTGCAAGGGCTTCTTCTGGGCCTGAAAACCTGCTTTTTTTTGGAGGGAGAGAGAGAGAGAGAGAGAGAGAGAGAGAGAGAGAGAAAGAGAGACACCCCTCGTTTGAAACCTGAGGAGAAAGAGGAGAGCAGGAGGAACAAAAGACTGTGTTTAATTTTCTTTTTTTCTGTTGTCTTTGGTTGTTCCTTCATATTTTCAGCACCCTGCAATCATGGCATGTTGTTAGCTTTGGATTCAGGTTAAACTTGTTGCAGGAGACGACAACTCCCCTCCTCCTCCTCCTCGTTCCCTCTTCTCCTTCCGCCCACCCTCTCCCTCTCCTCCTCCCATCTCCTCCAGTCCTCCATTCACACTCTTGTCTTGATTTGCGTTTCTTTTAACCCGGTGACAAGCCGCATTTGTCTTCAAGGCACGGCCGTCTCTCCCTGTCGCTTCTATTCAGTGTGTCCTTCCCTCCTTTCCTCCTTTCCTCCCTCCCTTTCACTGGCAGGTGAATTCTTTCAGGAGGGCCTTGAGTCATACAATAGCAGGTGCATGTCCGCCTGATATCGGCTGATTGTGCGCTAACTCTTAGAAACGATGCTTCCTGCTGTTGTGGACCTGCAGTTAGTCAGCTATTGGTTGGTGCCGTAACTCAGTTCATTCATTCAGTTCAAAATCATCAAAAGATGAAATACTTTAGTGGAATATGTTACCTTTATTTATTGATTTAGTGATTTATTTTTCACACATTCCTCACTATTTGCTGCTCCATTTCACTCATTTCCATTTTGAGAACTTTCTAGAAAATACAAATGAAGCACAAAACACAAAAGTAAATCATATCATCTAATGTACGCACTGCCATTATTAGCATTTGTGTTTGAAGTATGGCATTTTTGACAATTTTTAATAATAATAATTTTGTCTGTTTGCAGTTATCGTTGACTCTGGGGTCAGGGGAAATGGTGAATTTTTGACGTATGGTTGTTAAAAATGTTCCACCAATTAGAAACGCTTTAAGTCAGATGAAATATCCTAATATAGTCTCCAAGGGCCAAAGTACCCAACACTAGATCATTAATTTGCAGATGGAAGGCACTTTCAGAGAAAGCCTTCCTCAGAGCTTTCTATTTTGCATATGAATCTCTTCTTTAGTATTTTGTTTCTAACTACTCAAGGTCAAAGGTGAAAAGGAAATTAGACAGCAGATGAATACCTTACTAGAATAAAAGCCTGGTGGAATCCTTCTTTGAGCTGGCTTCCCTGTAACGTATTCAGGTGTGTTGTCTGTCTTTGTATTGTTTATTCTGTTTTATGTACAACAGTGTTTCTTGGAATACTCAAGTGTAACAATGGCAAAGTCATTTCCCAGTGTGGGATCAATAAATGGCTACTATTACTAGAGAGAGAAAAACAATGTCACTGTGATTATAGACTCTGGCAGTGGCTCAAGCATGGAGGTCACAGTGATTGTGAGTCAATATGTCAATCTCCTTGTTCCTCAGCCTCAGTGATGTGGACGCGCCCCGCTGTGGCCCTTGAGCACGGCACGCTGTGATTGTTCCAGAGGGTTGAGGAGAAGAGGAGTGCGTGGTTCCATTGACTCAGACGAGCTGAGACATGTAGACTGAAACTGGGTGCGAGAGGGAGAAAGGAAAGGGGAGGGAGAGAAAGAGAAATAGATTAAGGGCCGGTACCACAGGTGAATATGGAAAATTTTCCCTTTCCTCCGATCAGAATAAAACTTTTCTAGATGAAAGTAAATGCAAACGTTATTCAATGATGATATCTTTTGGTATTTTTGTCATTTTCTGGTCAAATAATAATAATAATAATAATAATAATATAATAATAAATGAAATAATAGAAATTATAGAAGCAATGTAAGCAAAAATATCACAACTGATTTACAATCCAAATATTTAATTTATGCCTGCAGCATTAACAGATAGAGAAGATATTAGGCAAGCGGAAGAAAGCAGAAGAGGAAAATAAAAATGAAAGATTTAAGAAAAGGGAGAGGCAGAGTGCAAGAAGGAAATGATGCAAGAAGAGAGATAGAGAGCAAGACAGCCAAGCACTTTCTGAGAAAGAGTAAGCCAGCAAGAGGAAGAGGGAATGAGTAGTGTGTGTGCGAAGAGGGCTTGCCTGCCAGAAAAATGGTTTCTGTGTGAGGGTTTCGATACTGAGCGCTGAGCGAGGTGGTCTGAACATGTTCCCTGTTCCCAGCTGTATTTGGGATGATGAAGCAACAGGCCCTGGAAAGCTCTCCTCCTCCACTATCCCACGGGAATATCACCAGTCATCCATAGAGGGAGAGGGAGAAAGAGAAAGATGGGAAGATGAGGAAAAGGAGGAGGAGGAGGGAAGGAGGGAGGGAAAGGGCGATGAGAGGGTAGGAAAGAGAGATGGTTATCACATAAGGGAAAGGAAAGGGGATGGAGCTGCATGCGATGTGTGAAGAAGCAGTTCCTGGTTCATTTAGAAGAGTGATGATAGAAAATTGATCAAACCCGCACACATGCCTGATTGAGTGTCATTTCCCAGAAACACATTCTCACTTCTGCCCTCACCTCCCTCAGTTTCCTCTTGACTTTCACCCGCACCCTCAGATTCATGTGAATATCTATGCCTGTATACACACTGAGCCATACTGCACGCATAAATACACATAGTCATGTAACAAAACGGATATGCACACACACACACACACACACACACACACACAATCATGTACCCACACTTGACTCATACAAGGAATCAACATGGCGAGGAACATTTTCTTCTTTTTTTTTATTGCAACAGTGTCCCATTCTGTTGAACAGAATGAACAGAATGTCGCAACACCAGCCGCCAATATCAGGTCTCTTTGTGGAGAATATGAGCTGCAGTGTATCTGCTGTGAACCCACACCGCTTACGTGTAGTATTACTAGCTGCAGGAAATTTTAGCAATAATGTATTTGGGCAGCGTTTCCCCCGCAGGGTGCTGAGAGCCTGAGGCTGCAGGGATAAGCTTAGCTCACCTGGCAGATGCTCACTTTACATAAAAAATTACTAATGATGTGATGTGTGAGACTTTATTGAATCCTGTAGGGAAATCTCCAGAGCAAAGGATCAGCTCAGTCCCTCGAGCTGGAAAGGATTCAGTGACAGCAAGTTTGAAGTATGGTCGGACAGAAATGTTTGAAGTATGGCGTCTGTAACCCCTAGGCCAGTTGTTTTCAGATGCTAGATATTTTTTGTCAGTTGAAATTTGATGTCAAATCTGTCTTGTGTAAAGCAGTCTCTTGCTTGCAGTGACCTGGGAATGTAGTGTCAGCTCTGGTCAAAATGCAATTATGTACATTTTTAAGTAGTAGTCCATTGTAATTGCAGATCAGAGCGTCTTCCAGGGGCAAAATATAAAGTGTTAACTTGCTCCTGCCTGAGGCACCCAGAATGAAACCTGATATGGAGATGAGCCCAATATCTGCTCTCTGTTTGGGTGGGTCCACAACGGCCCCAACACCATAAAGTGTCTGAGTGTGTGTGTGTGTGTGTGTGTGTGTGTGTGGTGTGTGTGTGTGTGTGTAATACAAACAAAATCACATTACAAATCATCTCAAAAATGTTTCAAATGGACAACAAATAACAAAGTTTACAAATAGGTATTACAATATCATGCCAATCTGGCAACCATGATGAAATGTTTCATCATGCCATAACTGCAACTTTGAATTAATTTCACCTTTTATCCTGATATTGTAACTTTATTGTGTCCTGAACCCAATTTGTATAATCTTATAGGTGTTGTTAAATCCCTTAAGTCTTTCTCTCCCTCTCCAGTCTGGTGCACATGTGCACAAGTGTGTGTGTTTGTAATGCAAGCTTGCCCTCCTCCCTCACTTCTTCACTGGTATTAGAGGTTTTAGCTCTAAATCCTGATGATCAGGTATGTAGGTGTGTGGCTCCCCTCTGGTGAATCTAGTGCAGTCTGTGCACTTTGTCATTAAGCATAATTTACAAGTCGCATCCCACATGTCAACTTACTCTAATCCCCATTATGACCTCAATCTACTTATACATGACAAGTATACAACAAATATACAAATTATTAATAAAAGTTTACATTTGATGCATTAGCTCAGTCATTTCCATGGAGCTATAATCTATCTTCAAACAGAAAATGGCACCAATTTTGATCACTTAATCAATATTGTATTGAATATATAGTGTTTCTTCAAATCTTGGCACTCCTTGAGTTTCTTGGCTGACGTTTTCCTCTGATTGGCATGACTTCATTAAATTGTCTGTTAGTTGATATGGCAGAACGAAGCGAACTGGGAGATATTTGAGAGCACCGGGTGTAAGGTGTATCTTGTGTGACAGACAGAGGATTATCACTTGTCTGTATCTCTCACCTTTGTGTTTGTGTGTGTGTGTCTGTGTGTGTGTCTATGCAATAGAGACAACATGTTTGTCTGTGTGTAAGAGAGAGAGGCTGAACGTGCATTATGTGCCTAATTGTGTGTATGTGTGTGTGTCTGTGTGCACGCTCCCACATGCACTGTACATCTCTCGTTCCTCAGTTTTTGTTATCTAACTTTCAGTGCTTTTCATACCAGAGGTCAAAAACAAAACTGTAGTCTGCTAGAGAGAGAGAGACAGAAATGGAGTGATGGAATCTCAAAGGAATGAATACAAACAAACATCACAGACAGACTGCAAATACCAACACACTTTCTGCTATGAGAATGAGCCTACGTGTCTGATGATCCCTTACTGTATTTAAAAAAGGATTCGGGGGAATTGATGCAGGAATGATTGAAAATCAATGAGGAAGTACACAGCCTGTGAAATATCCACCGTGTTCTGACTTTACATTCATTGCTTTTTTCCATTGTCAAAGAAGTACTCTTGAAAAGACTTTCCGCGTACTCAAATTCCACTTAAGCCACTCTATTGAACTGTACAGTGTCCTTGGTCAGAATACAAATCATTTGTTATTGAGTGGGCCAGGACTATGAAGTGAAACTCCTCTGCCACTGAGATAACTGCATGCATAAAGAAGGCTGAGGCTGTCTGTAATGCCGTAACGATTCCTTACGATGCATAACTCCTATCTTGCTGCAGGTAACATTCCCATTTGGTTACTTACTCAACACCAGTCGCCTTTTAGCAGGACTCATAGACATGCATTCTGTAGGAAGCTTAGTATTGAGCAATGCAACCATAATATTCTCCCCCAGCCTCAGGCATCTAGTCTTGGCCCCCTGGCTCCCAATAGCCAACATGCAAATGGCAAAATTGCGTAATCTTTGAAGTGGCTGTAGAATTCCTATGTTCTCTCCTTCTCTCGTTCCTCATTTCCTCCCCTTTCTTCAACCCCAGAATCCCCCCCCACTTTATCACCCACTGCTCCATAATGTTGCTCTCTCTCTCTCTCCTCACCACTTGCAAGGCCCTCTATCTCACCCTTGCTTTCCCCTGTTTTTCACCCATACCCCCCCTCCTACTCCTCCCCCACCCCTGTTCCCTCACTCGGGGCCATGTGGAGTTTCTGGGAGTGGCTGCTGCTGGCTAGTAGGTGGAGGGGAAGAGAGAAGGAGAGAAGGGGGGGGGGGGGGTAGAAGGTCTTCTCAGACTCTTGGAGCCTCTCTAGTCCAAGCCAAACAAAGTGACAGCAGCGTTCTTCTAAAGAAATCTCCCCATTCACCACATTATCACAACATTCACCTGGTCTGAGGAGGTCAGAGGTCAACAAAACGTGCAAACACACATAGGTACACACATATGCACAGCCAGAGCCTAGAGGACAACACAGTGTTCCAAAAAGGGTGCCGATTTGGGGATCAAACACATACACACACACTCTTTAGTACATTTTCCACCCAGCAATAGACTAATCTTTGTGTGGTTCAGTAAACCTCATGGGTGGGCTTGGGGCTTGACGTGGGGTGGGGTGGGGATAGTGTCCCTGCAGGACAGCCACGTTTGGATTAGCGCTGTCCCGTGAGCCTGACCACAGCAGATACACACACTGATAACCCCCAAAAAAAGAGAAAGGGAGGAAGACAAAAAAGACAGAGCAGGCGAGGAAGGGACAAAGAGGAGAGAATGGCAGGTGCAAAAAAGGAGAACAATAACTGTAAAGAAAAAAAATTAAACATATGAAGGGTTTCATTCCAAAATGAAATATCTACCATTTGAAAAAAAAGTGACATCTACTCACAAAATGATTGATAGCACATAATGGTACTTTTAAAAGGGCAGTTGATAACTAAAGTTGACGCGGTGATGATCCTTGGACAAGGTGGATAGTCAATATTTTTGAGAAATAGAATCATGAACAATCTATTTACAATCTGACAATCTACAATCTATTTCACAAATATCTATGGTCACACTCAAACAGATTTAAGTTCATCGCGATTCTGTATAGCAGAACCGAATGAGTAAGTGTGGCTGGAAATGAGACTAATAATACTAGTAATAACGAAAGAAGAGGTGGTTGACAAGAAATAAAGGGAGGGGGAGCAGCTTAGGCATTCAAGTCAGTTCTTTACGGTAACAGGTGCACACACACTGCTTTACTTTCCCAGTGAGCAGAGCAGATAGATAGTAACACGCCCCAGGCTGCTTATATCTCTGTCAACCCTCAGCACACATTCCTCCTTGACAAACCAGGCATTAGAGAAGATGGAGAGATAGAGAGAGAAAGAGATCGAGAGATATGTACACTGTGTAAGAGTTGGTGAAAAGGAAAACGTACAACAGATGCGTTTCTTTTTTCTTCACCTCAGATGACATATTACATTCAGTTTTATTTATGAGTTTGAATTAAAGTCACACCTTGATAATGTGAAACTAGTGGTGTTCAAGTAATGAGTGCAGACTAGGAAAACTTTTGAGTTGATCTCTGCTTCCCGAGTCAGATTTGGTGGTCAAACAGTCTTAAGGAATGGGAGGAGCGGGGAAAGGAAGGAGAAAGGAAGAGTAACTGTGAGAGTGGAAAAGGAGAAAGAAAGATATAGTGGGAGGAGAGAGGTGATGAGAGAGGCCCTTCTCAGCAGCAGTCGTGCATAGAGCTAGCTCTGACGTCTGTTTGTACGCTATTATGCGTGGCTGCACACACACACGCACGCACGCACGCACACACGCACGCACGCACGCACACACACACACACACACACACACACACACACACAAACACCCACACAACAGACCAAAGCACCGGGACACTTGGTCTTGGTTTCTGACTCCACAGGTGAGTTTCAAGGCATGAAAAGGCAATCGTTTGAGCATCTCATGACATCCATCCATCCATCTTTCATTTTCCCGTCATTCGCCCCCTGTCAGAGAGAGGCAGAGGTCTCTATGGGGCACATAGAGACAGACAACCAAGTACAACACAGCAGGCTTTTACTTTGAATGAGCTCATGGTATTTTTGGAAATATTTTAAATCTTAAGGTGATTGTAGGTGGTTTTTTTTTGTTTTTTTGTTTTAAATCAGTAAAGGGGATTCCTGCTGAACCAGTGTGGGTTTACAGTAACACTTAGAAATCATGGTGAACCACAACCACAACTTTAGGTAAAGGAGGTACAGGAAGACCATGAAGTCATACTACAGATGTGTTCAAAACACAACTAGAATGATTCATATTAGCACTCTCATATTGATTTGTTGAACATTATGAAGTAGAGAGAATAGAAACATTGTACATATTTATACAATAATTAAATACACACTACAAGTGCAGACATTTTACTATAGTTGCTAAACATTGTCCAAGGCCTTGCAGGGTCTTGATCAGGCTAAACCTATACATTTAGAAATTTTTGAACACATCAGTACAACATTTATCAGTTGATGCTCACACTTCATGGAACATTTTGGAGTGTTTTATTTTTATAAAATGCTATTCAAAAATGGTGAGCAATTCATGTATATCCATTTTCTTGGTCATATGTGACCAAGTGTGTGTATCAAAATCTCTTGGTACCAAATTTCTGCCTCTTTCCCCATAGTTTTAGTTGCTACTCTGCTGATTACAGCTATATTACGCCATTTGATAATATACATATATACATATATACATATATATATATATATATATATATATGTATATATATATGGGTTATATATGTGAGCAGTGTGCACTCTTAGCAACACATCTTCCTGCCTCTTCTAGTGTTTTATCGACTGGTATCTCAGCCCAAAGTACTCAAAGGTACCACAAAAGCCCCAGAAATGTTTTCCTCCTTTGATGGCAGACAAGTTTAATTTAATCCACCGGTAATGTCCCTTCGCTCAGAACAATATGGCAAAATGTCTCTCAGTTCAGGTGTTGAAAAATATCATTTTCAACACCTGCATCTAGTGTAGCTTGAAGGACAAAGGTTGGACTTTATGTGTGCATCACTGCTTTCAATATTGTTCATGTTTTTGAAGTGCAGTGAAAGAGAGACAGAGAGAGAGTGACAGAGAGAGAGAGAGAGACTGAAGGCAGGATAGAAGAGCTAATATTTTGATGTGTTAATTTCACAACACCAATGAGTGACAGATAGGAAGCCAGAGAGAGAGTATAAGAACGAGCGAGAGAGAGAAAGAGACTAGAGGGAGAGGGAGGTCGTTCACACCCTCAAAGAAGTGCTGAAAGTGGATGAGAGGCATCGTGGACAAGCCCACTTGGCTTCTCTCTGTCACACTCTGCCCCAAAATACAAGGAGGGCAAGGACAGAAATTCACCTTGGGTTAGGGTTAGGGTTGTGTGTGTATGAAATGTCAGTGACGTTTTATAATTGTATAGTTTATACAAATCTGGAGCTTAGCATAGCTGTTTACAAATGTGGGTAATGGGTCATGGAGCAAAAATATATAAGTCAAACCTATTTGGAAAGTCCAGATGCCATGGATGGAGTGGGCGACTTCAGTGGCTTTTTAATTAATTTTAATGATCTATTTGCTCATTCAGGGCCTATACAGTGCAGTGATGAAGGTGTGTCGCACACGGTGCGCCTTCCTTCTTTCTCTGTCTCTTTTGATTCATTGCCAACTTACCCTTGGGGTTCTGTGTAGTTTGTGTGTGTTTTTTGGAAGAGGGTGTGTGAGTGTGTGGGCAAGCTGCACAGCACGCACCCTTGAATGTTACCACGCCAAATTCCCTCAGGTCTCAGCCACAAGAAGCGGTCGCACACACACACACACACACACACACACACACACACACCGACGCACACACACACACATCAGCAGATAAACTGCTAAGTGCAATATACACACACACGTTACTTTATGTGTGTGTGCTTCCGTGTGTGTGTGGGTGGATGAGGTCGCTGAAGGACTGAAAACTTTTGGCCTGATAACAATCTAAGAGCCGTAGCTTGAGTTTGCTGGGAAATGTATATGACTTTTACCGTTGACATACTTATTGTGAAAGTAAAAAATAATAATTCCTGTAGTTATGATTTGAATAATTCAACAGGGTAGAAGTTTCAGAAATGAAATGAAATGAAATTAATCTCAATTCCACATGCAAAAACACACACAAAAACATATTTTAAACCAGTTCAATTATGATTATAGGTCATTAAAATCTTTTATTTAGTAGCTTTTTGTTTTTGATTTTTTTTAATTATTTACTTTGCAGATCAGTATAACTATTATTGTAAAAAAACACTTTTACTTGCCCAAAACACAATTCTGTTGCTGTCACAGAACAAATGCAATGTTTATTTTTTATTTTATTTTATATTAGTGTATTCTTTAATATACAGCTTGACTGGTTTTAATTTTTAGATATTTAAAAAACAAAAAAATCAGTTCACTGTGGGTACCGTTTATTGATTTATTAATTCATACAGTTATTGACATTTGAATTAGAAAACATTATATTAATTAGAAATGTGTAGCATATTTAATTGTATGATCATAGAAACAGAAATATATTAATAAAAAATCCTTTACAATGCTTTTAAACAATTGGCACTGGTTTCCTAATCCTAAATTTAATTTATCAATCAATGTTAATCAATGTTAGCCTTAGATTTTCTGCCAAAATCCTGAATATGTAGAATATGTTTTTAATCTTGTAATTTTTACAGGTGAATTTTAAAATGTTAAATGTTAGATAAACTCTCCCATAAATATTCTCACCTTAAGTCCAACTCTCCTCCCTTGTTTTGACCACAACAGCAAAACAACCCCTGAAAGCTATGATCCCCCAAAAATAATGACACCAAAACCTGTGTGAGATGGAAATAAGGAAGAGAGTGAAAAATGATACTGAAAAACTATTAACATTTTAAAACCCAGTTCCTGGCATCTCCTCTCTTTCTCAGAGTCATTACCAAGCCTTTCACACCTCAAGGATCCCCAATCTCACTCTTTTATCCCATGTGATAATGAGATTGCCTTGGATTGTCCTGCAAAGTGGTCTCTTCTCCACATACACACTCATGCAGGCTAGTTTCTCTCCAGCCCTGGAAGAGTTAATCCCCTTTACACCTGTCCTATCAGACACCTGTCTCAAACCTCTCAGCCAATCAGAGGAGAGTGAGGGAAACTGTCTGGCATGAAATAAATCTGGGCCCCGATGAGAGGAGAATCACAACACTTGACTCATCTGTGTGCCACTGCTCTTCTCTGCTAGACTGATAGACTTTATTACCGCTAAGGAAGAGAGACACACATACATACAGCGAACAATTCAAACTAAAGGAACCTATCCCCAGCTGACTTGGATTGGAGACATGACCAAAGAGACTGAGTAAGTTCTGTGATGATACATTTCATATTGTGGCTTAAAACTTTTTTTTTCTTCGACTTATGGCATTCATGTGCTAAGAAAAACGAGAGTTGGTTTTGACTGTACGACTTGCTCAATAGCTTATTTGATGTAGGACTTGTACCAACGTGCTAAATATAGACAGTGTTTTAGATGACTTGTGCGTAATTTTGGTGTAATACAGTTAGTGGTTCCAGGTTGTGGGATAGGAGAGACCACTACCCCCCCCCTTCTTTCTATTTGCAATGAGACCCCCATGTGAAACATCCCTGTTTTAAGAAAGGGGTGTTTTGCAGAGGAAATTGATATGGATAGCCTCAAACTCACACACACACACACACACACACACACACACACACACACATACACACACACACAAAGTTGGGTCTATGGTGGTAGCGGGTCTGTTTCGGGTTGTGTTGACACTAACCTAGGGGCCAGAGAGCACAAAAGGAGACAGGGAAATGAGAATCTCCTCTTGAGGTGTTGGAGAGAGACAGAGGGCAATGACAGCATGTAATGTAATGCATTGAATTACATAATGGTGAAACCCTAGACGCAAGCCCCTCTGTGTAAAAACATGTGCATTCAGCTGTGTTTAGGGGTAAATGGAGAGTAACTAATGGACGTGGTGTTATGTGGTGTTTAGTTTTGTGAGGCTGCTGAGTGAGGGGAGACAGAGAGAGACAGGTGCATGCCATAGCAGGTGTTTTACTCTGGCATCAATGCATAAAGTTATTGTTAAAATGTTTTGCTTGTTTGCCAAGTGCTATGTTAGAAAGCAACGTTCATTATTCTCTCATTAATCTTAATGAGGAATCTTGTGTGGTGGTGAATACCTGGGGTCTTCCTCTGCTGTCAGCACATTTGATTAGCTGTTTATCCAGAGTAAACTGGCTCTATTTGTTCATTAGCTACTTCAGTCAGACTCTCAGGGGGCTTATCCTATCCTAACAAAACTCACTGCAACTCTTTACACACAAATCCAACTGATTCCCTCCTCCAAATCCCAGGCTTTTTTTGTAATATGGAAACCCAAAGCTCACCTGTGTGAGGGTTGCGATGTTGTTTTAATTTAGTAAGGTAATCTTTTCATCTATTTTGAGATCTACAGAGACAGTGAAAGATGCAAATGAGAGAATTCAAAATACAATTCAAGAATGCATAAAGTTGGGGTTTTTTTTCACTTTCTTTCATGACACTAAAAACCACAGAAACACTAGATGTATGTGTGTATGTGTTTCTGTTTGTGTGTGTGTGTGTGTGTGTGTGTGTGTGTGTGCGTGCGTGGACGGGTGGGTGGCCCATGGCTTTTTGAACTTTTTTGAATCTGAGGGATGTTACTCAGCTCTGTGGTTTTGCAATCGAAACCCTCCTCGCTCTGGGGCAAGTATGTGCAGTGCTCCGAGGCTCAGACGCTGCTATTAAACCCCAGCTGCTCTCGCTCTGTCAAACCCTGCATGTCACACACATAGACACGCTCAAACAACATTCATTTGCATCGCCACAGCAAGTTTATTTGCCTATGGAACCACTGGAGAATTTTTGCAAATACATTCATTCCTTTCTCTATGTGTTTATTTTTTAACAACCACTGTCTAATCAAACTCAACTGTTTCCCCCTCACTATAGGACTCTGGGACTGGTCCTTCAGAACGAGAACTTCAACTATAGCCGTTACTCTAACTACATCATGGACTCCTGGTCCTACCTGGAGAACCCGGTCCCCGACTTGAGCAGATCCAAACCCAGACTCCACCCAGGAGATGACCTGACAGCCATCACCATGCTGTATGAACAGTGCAAGGTAGCTAATCCATAATCAATCAATCATCAGCATCCCCAGAGTTGAGTTGAATGTTAACCTCAATTTTAAATTCTATTTTCTTAACTTTTTTTTGCATTTTAATTTCCAGAACCAGAAAGAACCGAAGGGCAACCGTGGCATTTGCAAGCCAACAGAGAAGTAAGTGTGTGAACGGGATTGGCTGCAAGCTTGCAGAGACAAAATCCACCTGTTCACCAAACAGTTGTGGCTATGATATTATGTGTTTGTGCAACTACTCATGCATGCCAGTGTGGTACATATTTTTACCAAGTAGATGCCTTTACATGAAATCCATCACTCAGTCATTAAAGAATATACTGTAGATGATTCAATCCCCAAAATGTTAGTATTTGGGATAGCCTATTCTTCCAAAATTAGTTTTACTTTCATATCATTTTAATGTAATTTTGGAATTAAACTCTTCACACGCATCCTCCCTTATTTTTCACCCATCCCCTGTTGTCTTTGAGCCAAATGTATTAAGAGAGAGTATGATGGAGAAAGAGAAAGGCAGGGCTTTGGGAGGTCAGAAGCAGGTGAGTGGGTAATCCTCAAGTCAAACAGAGTCAGAGGGATTACTGGCTGCCACTCCTCCACCTATCCAATCCTTCCATCCATCTATCCATCTACCCCCCCCCTCCTTCTCTCTACCATCTTTCCCTTGCGAAAAGAGTTTCACAACTCATAGACGGGAGCTCTGTCCTCACTGAGCTCTCCATTCCCCGCACTCACGTTTTGTTTGGTGGATGAGAAATGGCCATTGTTGGGGCGCACTGTTGTCCCCTCAAACACTGTAAACACCCCACAGAGAAACTCAAACACAGAGAAGAAAAAACACTGGATTAAGTGACAAACAGTTCCCACCCAGATTCAGACCCTGTCTTTCTACGAGTTAACTTTGCAGTGGCTCTCTGTGTATGCTAAGAGGCTTCAGACACAAGAGAGCTGAAGTGCTTTTATTGACTGTCATGTGTTTGCACAGTCTGTATTGATGTGCTAGTTTACAGGCTTCTGTACTGGCTACTGTATAAAAGACAGTCACCCAGTCACTTTAGTGTGTTGTTTATTTACTGTCACTTGATACGTGGGTGGAGTACTACAGAGTCATGATGACCTGACAAAACATGTGTCACTGCTGTAATTAAATAACTCTTCCTCTTCTCCCCCCTCTCCCCCCACAACCCTTCCCAGGACGCTCACTAACTCCTCCCTTGAGCTGGTTTCCTTGGAGACGCCCACCAACATCATGAAGATGCTGTCGGACAACATTCCCTCCAGCCACCCCCAGGACGTTTTAGCATCTTCCATCTGCACCCCCACCAAGCCGAATGTCTCTCTGGCCACCTCGGACACCTACGCCACCCTGACCACCGCCATGGTGGAAGGCTACGACAAGCAGGACCTCAACCACATCTTCGACTCCCTGCTGCAGAAGTGGCCAACAGAGGCAGGGGCTTTCCCCGACGCTAGCGCCGAGGTAAGACTGAACTATAAATATACATCATTTGGTATTTCTGTGTTTGTATTCTAGTCTTTCTCATTTTCTCTCTTACCTCTTTTCACTATATTTTATAGTGCCTCCCCTTCTCTTCCTTCCTCTTACTCTGCCTCTTCACTTTATTAATCCCTGTGTCTTGTGTGGATGTCAGCCTCTTCCCTACAGCGATCCCTTCTCTGAGGACCAGTCCAGCCCGGTCTACTCAGGCTCCTACACCAGCTCCCCTCCAGAGAGATATGGGAGTGAGTTCCAGTTTGCCCTGGGAGCCCCCTCGGCCTCCCCATACAAGTCCACAGAGCTGCCCATGGTCTACCTGAACAAGGGACAGTTCTACCCCATCACCCTCCAGGGAATAGACAGTACCGCTGGCCTCACTGCCAGCAAAGTCAAGGTGAGTCAAGGCATCGCAATGTGTTGAGTGCAGATTCTTTTTCAGGGATAGGCTTTTTTAAAATTTGATTTGCATTTACATTTTAGGCATTTTGGTGACTGTAGTTCTGAGTGCATCCTTCCCTCCAGGCTCATTAATGGGCCCATGAATACACACATTCTTTGCGTGCCACCAAGCTAACCCATCCCTAAATCTCTGTCCCTCCCTTGGAGCCAGCTCCTTGGTGACTAATTCCCGGCTGAGCTGTACCCACACTGGGCTAGTACAAGTAGAAATGACATTGTCCTGCCCTGTATCATTTATTATTATGGTGGTGTAATGAGGCCAGAGTGCAGCTGAGCTCAGCTCAGTTTGTCTGGCTGGATCAGTGTGAAAAAAGAGGAGAGCACAAGGAGAGGGGAAGGTGTGGTGTGGCTTAAAAGCATAGGTGACAACCCTTTTCTTTGTCAGGTGAATAAGAGGATAAGAATATACCCAGACACACACACGCACACACACCAGCTCATTGCTAATAGCTGATGACAATGCAAGGAGAAAAGGGGGATTTGGAGTGATGAATGAAGGGGTGATGGCTTAGAAAGGACAGTTGGTTGTTATTGGACATAAAGGCGTAAAGAAGTACAATCACCAAGACAAATGTACCTAATTCTCTCCTTCACTGGTTCCCTGTCACCCCTACCCACACACACACACACTCATCTATTTCTTTCTCTCCCTCTCTCCACCTCAGACAGTAGTGATGGCTGTGTTTGAGAATGACAAGAGTCCAGAAATACAGCTTCGCTCTTGGAATCACTGGCATGCACGCCAGCCCACTGTCAAGCAGAGGGTCATTGACATCGGTATGTTCTTCACACATTACAAAACACACACACACATACACACACACACACACACATACACACACGCTAAACACGTAGACAGTAACATTTTTGCTTCTGTTTCTTTTATGGGTTTTTCTTTCATATGTTGCATAAAATAATGAATTCATCATTCTGATCTGATTAGAGGTGACACCTACTTCAGCAACAACAATAACTGAAAAGTGTTTTGTGCAAATAAAGAGAAGATTAAAAAAACAATTTATTTCTTTTAATAGCGGACTACAAAGAAGTGTTCAGTGGCATTAGCAACATAGAGGAGGTGGCTTTCAACGCCCTCTCCTTTGTTTGGAACCCCAACGAAGAAGCCAAGGTAAACACACAAGAAACACACACATCTCTCTCTCTCTCTCTCTCTCTCTCTCTCTCTCTCCCTCTCTCTCTCTCTCACTCTCAGAAAACTGTACACATATGTCACTATCAAACTACAATGCAACATTACCATTACAGTATAGGATACATATTACTATTAATGGCTCTGCACAGCAAGTTTACTGAGTAGAAAAGGAACAGGAAGGGTGGTAGAAGGAACAGGAGAGATTTAGGAGGAAGGACAGGGAAGCTGGAGGAGGGAGGTAGCGAGAGAAGGAGTGGTAGAAGAGGGAGGAGAGGAATCCTAGATATGTGTTTGGCCCTGAGGCTCCTGTCGCCACAGCAGGCGAGAGCCACGTCTCATTTCAACCTTCTCAATGGCCCCAAGGCACTGGGGTGGGGCCACAAAACCTGCTACAGGTGGAGAGAGGGAGGAAGAGCAGAAACGAGAGGACAGAGAGAATAGAGAGGATTAATCGAGAAAAATGAGGAAGACCAAGATTGTAACAAACATCTACAGGTCACTTTCAAGGCAGACAAAAGACGGTAATAGCAGGTGTTCTCAGTGCAGTGAGTGAATTTTTAACTAAGCATCCATCATCAACTAACATCACTCAACTATCTCTATTTTTACACCAGCCTTGAAGCTCAGTCCAAAAAGATGTCATCGTGCAAATGTCACTGGCTTCTTGATGTTTGTTTTCATTGGCATACACTACTTCCCTATAAGTGCCTGTCATTATATGTCAGATTAGGACACTCCTTGAGTGTAACCTGAACGATGTCAATCATCATCATACAAACCTCATATCCATACAGTGTACACTAGACAAATTATCTCTGTCACTATTCTATTTATTACTAGATTAAACATAAATGTGGCTCCTTGTTTATAAGGAGTCAGTCAGTCGATTTAATTGCCAGTTTATGGTAGCTAATTATAGTAACAAGTGGGAAACATTATAAATAATGATAATAACCCTCTCCTCTCCTCTCCTCTCCTCTCCTCTCCTCTCCTCTCCTCTCCTCTTACAGGTGTACATTGGCATCAACTCCCTGAGCACAGACTTCTCCTCTCAGAAGGGAGTGAAGGGTATGCCTCTAAACCTGCAGATAGACACTTATGACTTCAGCACAGGAACCAACCAGCTCATACACAGAGCCGCTTGCCAGGTCAAGATTTTCTGTGATAAGGTAAGTCACTGTGCTCCAGTTCACTTCATTTACCCTTTGGTCGTACAAGTAAAAAAGGAGAACTTAACATTTGTCTAATCAGAGTGTCATTATTTTAACTGTGTGGTTATGTGTGTTGTCTGCAGGGTGCAGAGAGGAAGATGCGAGATGAGGAGAAGAAGAGAACCAAGAGGAGGGGCAAGAACACTAGTGACGCCAATGGTGAGTGTTGCATCTCTTTGAGATAATTATTTGTACCCCCCCAACACCTCCCCAAACACAGTCACACACACATGACATCCTCAGATGTCCATTCTGACATTGTGCTCCCTCCTTCTCCCTTCCAGCCATTAAGTCTTTAGTGAGCAGCTCAGTGGGCAGCGACTGCACCTTCTTCAAGACCCTGGATGACCATGTCACCCAGCCTGTTCTCTTCATCCCAGAGACGCACCTCTCCAGCATGCAGCGCTGTAGTATGGTAGGTAGCCTCCTCTCCTCTCCTCTCCTCTCCTCTCCTCTCCTCTCTTACTTGAGATTTCCCTCAGCTTTCTGAGGATCTGAGCGTTGCAGCAATAGCGTGTTACATGAATCATGTTCCCGACCCCTGTATCCCTGCAGGCTACAGGACAGGCACGAGAGAGGCAGGGGAAAAGTGTGGGAAACTATGTAGTGGGAAAAGTGGGCTGGGAAAAGGTGGGTGTCAGCGAAAGTGAGATGAAACGCTAACCTTAGATCAGATGAGCTAATTGGAGTCGAAACCAGGCACAAGTACAAGCCGCTACAACTGACTGACACTAAGATTAAGCTGTGGGGGCTTACACACCTGGCGCACACACACACACACAGACACCTGACACATGCACACAGACACGCTCATGGCACCCCCTTCCTCTAATGTTTCTGTGGTTTCCAGTGCTGTTGACACAAGACAGTGGAGGTGGTGAGGGTGCTGTTCAGACAGGCCAGTTTTCCCACACTAGGGAGTCTGGAGGGCTGTGTGTGTGTTTGTGTGTGTATCTGTGTGTGTGTGTGTGTGTGTGTGTGTGTAGGCAAAGAGGCATCGGACGAAAAAGAAACCTGAGGGAAAAGGAGATGTGCTTTTAATTTAGATGGTGCTTACGGGGAATGCCATTCATAACCTGCTTTAGGAAATATGCACTAGTGATTAAATAGTCAGTTTTAAAAGAGAGTACACAAACGACACAATGACAAGGCTTTCTACTACTACTATTACTTTGATAATGCACTGACACACAGTCTGATATGAATGGCTGATAGGTGGCGAAACTCTGATTGGCTAGAGTGATAAATAAAGCCCAGGATGGTGAGCCTTGTATCTGTAATTCTCCATCCGTGTCCACGCTGTGAAAGGTCATGGGAATGATAACATTCCTTCTGTTGTGTTCCGCACAGACAATGGTGGGAAGGGGGACATTAAGCAATGTCTTTATCAGTCGGGCTCGTTCTAATCGCATTACTGATCTTCTCTCTCTCTGTTTCCCTCTCTTGCTGCAGGCCACTCCTCTAACAACTCTGGACGAGGTTGAAAGGTAAGCATGTGCTAGTACATACCAGGCAATATGAACAGTTTAACATCACAAAGAGTGACAGTTATTTGCAATGGAACATACCGTGGCCACTTGTACATTGTAGGCAGCCTGATACCATGATGATGGCTTTGAGTCTGATGTGGTTATATTTGTGTTTCCAGGAATTCTCTGAAGAGGTTGTACCCAGAGAGAAGAGAACAGAGCAGCCCTCCACCCAGCAAACAGGCCCGCAGGGAAGACCCACAGAGAGGTATGCAGGAAAATAAAGCGTCTAATATTTAAAATGATCATTTTAAAGTCACAATTAAACTGCATTTTGAGAGCATCCTGCTTCCTTCATTTAGTGTATTTCCTGGTGAAACAGGATATTGGGATGGGACAATTTTTAACCCAATGGGATATCAGTTAGGGAGAGAAAGGCAGTTTTATTTGATGGGAAGTCCAGAGGAACAGGATGGTTTTATTGGTTGGAGTTTTTATGTACGCCTCCTGGCACATGATGAAATCACCACTAAAGATTTTCTGTTTTCCAGGAGGTAAAAGTAATGACATATTCATTTAAAAACACAAGAAAATATTTTGGCATGAATTGTGAAATAGTTGTGTGGTATGATAGAATGAGATAAAAAGGCGAAAAAGTCATTTTTCATTTCAGTGTGACTAAGCATTCTCCATGAGTTTCTGACCTTAATGGGTTTTTGTTTTCTCACATTTGCAGTTCTGCTGTACGTGAGGGCAGAGACTGAAGAGGTGTTTGACGCACTCATGCTCAGCACACCAACACTGATGGGCCTACGGGAAGCTGTAAGTGACACACACACACACACACACACACACACACACACACACAACTCATACACATGCAGACACACACACACACACACACACAAACACACATTTCTGATTTACCTGACCTGATCTACCACCTCTAGTGATGTGACAGATATACCTCCACTTTTCCTCTATTGTTCTTTCTTAAGACAAACAGACACACACACACTTCACACATCCTTCACACACACACACACACACACACACACATTTCTGATTTACCTGACCTGATCTACCACCTCTAATGATGTGACAGATATACCTCCACTTTTCCTCTATTGTTCTTTCTTAAGACAAACAGACACACACACATTTCACAGATCCTTCACACACACACACACACACACACACACACGCACACACACACACGCTCACACACACGTTAACTTTATCTTCTGTCATCCTTCAAGTCTTTCTTTCAACAGGAGATAGTGCTAACTGTCCTCTCACATTCCTTTCCTTCCTCAGATTTCAGAAAAGTACGGTATGCAAAAGGACACCATTGGGAAGATCTACAAAAAATGCAAAAGAGGGTGAGTAGCCTATCATGGGGATTCTTGGTATGGCTGTGCCCACCTTTTTTGACAACCAGCTTAACACACAAGTTGGGTAAAGGGAGTTATAATCATGCTTATTCGACGCAGTCAGTGTGCATAAAGTCAGCGCTTAGTTCATGGCTTAATCTCAGCCTCCTCCAAGAAAGCTAATGCTGCCAGACCGGGTCGGTAGGTTAGTTGGCTCTGCTCTCTGGAATGTGTTAATTGCAGCTCCTCCAAAAGAAAGACAAATGACTGAGGGAGGATGGAAAGATTTCATCCTGTGGATGAGTCACAGGCGATTGTTTTACTTATTTATGTTTTCATAATCTGATCTCATCGCTGCACCAGGAAGTTTTTCTGGTGTTGAAAGAGATAGCCAGCCCTGATAGCTGGCAGATTTTAAGGCTTCAGGTGACTTCCAGTAAATGAGACTTGCCTTTGAGGTGAAGTTGACGTCACGGGTTCTAGTCTGTCCGTGAGGTTATGTGTCATGATGTTTCTCATCATGAATAGACAATGTTTACAGCTCAGTGGCCCTGAAAAAGGTAGACATATCAGCTAGAAGCCTCAATTTCCAAATATGCTCAATTTTACATACAAAATGCATCTATCTTACTCATTCAAGAGCTGCCAAACTGGTAATAGTCTGGATCTTTTCCTGTAAAACAACTGATAGGATCAGAGGGGCTTTCATCTCATAATGTGTTGTCTACTTCGACTAACTATCCCCTGAGATGTTAGTAAGCCCTCCTGACAGAGGCTGAAACACCCTAGGGAGACCGTCCTCTTGCTGCTAGCTAGCACCGTGGGGGGAGCAGCTAAGCTAACAGGTTGGGTTACATTCTCCCCGCTGTTCCCTCCCTCTTTTTTTTTGCTCTTGTCTTCAATCAGTCCTGGCCCTGTGGGCAGAGAGCATGAGCTGGCGGTTAGTTCTGTCATTATAGACTTAAAGACTTAGAGGTTAGTGTTAGTGGGGAGGAGGAGGAGATTGACCTAATTTACTGCCATTAGTGATGCGGGATAGATGAGGTATTCCTCCACTCTTCCTCTTTTGGTTTTCTTCAGACAAGCTTCCTTAAGACTAAATGACGTGTTGCTCTTACAGTAACCCAAACAACAAGAAAAATGACTCTGACTTTTTTTGAAAGTCTAGAGCTGAACACATTTTCAGAACAAATTTTCATGTCTTAATTTTGAAGTTGAATATGTTTTTCTTTAACTGGGTTAATTTACCTATATTCAAGGTAATTCAACATGTAATACAATAGCTTGGCTTATTTCCTTACTTGCACCTCTAGTAGGCTAACCTTTGCTCCATGCTCACTGGAGTAACCTTAGTTTTGTTTTTGCTTGTGTTGTATTCAGAATTTTCGTCAACATGGACGACAACATTGTTGAACACTACAGCAACCAATCCGCCTTCCTCATTGAGATGTCCGAGGTCGTCAGCGGTCAGTTCCAGATCACTCTCACTGAGCTATGAAGACAAGCATCCAATCAGCCACCTGCTCCGTCACAGGATCTAACAAATCACAACTGCCAATTTCAACCATCTCTAGAAGCACTGCCCAATCAGAGACACTGCAGTCCAGATGGTCTGGACCACCAAAACCAATAAGGGAACTGGATTGAACAGAAAGTTCCAATATTTCCAATCATAGTTGGAACTGTCAAACCGTTTTTAGACTTTGCCTTTGTAAATACCACTCACCCCACTTTTTATATTTTAATTAAATATTTTAACATGAGAGCAATTATGATGGATATGCTGTAAATATATAATGTAAATAGAATTAATATGACAATGTTTTATGAGCTAGCCATGTGCATATTGTAATCCATTTACCACAAATTGCTACATATTTCAATTTTTGAGGAATTCTGTACATGTTTTGTGTACAGCGTATTTTCAGAGGATGCCGTTCTTGCTGCTTGCAATCATCATTTCTTCAACAAGATATCAAGAGCCAGCAGTGCCTTTTCTCATGCATCCCATCGCTACCAACCTCTCTTTCATTCCATTGTATTATTCCAACACCTGCTGATAATGTTTGTCGCTGTTTGATACTGCCAGAAGTATGATCCCGTAGCTTCCTGTTAGTTTCACAACTAAAATGACCCGACGGTGGGTTGCGTTCAGAACCGAAAGTCACACATTTCCCTTCTCAACACCACACGGAGTTAGTATTGGCCATCATTTCGCCCGAGACTGCACACATTTCCTGACTGTATGGTGTAACCACAGAGTTTTCCCACTGCGTTTGAACCACTTAGAAGCAGTTCAAACCCCAAACCCTGAGGCCTTTCAGTGGAGTTTTATTTTGTGTGTGTGTGAAAAGTTGTTGGATTTTTCCTTATACGTTACGCATCATTTCAAAGCGAACATGTATCCCTGTAATATTTCATTATTATACCACGGCAATTCTGGTTGTATTAGTCACATCTTGCCTTTTTGTAAGAAAATAAAGAAAATGCATAATAGGTTTCATGGTCGGGTCTCATTTCATTTCATACAGTGTAAAATCATACAGATCTGACTGAAAACTATTCTGCTTAGCCAGCTTCAGTTATCAACAGAATGAACAAAAGGAATGGACGAAAGGCACTGTGTGTGTGTGTGTGTGTGTGTGTGTGTGTGTGTGTGTGTGTGTGTGTGTGTGAAAGAAAGCACTGCAGAAATGAAATTAGTCTTATGAAGTGAAGCACATATGGGATACAGTATGTATGAGATGCAACTCCTTACTCCTTAATAATCAGATCAAACAAAAGCATGGATTTCATTTGTATGAACAAGGGTCCAGTGTTATTTCACTGTATGGATGGGTTTTTGAGTGGATGGAGAGAGGGGGGTCGGTGGTTCACTCACATGCAGATGAACAGACAAACAAAAACAAATTGCATTCTGGTGTGCTAGCAGCCCCATGTGCTCCAAAACAGACAGTACACATATGTGGTATGTGGTGTGTCAGCACAGGGAAAAGCAAGAGAGGTACTCTATCTGAGATGTAACACAGACATCCTTCAGCAAGTGAAGAGAGAGAGAGAGAGAGAGAGAGAGACAGAGAGAGAGAGAGGGAGGCAGCCAGGCAAACAGAAAAACAAAGACAAAAACAAGGACAGAGAGAGATGCAGCAACAGACACACACACACACACACACACACATAAAGACAGAGAGAATCAGGAGGTAGACGGAGGTGGCAAGACTGATGAAGCAAGGATAGGTGAAGGAGGAGGAGGAGAGAGAGAGAGAGACAGAATAATGAAGAGGTGGTAGAGCCATCTGCTGCCACAGAGGGAATCATGTTAGCCATTCAAACAAGAGCAGAGAGGCAGCCAGCGGAGGCAGCAACCTGCAGTCAGATACCACTACCCCTCCTGAATGGTAAGTGACTGTTCAATGTGTGTGTGTGTTTGCATGCATGTGTGTGTTCGTTTGTGTGTGTCTGTGTCGGTGTGAGAGCCGCTGTTCATGTGTGAGAGAAACTGCGCGAGTTTGAGCTATTAATAACTTACAGTGTGTTCATCATTGTCAATTTAGGATTATTCAGTGCTTTGCCTTCCTGCGGATGTTTCCATATCTTTCCTCCTCCTGTCATCTCTCCATCCAAATGTTCTCGATTCAAGCATCTTACAGGTGTTGTTATTGAATTCAAGACATTTCAGTGGCGGTATGAAAAGGCGAAGGGACAAGACTGGAAAATATTTAGATCAAATCTTAATGACATTTTGAGGCAGCACAAAAATCACATGCAAATAAGCTGTTATATAAGCATATAAGTGATGTTACTGTGATTGTGGTTCCAAAATGAGACATCCTTCATGTGAAAAAAAGTTACCTAATGTTAAAAAAAAACATGGATAACTGATAACTGATAAATAGCTGGTTATATAATGAACTTTTTGCTCCTTGAATCAGGTGAGACTTTTGTGATGCAGTCCATGAAGCAGCTGACTGTCAAACCCGTTTGAATCACTGCTCATGCAGACAGGGTATCATGTCCTGACAGCTGAGTCAGGTCTGTGATTTCTGTCTGTCATCCTCTCTTTTTCCTCATGTGAATAAAGTGACAATAATCCAGCAGTATATTAGAAAATATTCCACAATTTACAAGGATCACCGCGATGTTAGGACATGATTTTAGACACAGATGACGTGTCCCTTTAACATCCATCTCCTCATGCCAAAGGTTTATTCTATTTTTCTATTCTATTCTATTCTATTCTATTCTATTCTATTTTTCAATACTTGATTTTGGCCTTGATTTTGGCCTTAGTAATGAACTCTTTGAATTAGAAATTACCCTGAGTTTACCATTTTCTGCAATTACTTACCCACTGAAACTGCTTCTGTGAACAAAATATCCCTATTAGATTACAGTATTATCTCTCTAATGTATTAGCTACCAAAACAATATCTCTTTTGACAAGGCTTACTCATCTGTTTTCACAGAAATTGCACATTTGTTACACCTTTTTTTTTTTTGCTAGATCAAAGAAGTTTCTTTATAAACCATGGTGAACATTATGTTTTTGTGTAGAAAGCACATGATCATTCAGTGTACAATAGTCCAGTCATTGCAACTCAGCAACACAAACACACAGTTCTCAGGGTGCAAACAGTAATGAGTGTTCAATGTAGACTTCAGATATGACTTTTTTCTTGACCAACACTGGGTAGTCTATATCTCCCTCACTTGAAAATCATTTTTTTTAATTAAGCTACGGAGCTAAGGAAAGCTAAGGAAAGTCTGGAAATTGACTACTGGAAAGTCAATTCACAGGATACTTATATAACAAAGTATCCGTGATTTTTTCACTTGCTACTGCAATTTTTTTCTGATCGTGTATTCACTGGTGTGTCTGGGGGGGTATTTTATAGGTGTGTCATCTAAGAACAATGTTTTCATTTAGGTAGAAGATATCTTCATTTTGCATAGAAGGACGCATTTTATGTGAAAAGAGTTAAGTTTCATCAACACAACATGATTTTTTGTTTTGTGTTTATAGCTTTGGAAAAAACTGAGCATGTAATGTGTGCAAGTGACCGTGACTGTGAAAAATTGTGATGACTGTATAGCTGCTGTTGAAAATTGAAACACATGGAGCAAGGGCGATCTTCTACACTTAGACATGGTAGTCATCGTATTATGATTCTCACACATTCTGTGTGGTCGTTCCTTTGAAAGGGATGGTGATTGGTTGTGGCTGCTTGTTAAACCCCTCTGTGTGTGTGTGTGTGTGTGTGTGTGTGTGTGTGTGTGTGTGTGTGTGTGTGTGTGTGTGTGTGTGTGTGTGTGTGGGCACTGTGTATGCATACTGTATGTCTGTGTGAGTCAGACGTCATCAAGCTGTCTTGTCCCCGTCCCCGAGGGCATTCTTTCTTCCTCCAGGCTGAAACACTGTAGATAGACTCACTCAGCATTCAGACATCATTACTGGCCGAACTAAATTCTTCCAAGGTCACAGCTGGCCATTAATCGACAGGCTGGGAGAAGACAGCATCATGTACGCGCGTGCACCAGACACACAAACACACACACACACGCACACACAAACACACAGAGGCATGCACACATTCACACAGATGTACACCAGCATGCTAACATTCATGAATACGCACACACACGCAAGCACAGAGACAATCAGGTCTTGTACAGAGAGGAATCTAAGTAGGTCTGGCGATAAATAAAGCCGCTCAGCTCAGTCATGTTGAGACTGGCCAGGTTACCGTATCCTAGCAACAGAGATGGGCATCGACCGTTCAGTCTTTTCCTGTCCAGCACTGGAGTAGTGGAGCCCTTCGCTCCGGTTCCCACCTCTCTGTGTCTTTCTCTCTCCTTCCCTCTGTCCTTCTGTCCTGATCTGACACACACCACCTCCCCACCTCACTCTCTGTCTCTGTATCTTTCTCTTTCTAGCAAATTAGTCCGAAGTGAAGAGCCACAAGAGAGGAGAGTGACGATGAAGAGGTAATGTATTTCTTGAGGTGTTGATCTAATCGTGTTGATCAAACTGTACTGATCATTGTATTGCGCTACTTTGCCTTTGCTAATTGCTATTGACTTGTAGCTATTTGGGGAGGCAAGATATTAAAAGCTTTGTTTGGTTTCTCTTACAGGCACAGTTAGGTCAGTGGTGTCTGGCCAGAGGAGACACTTGTGGCTGTTTTTTCTTCAGACAGAACCCACAGGAGAGCTTTCATCTTCATCATCACTCATCATCACAATCCAGTTGTCTATGCTGCGGGGAGAGCCAGACTGTTCTGGTCCCTCCAGGCCATCGTATAACAGTATATAACAGTCGAATAACAGAGTGAGTATTTTCTTAAGAAGGCACATTAATGACAGGTACTGTGAAGTTGGTGTGTTTTACATGGAACTATCTTGACTTCAACAGAGTCCTCTTTCATACAAAGGTACAAGAAGGAAAACAGAATTAGGGCTGCACTACCCATAATGCACACTCCAGCCTCCATGGTGATGGGGATTGTCTTTGCCCCAGTGGGATTGGTCCTTGTCTTCACCGCCGCCATCACTCCTCAGTGGAGAGAGGGGCAGGCGCGCCTGGGCATGACGGGGCCGGGGTCACTTCCTCGGTCAGGGGTAAAGGGTCAAGGGTCAGGGGTCAGGGCCGGGTCAGTGGAGACGCTGCTCCTGCTGCGCTCTGATGGACTGTGGGAGAGCTGCCTGCAGGTGGCGCACTCGGAGCTGAAGCAGTGCTGGCCGGTGGCGGGCGCGTACCAGAGAGACCCTCGGGTTTGTCTGGCACAAGGCTTGGTGCTAAGCTCCTTGTTCCTGTGCGGCGCTGGCATTGTTCTGGCGTGTATCGGGGTCCGCTGTTGGACCGATCTTCCTCTGAGAGGTGTAGCGGCGACCGGTGGCCTCTTGGTGGTGCTGGCCGGGCTGCTGAGCCTCACTGCCCTGGGGGTGTACACTCACAACCTTGGAAGACTGGGGATGGAGGATCCAGGGCAAGGGATCAACAACAGGTTCCCCCACCTCAGCCTGCGTCCAGCCGGCTCTCTCTACTTTGGATGGCTGGGTTCATGCATACAGTTGCTGGGAGGCAGCGCTCTGCTGCTCAGCTTCAAACGACCAAGATGCCCGACCTGCCCCTCCTGCCCAGAGCTGCCCGCTTGTCCTGTGTGTCGTTCCTGTCCAGAGATTAACAAGTCAGAGACAGAGGTGTATGAAGTCAGCTGTTAGAGTGTGAACCTCAGAGACAAGCACCTCAGACAGCATGTGTGGCGTGGCTATGTCCAGAAAGACTAAAATCAGAGGATGTGGGTGAAGATGGACCAAAAATATATTGCTCCTCCTCCTGAAAGTCAGCTGTTCAGCTAATGAATCTAAAACTGCCAACAAATGAAATTAAAATTGAGAGAACCAACTTTCGAATGCCTCTAAACCACAGGACATTGTCGATAGATTATTACTCGATTAAGCATTTCTAACACCAACACCAGGTATGAAATATCATTTTAGTGTGTAAAATATAAAGTGATGAATGATACAGTTGAAAAAGCTTGTAAGAGATGTAATGTGCTGTCTGCACTGGGGGAGTATTGGCAGAAAAGAGCTCAAATCCATGCTGCCTTTAACTGCAACAACTTGTAAAACGTCATTGAAGTATCAATTTGTGCTGCATTTTACATACTGTAGCCACGCCTTTGTACTGTTAGCGGAAACTTTACATTTTCATACCTAATCAGGTTCTCTGTGCTTTTCTTGTATAATGTGTTCTGTGTCCGAACAAAACTGTGAAAATGTAATATATTCATAATAAATCATGAGAGCAGATGCTTAGATGATGTCAGGACTTGGGAGGAGGATTGGGAGAGTTATTTTCAGAATGTAATCCATTACGGATCTCGGATTGCATGATTAAATTTGTAATCAGTAACATGTTTCACTGGATTTCTTCAGCTCTACCTTTTAGTTAGTTTTGGGTTACTTAACTCTAAATAGAGAGTGATGTTAAATGAATGAATATCAAAATCCCCTTTACTGCTCAAACATGGCTTTTAGTAATCCTGTGAAAAATCTTGAATTATTTTCTGTAAAAGGATCTATGGAAGACAGAGACCAATTTTTGATGAGCAAGATTACTGTAATCCCTTTACACGTCATCTTTTACATCCTTAGGCTGTCTGTCAGATTAGCCTTTTGGACAATAACTTGATGAGCCTTCATCTGAAGTGAAGCATATGTTTGATGAATGTGATGAATATGATGCCACTTATTTGATACCGTGAGCAGTAAGAGGAAAGCAGTAATGCGTTGTTAGAGGGAAGGAGTAGCGAGAGCAGAATGGACACAGCAGAGGGGGGTTTATTCTTTGTAAATGTTTTGTTGATGTTCAGTTGTAATTCTGTGTTCATACTTATGGTGGATTCTGCATTAAATAAACAAGATTCAACAACATGGCACTGTGTGCTACTTCCTAACACCACTGTTATAACTGAGAATGAGAGTGGAAGCAGATCCAGACAGATTTTAAGAAAGAAAAGCATTCAGGTCAGACCCTTGCAAACACAGAAAACAATTAAAAAAAAGTAATTATATAGGGCAGAAAAACAATTAATCATAAACAGAACTAAAGGCAAACAGGTTCATTTTGCTCCTGCACTTAATGTCACATTCTCAAGATATTTCATACATTATGAATTATACTATATGTGTACACATTTGCCATCCTTATACGTACTGCACTTATCTATACAGCATGTTCTAGTGTTGGACAGTGATTCAAATTCATTTTCTCCACACAAAGCTGAGAGGCAGTTTATTTCAGTCAACAGAGAGCGGAAAGGTCATTGCAGTCCTCAGTGCAATTTACTGAATTAGCAGCAAGATGCCTCTTATGTGAACAGTTCTCCTTGATTTGTTGACAAGACGAACAATTCAATTTGTTCTGTCAGTGGAAAATAACACCTTTCAGTGAGTGACTAACATCTTGATGAGACCGAGTGTTCAGTACAGAGAACAAGGACATCATCTGGCCCTCCGTTACCTAATCATGCGACCGCAATGACCTAGTTTTGTTGAGTGAGTGCAGACAAGTCTTCAGTGGAATCAACAGACAATTCATTTTCAAACTTATAGAATAAAATGCTTAGTTTGCTGGTTAAAACTCTCTAAACAATAGAACAAGCATTTCATTGAATTTGAATGGGTTTTTTTTATAATTTGTTTGTACAAATGTGTTGAATGAGTTTATGACACCCATACCAGCACCAGTAAAACCATTGTGTGCTGTGACACTGTATATTGCAATATATAAACTCTATGTCATTTTTCAAAGAATGGGTCAGTACCTAAGTAGAGTCATGAAGCCATAAAAATGTATTCCCAAATGAATGTTGAAAAATTGGTATCCAAAGCCAATGGCTATGCTCTATTTCAGAAGTAGTCTACAATGTGAGCAGCAGACGCGACCTGGTGACTAGCTCAAAAAGAGCAGGTGGATTTGAAAAGAATAATTTCTAAACCTACTCAGTAAACAGACCTTCGGTAAATGGCTCATAGCAGCTTACACAAGGGGCAAGAAGCAGAGCAACAGAAAAGCTTTGACCTGCTGAAATTTATGCACACACACAAAACACGCACAGAGATGAATGGACATACATATAAATGCATGCATTTTATTATCTGCTCTCTGTCTTGCTCACATCTAGCCTATATACACACATATATCACACACTCATAAGCAAACACACACAAATTTAAAAAATGGGTTTGTTTGTTTGTTTAGTTACGTTGATGTCAACATTCATTGCAGAACTATCTTGGAAAAAGGCACTATGATAGTGATAAAATAGCTGCTTCAACACAGTTTTGTCATTCATCCCCTTTCAGTCAGGAACATCACGACACGTTTCAATGATCATCTCGCTCCATTTTTATTAATATTACTGTCAAAAGGAGAAAGGCTGCCTCTGCCTTCTCAGCACTGCTGTGATTAAGCAGTCACTCATTTGTTCTTCGCTGCATTCATGGTGGGCTTGGCCAATAAGGAACACCACTGAACCATTATATAGTTCAGAAATAAACTGTCATACAGCTCTACATTATGATTCATATACACAGGTCTAATGAGTGGTGAGTTACAGAGAGCCAAGAGGGTGAGCAAAAACTAAAATAGATGATTACCTTGACCAACAAGGTGTTATTACAGTGTTTCTGAAGCGTGATTCAACCTCTCTTTCTGTGCAAAAAGTTTTAAAAGTATACCTTTATTAAGGTAATGTCAATAAACAAATACATATTTATGGTAAAATTGTATTTACATTTAGAGGCATGAATTATAATACAAAGAAATAGGCTACTCATGAAATTCTAAGAAAAATTCTACACAAGTTTTTATCAGTAGAAGAGCAAGACAACCTTAGAATCCCATAAATAGATGCTGTATCTATGAACACAGAATGACACATGGCAAATTGTTCTTTTCTCTGTTGTAGAAAACTTATCAAACTCTTAGATCAGTTCATGTTTTTGTGAGTAAGCGATAAGGCTAAGTCAGGTTTACACTTGCGCAGCCCTACTGTTCCCCACAGAAAACAACAAATGGGCCTGAACTGCATTTCACTCACATTTTTGATCAAAGCACTGATAACAGCAACTTGACTAATCCTTTCCAATGAATCACAACATGGGGCAAAGTGAAATGCAGCTCTTTCACACTACTGCATGACAAACATCTTCCATTTGTCTGACTTTGAGCAACCTTACGTGACATTGAGTCACGTAAGGTTGAGTGACCGTTCCAGCCTGGTCTTAAATGTAGAAGTAGTTCTCTGCAGGTTCTCCGCTCTCCGAGTTATTCGCCATTTCATTCAGCTCTTTCTGTATGGACTCCTGCAGCGATCCCAGAGAAAGTTCTAGCAGTGGGGAGGATTCTGCGGTCGGAGAACCCGGCGCGATCTCCAGGAGAACGTCGGCCGGTTCCGCATCCACTAACTGCTCCCCGTCGCAAAGGCTCAGTCTGCAGGCGCCTTCCGTCTCTGCAATGGCTGTTTCCGTAGCGACCGTTTCCATAGCGACCCTCTCGGCAGGCGTGTCCCGCGCCACGCCGACCGCTTCGTCGGAGGCCCTGAGGACCGCCAGTCTCTCGATTTCTTGACACAGCTCCTCGTTGTGCTCCTTCCACTGACGGAACTTGCCGGCTGTCAGGTCTGAGTCCTCCAGGATCTTGTTGATCTGCTGCAGCTCGGCCTCTTTAGCCTGCAGAGCAAAAGGGCTTCAGTCAGCGCCTAGATGAACTCAAATGAGACACTCCAACCCATCACCTATGCAAAAACTGTCTGATTCAGAACAATTTCCACACTGCAAAATATATCTATCTTAATCAGTTTTATTATTATTTTATCTAGTATTAAATCTTAAAATCTTTTTTTCCCTTAAAACAAGCAAAAATGAATCTGCCAGGGTTTGAGATCATTCCATAGATTTCCACTACAGATTAACTAGAAGAATTTTCTTGAATCAAGTGACTTAATCTAGATACTAGTGGAGAGATCTGCTATATTTTGAAAGCACATCGAATATAAGATTTCAAGACTCAACAATAAACAATAGGCCTAACAGCAGAATTTCTAATTGGCCAAGGCTACACTTAGTTGATTTGTCTATATGTCAGAAAAAGTAGCAGAGTGAAGGTGCTTGACTAGTGACAGCATTTTGTTATGTGGCTTGTTGCTTGGACAGGGAAGGGTAACCTGGGCCATGGTTTAGGTCCAACCTGATGAATTAGACGGCGTTTCTCCTGACCTTAAGCGTGCTCTGCAGGGCGCGGAGCGTGTGCGCCTTCTCGTTGATGACAGGGTTCTTATTGCGTCGAATGAACGATTTCCTGAAGTGGTCGTGTGTCAGCGGCTGCTCATGGCCAATCAGAGACACTCCTCCTTCCTTCAGTTTGTTGAACAGCATGCCCATCTCATCCACTGGGGCACCTATGGAGGGATGGGCAGGGAAGAGAAGAATGAGGAAATTAAGACGGGGAGGTGACAGGAGAAAGAGATGGAATGAGAAAGAAAGAGGGAGAGTTGGTTGGGGGCGTTGGATGACAATATCACACAGACATAAAACAGTTATGAATTATTAATTTGCAGGAAGTAGATTGGGCACATTATCCTCAGGGAGAGTCAAGAAAATAACATGTCATGATGAAGATGACTCGAAAACACCAATTATTAAAACATGTATCAGAGAAACACCGACTTTATAGATTAATGTAATAAATCACTGAGAGAGAGAGAGAGAGAGAGAGAGAGAGAAAGAGAGAGAGAAAGAGAGAGAAAGCAAAAGCAAAAGCAAAAGCAAAAGCAAAAGCAAAAGAGTAAGCAAGAAAGAGAGATGAGAGAGACAAGAGAGAGAGTCCTCTGTACCTGTTCCTTTGCTGCCCCCTGTTGCAGGACTTGATAATGGCACCTTGGTCTTCTTTCCCTTGGGACGAGGCAGAGTGTTGGACTGCATTTTCTGAGGCACAACGCAAACACACAACAGTGATTTGAATGGTACCCATACATGTGTATATGAGTCTGAGTGTGCATCTGTGTGTGTGTGTGTGTGTGTGTGTGTGTGTGTGTGTAATCTTTGCACCTTGTTCCTCCTGCGGGGTGAAGGCGACCTCTCATCCTCTGATTCTGTCTCGCTGTAGCATTCTGCTCACAAATAAACACTGGCGTTATATTCATGGCATTACCTCAATATATTACAATATGTTGGCAACATTGGTGTGTAGGCACAACTGGTACAGTACATTCAACTTGGTTAGATGTAGTCTATGGCATAGTTATGGCTTACTGGGTAGAGAATGGCACATTTAACTGCATAATTGGTGATCCAGAGTCAGTTATAGGAAAGAATATAAGAAGAACGTCTCCCTACCCTCTTCACTATCTGGTGGGTCAGTGTGGAACTTCTTGTGCTTCTGAATGGCTGTAATCAGACAGTTGATCCATCTGGAGAAACAAAAAAACAACAATAAAGATAACTGACTTAGACAAATCAAGCGAGCATTATCCATAAATCTATTTTTACAACAATCAATCAGCTACAATAAATTCACAAGTCAGTGTTTCTGAGTTGTTTTTTGTTTCTATAATGTCTGCAAGCAATCAGATTTCCTGATATCATCTATCCAGCAGTGATCATCATTTCCCACAGTGCAAAAACAGGGTCAGACACTTAAGTAGGACAACTATGTAGTTTAGTCCTGTCTATCTGTAGGGGGCAGTGTAGACTAATATTTCATATGACTGATATCAGTGTATTCACTACTAGCAAAACATGAATGAAGACATTGTACTCAGGGCAAGAGATCATTACAGTCATAAACCTCTTAATCCTGATCCTCCTTTAGTTCATCCAACATCATACAGATGCTCTTTGGAATTGATCAATTAAGTGAGAAGTCTAGTATCGGTGGCTATACTTTGATTTCTCAAGGGGATCACAGTGGCATAAAACTGCTATAGATCATATAGATAGATAGATAGATAGATAGATAGATGTAGGTTGGAGTTTGTAATTCATCCTACTCACTTGCTCATGTCACTGACATTGTCAGCAGCGAAGAAGAAGGTCTGAAATCGTTGGTGGCACATTTTGAACACACTTGTGGAGAGAAAACACAAACATGAAACAAGTCTCAGGACACAGGAAGCTCATCTCAGACAAATTAAAACACATCAATCAAGTAGACAGGCACACACACGCACAAATGCACGCACGCTCTCTCTCACACACAAACACACAGATTTCCTGTCTCCTTTCTCAGTAGTGACAGCAGTCCACGACTTCATAAATCAGCTATTGCCTCCATAAGATTACGCTTTAACCGGTACAATCGTATCACATTTGAAAACAGAGGGAGTTTTTTGCACTGTTGCAAGCATTCAGCTATATAATTAGATTGCACTGAGCCAAGACACATCTTTCACTGTGCAAAGGAACAATAATGTTAGCGTTTCAAATTACCCTGTTATGCCTCAGTGATTAGAATAGACATTTCAGTTACAAACTGACAACTGGCACACATGTTCTTAGATAAAATCTTAAACAGCGCAGGCGTTTAAACACTGAGTCTATCCTTACTATTTCCTCTTGTGCTCTCCGGCACTCTCAATGCTGTAGCTGGCTATCTGGACCAGACCCTCTGCTTTCTCCTCCTGAGGACACAAACACACAAACACATCACCTATCAATACAGCAAGTCTAGACCAAATACAATGAGAGGAATAGCAAAATCAGAAATGTGTGACATATATGTAACATTTGAAGAGTGACTCGTACAAAATGATTAATAGCACGAAATTAAAACAATCCATGCTACTTTCAAAAGCACAGGGAAAAATACCTTGGTTATAAAAATTATAACACCATTAAAAACTTTGTCTATATTTTAGAGATATTGAATGATGAACTTTAGGTAAATGGATATTTGTATTTAACTCATATGTAACTCATATTCCAGCCTATGATGAAACAGGACTGAGTGCATGTGTCCACAATTACACTGTGATATTGCCCCTGTCAAAAAGATGAATGTAGCAGATTACACGTTTGATAAAGAAAAATAAATTCAATTCCCTCACATACACCCTGTGGCTTTGGAAGGAAAAACAATGACTCAGAATAATCTTTTAAAATTGCTTGAAGCTTATTTCTAAGATCTGCACAAATCCTTCCTACCCCAAAATAGGATTTGGAGCAAAGTAAAGCAACAGTAAACCGAGAAGATGCTACTTTCTGGGATAAAAGCAGCAGAAGAGTAGGACCAAAACAACTTTGATTTATCTTTTTAAGAGGGTTTCAAAGATCCAACTTGATTTATTTGGTACTGAAGATAACATTTATTTAACTCCAAGTCTTTCCACATGAAAGTCTCCAGAGGTTATGCTTAAAATGCTACAAGCAGCGATAATCCATAGTCCCTCCATACCTGCTTGAAAGCGAAGATAAATATCCTGAGATGTGATTGTGATATGGCCACTCTGACATTTCTGTTCTAATTATTATAAAACCAAATGATCCTGTCCCCATGGCCCCACCTGCTGGCTGGTGTACCAGTAGAGGGACGGCCCCTTGAGGACGAACCAGAAGCGCTGCCACTTCTGGGTGAGGAAAACGCTGCTCTCCTTCCTCTTCTTCCACAGCCAGCCGTCACAGTCGGGACGTCCCAGCTCACGGCACGACACGCGGCGCCGACTCAGAGCCGTCGTCATACCTGGGAGGATGGGAGAAGGGCATGATGAGTCACTGATATTTCAGAGGGATCAACCAACACTGGAGCAGGACTGTAGTACTTGAGACTAGCTGGTCTACCTGGTCCACCTTCATTTATTTTCCCAGCATGACAATCAATGTAAGGGTCTGTGTATAGCTTATAATGGTCCTCAAACTTTTATGCATTGATTAGTCAAAATCCTATGCATTAATTACCTGGTTGTTGAAGGGTATAGTGCAGAGCAAACGCAGATCGATCTACGTCTCTGCTGATCCTTAAGAAACTCCTTATTTTTACATTTGGAAAGCCAGGTACACTGTTTAATAACTATTTACAGTATGTCTTGGTCTTGAATGGGACTCAATTTGCTCTAGTCTTGGTCTTTACCCCTTGGTCTCGACCCCCTTTGGACCTGGTCTTGACTCTAATTGGACTGGAACTGGTCTTGGAATTGACTAGGACTTGACCAAGGTGGTCTTGACACCAGCCATGCACTAGATTGTTCTGCTTATATACTATTACATCATAAAATTTTACCTTTTGTCGAGTTCTTCTTTGGTTCCTTATTCTCCTGAAAAGAGAAACTGAGTTCATTCCTATTGATACATCTGTATTTTGACTAGCAACAATAATAAGCAAAGCATCATAGTTGAAACTAAAATGTCTGGCAGTGAATCTTCGTATGGTTTTATTTTCCTCTCACCGTGTGTCCCACCATTTCAGGGCAGGAACTGACGCTAGCTCGTCCCTGGGTGACTCCCAGGGGGGAAGAACTTCTGGGTGACACTGATCCTCGCGGAGAGAGACTTCTGGGCGACAGCGACCCGTCTCTCCTGGGTCCGGGGGAGAGCCTTGAACTGTCCAAACCCTCAGACTCCACTGATAAACACACACACACGTGAAAACCCTGCATAAAGCAAGCCAGCACAGCACTCGGACAGAAACTCAACACAAGTTCCAGACCTGGGTGAAATTCTGACCTGCAAAAATTCCTGTTTTAACCTTAGTAGTTAAAATATTACTATTTAGCACAGCAGGATAATTCACATTGAATTTGTTTCAGGTGCCAATAGTCTTTTACACAGTCTAAAGCATTCCTCCTCACTATAGTGTCCTAGTTGGCAAACCTCACTGATCTGCATGGTACTACTAGCACTACTACTGTAAATCCACTGAGCTAATTGCTATTCTGACTATTTCAACAGAAACTTTAATAGAGACTAATGCTTTTAGTGGCCAATCTCAGCCATCTGATGTCACCGTTTCTATTCCCTTTTAAGGAAAGGAAAGGTCTAGCAGAAGTTGTGGCCTGAGTTTCCTCCGCACTTCTCACCTGACAGTGACGACAGCCCCCCCTGCTGGTTTTGGTGTGAAGTGACAGTCAGACTGCCTTCTAGCCCCCTGTCAGAGGACAGCTCTGACTCCTCCTGTCCCATAGGCCGCGGAGGTACCTCTGGCCCGTGGATGGCCTTCCTGGATGATAAGTATGGGAAGAGGAGTGGAACAACTTAACTATCACAGGGAAACAAACTGGTCACAACACCAACTTTGCATCACATACAGGACATCATCTGACATTATGTAAATCACTCAAGAAATGGCACGTTTCATCCCTCAATCTACTATCAATAGCATAACAAAAAGAGTCCTGGGCACATTAGCTCTGCTCAATAGTGGAACTAGAGTACAGTAGGAGGCACAGAGGCACACCGCCAATTACGTTTTTAGTGATGGCGCAACGAGGCTTCAGAACATAAAAAAAATCATTGTAAAAAGGATAAAACATGACTCTAAACTGCTTTTAGTCTAATAGAGTTTCTACTTGGATGAATTTGTTATTCACTCAGAGAAACAGAGGAGTTGTAGAGTATGACAATATGACAGGATTATTTACAGCCTTAATGCACCATGCCCCCCTGCTCCCTCTATTTGTTTCACTGCTTTCCTTCATCTCTCACTCTTTCTCTGCCTCTCCATTACTCCTTTCCCTCCCTTCTCCTGTCTCTCTTCCCCTCCCCTTTTTATATTTCTTTTTATCTATCCCAGCCTCCCTTTTTCTTCATCTCACTCCTCATCTCCTCCGTTCCTCTCATTTCCAGGCAGTCGTGGGTTGTGGACATGCATTATGGCCTTTATGGCATTTGCAGCATGACCTCATCACAAAGGTCAAAAGGGTTTGTGGGAGAGAGGAAACACATTTTTTCTGAGATTTAGCTCTACTGAGTTAATCCTGGGTGATTCAGGCAAGCAAACTTACTTCCAACCTGCTTCGCTTGCATGCTGGGATTCAGGCAGAGTAATAAAGCTTGTAAATAGACTTGCTGAAGGAAGCAATGAGTTGCACATGCCCTTTGGTTATGGGGGACATGAAATGGCTTAATTCCAATTATCAGGACAGAATGTATATGAGATGAGAAACCCAGATAGTAGATACAAGAAAGACAGCAGGATTTTCCTCTGAGGAATTGACTTGTTTACATACGATTATAACCATTTATATTGCAAATTACAACAATATGTGTTGTTTTACAATACTTTTGCTTACATTTCATATTTTGAAGATTTTGTATTTTGGTCATACAAGCATTCCACTTGTTGTAATGACCTCCTTTATCAAGGATTATTGCAAGATTATACTGTATGTTCTCACCTAAAAGACAAGGACCTGACAGAAGCCGCTACCCTCTCAAATATGGAGTGCCTCTGATTCTCCTCCTCCTCCTCCTCCTCTTCCTCCTGCTCTTCTTCCTCTTCCTCCTCTTCCTCCTTCTGAAAAGAAAATAAGCAGAGATACACGCATGTGAGTGTGCATACACGTGCAAGTGTGTGTGTGTGTGTTTGTGTAATTAGGGGCAAGTTGAGGGTAAGGAGGCGGATGTCATGTGGATTGTAATGGCTGCCTTTTCCTCAGGGCTCCTTCCACGCGCTCTGTGGCTTAGGAGATGAGAAAACAACACAGACAAAATACACGCACACACACTCATGCACACACACTCACATAAACACACAGTCCCTGACACTCTTGCTAGAAGCAGGACATCTTGCAAGGGCAATAAGGAGTGATACACACAGCTGATTCACATTTCCCTGTATGTGTTCTCTCACCCCTACGGCGGCAACCAGATTTGAGATTATCATGGCTATGGTCACAAGGGGGTGTGAAATACGCAGTGTGTGTGTGTGTGTGTGTGTGTGTCTGGGGTGCAATGTGTTAGTTAGTTCAAAGACAAAACACAGTTGGCATGGTAAAGACTACTGAGAGCATGTTGGGAAGCGGAAGTGGTCATGGAAACAGATCCCAAGGGTCAGGAAGAGGAAATCGAAGAGGGGATTCCTGTGAATGGAGACTACAGGCTCCTCCTACCTAAACCATGTAAACACACCAAGGTAGTTCCAGAAAGATTTGACTTGATGTGTGACTTTCACCTCTGGATCAGATTATCCTTTATTGAATGTCAATAGCAGTGCAGAATGTGCACATAAAAAAAACTACAGATCGCTGGTTAGGGGTTTCACCCGCTATACAACTGAGCATTGTTTTGTTTGATATAATATAATCATGCTTTTCACTGACTATATTCAGAGAAGTTAATACAGTTGATGGAGGGATGAGGTGAGTGGAGGAGGTGACCTGTGGAGAGGCGGGCTTCTGGACTGTGTCTCTGCGTCGAAGAGACCCGGGGATCTTCTTCAGGACCAGAGTCACTCCACTGGGATTCTCCTGGAGCTTCTTCACCAGGTTAGCTCTGCTCCAGCCCACCTGATGCACCAAAACAGATTGAAGGTTATCAGTTCTGAGTTAGAAACACTTTACAAGTACAATAAATGTACAAGATTTTGTCTCAATGAGAAATTGACATCTTCTCGTCAAATTGATAGCTTTAAACTTACAGCATTTCACAGTACATACTGACACAAATGGACCACACATATAATGCAATGGGACAGTGCAAGACATACCATGCATATCCATGCATACACACAACACGAAGACACTCACCACTATCTGGCCATTGACTTGAATAACTTCATCACCAGCCAAGATCTTCTCACAGAATTCAGCTGGAGACTGCAAAAGGAAATGGGCAAAAAACACAAATAAGGACTCAGAACAAACAGCCTCAGCCAATATCTCTCACTGTAACTTGGTATAACTTAATGTTTTAGGCATTTAGCTGATGCTCTTATCCACAGTGATGAGTAAGAGATGAGCAATGAGTGACCAGGTAGGGATTCAGTGATTTTGCTCAATGACATTTCGACAGCTCCTTGGCTGTTGATACACATTTATACATATAAACATAAAAATGTTTTGAATCTGTGACCTTCTGATTGTGGGGCTCAAGCTATCAGGTCATCCTGCCACCCTACCTCACCCTATATGTATGGCTTAGCTGTAAGGCCCGTACATAATGGATTACTGTCTTAGCTCTTCAACAGTGCGACTACAGACTACATAAATGGAAAATGTTCCCTAAAGCAGAATTAATATTATTCCTATGATCTGACACAGCTTAGTCTTGATTTGCAAACTTTAAAGTGTTTCTCAGGGCTAGAAATGATCCAAGACCCTGCTGATGTTGTCCTCATTCCTTATGGTGATCCACTGACAGTGAATGGGATAGTGAATTTGTGGACACAGTGACGGTCCCCAGGGTGCTTTTATCATGATATGAGCTCTATTTCTGGTCATAACTGTGAGGCATTACAATTAATAAAGCTTGCTTAAATATAAAAGTTCACACAAATAGTCTGAAAATCCTGTCTCTTGCTGGCATCATCCTAAGTTGCTCATGTTGATAAATATTTATTGAATTGTTGAAGATTACATGGATGACAAATGTGATTTCTCTGTGTGTGTGTGTGTGTGTGTGTGTGTGTGTGCATGTCTGTTAGAGTGTGTGTAGAAAAGGCTTGTAACATGCATTTACCATAATCATACTTTATCCTTTTATCTCAATTTGATCCCTATCTTCACATCCCTCTTTCTCTCTCCTGCTTGCTCTCTGTTTCTCCCTCTATCTGTTTCTCCCTCTTTCGTTATCTCTCATTGGCAGTCAGTCATAGTGATGTAACTGCAGTAGCAGGGGAGTCTAGATTACTCTGTTGCTGACATCATGGAAAAATAACATCTCCATCTCTCTGTCCCACAGGAGAGCTACTCTAGCACAAATTTTACAAGCTCTCCTTGCTCTCACTGGTAAACACTCCTCTATCCTTCCATCCCTCCCTTGTTGATTTCACAAGCCCCCTGATCTCTCTCTTCCCCCCTCTGATCTCTAGCTCTCTCTCTGAAATTATGCATCTGTGCTCCGTCCACAGGCCGCTTTCATTTTCCCACAGAAGCTTTTATGCATATTGTGAGGTGGGATAATAACAACCAAATTAATGCAAACTAAATTAAACATGATCAATTAAGTAAACCAACTGATCACTTTTAATATAATAACTGAACTTATACTTGAATTAATCCCCTTTACTGGATTGGGACTTTCCCTGCGCGTGTGAAACTTTCCAGTTTAACGGTCAAAAACTATGAATAAATAAAACTAAGTATGACCATCAAATTATTCAGCAGGGACACATCTCCTTGAGTTGTACTGTAACAATCCAAACTTAGTTTCATTAAGCTGTTAAATAATGGTCATTAATTGTCTATTCTTTTGAAATAGCTACTCCCCAGTAATAATCCAAATTCAGTATGGTATGCATTAGCAATATTAAAGTGGGCCTGCAACAATATTATTTGTTTAACAGATATGGCTGCAGGGAGCTGACTGGTAAACAGGGTCTGAATCTGTACTTATATTTCTATATTCCTGATAAAAAGTGGTGTAATGATAACAGTTTATCAAAATTGCAAATAAATTTGTACGTTCTGTGTATTGTGTAGTCGAAATTATAAAGGGGATTCATCATATTTACTACATTAAGAACAGAACGGACAAATATTGTTCCTTGTGAATAAGAAAATGCAGCAACTGATAACGTGCATAGATATTGTAAGGTATGATATATTGTGAATTGATATGCAAGATATTTCTGTTTTCACATGCAGTTCAGAGTGTTGTTGTTCGGTCCAAGCAGGCTTATATCATCTTAGAATGGATGTTTATTTACAGCACAAGGGTTCAATTCAGTGATACAAGCCATCAGCTAAAAATAATACATCACAAGTGGACTTCCAAGGGGATTTCTGCCTGGTTCATAGCTGATATTTCATCTCGTGGTTCCATATTAAATGAAGCAAAATTAAAATTTCAAAGTTCAACTGTGCAGCGCAGAATTCATAACATCAAGAACAGCGTTGTGTATGGATTCTCCTGTCACATACAGTTTGCTTCATTGGATTTGTAACTTCTTTATCATTGTCACAGAAGAGAGTCACATTATTTGAAAAAGAGCCAGAAAATGTTTTTGGGTTAGCTGAAAATGTTTTTGGCTTAAATCAGACTGGGAGCAATTTGAAAAATCCCCTTTTTCATTTTTGCAGTTTATAACTGACCTCCCCCATTATAGATTCAGTTCCTTCCCTATTTTAGACAGACAAATGTCAGCGGTTGACCTCAAGTCAGACAGCCAAGAGAACCAGTTAAGAGTGAAAGCTTGTAAGATATTAGCCTCAGTGTAACCGAAGAGCTTTTGAGTCTAACCCAAAGCTCTTTCAGGGGCTCATGGAGAGAGACTCAGGTTAACCTTTTGGTCTGGAGGAGTGCTGCTCTTCTGAGGGTTGCTAAGAGCACCGACACGTCAGCGGTGGTTAACCCTGTAAGACTTGTGAGTCAAGAGTCAGCAGTGAATGAAGGAAAGTGAGTGAGAGAGTCTGACCTCAGCAGCGGTTCCGGTCACAAAATGGTTACTGGAACCTGTTGACGTTATCTCAATACCCTGCGGAGAGAGAGAGAGAGAGAGAGAGAGAGAGAGAGAGAGAGAGAGAGAGAGAGAGAGAGAGAGAGATGTTAAATTTTAAACCAGAGACAGGTGAACACTGGGACTCAGTCAGAACTTTTGTAATAGTTTGTCTATTGTGTTTAGTGATTCAACATTTACTTATATTTACTTATTATTTAAATCTGAGGCATGTAGCTGATGCTTTCGTCCAGAGTGACTTACAATGATTGCAACAGTGGAATAAGCTTCAATGCCTACGTATATCACCAAAAAACAATCAAAACTAAGGAGTACAAAAGTCCTTAGAATAGTCCTGTTTTAGAGCATAACGAGTATGTAAGAGCAAGTGCTAGGAAAATAAATAAAGTAAGAGCCAAAGAGAGCGATAGAAGAGATTTCTTAAAGAGCAAATACAGTGAGCAGAGAAGGGGAGAGGGCCATGTGAGGGACTTTGCCATACAGAATGTATGGCAAAGTCCATGTTTCGCACATCATAAATTACCCATCCTAATGTACACAATAATGCTGCTTTATCCTGTTATTCTCAATCACTATTGGATTCTAAGGGGATATTGATGTCTGTCTCCAGATGTATTGATGGTTCAGCCCTTTAATTACCTATCAGCCTGCCCTGATTGTTATTTTAAGTCACGGTGGGCATGGGGAGAGCCAAATAATCACACCACAAGAAGCCTGTAGCACAAATCAATACATATCACATGACACCAGAACCCTGATTGGATTTAAACAGGCATATGACCCTAATGTCTGTATTAAAAAGCGCCTAAGAAACCATTCCCTCCTATCATACTACTAGCCAATTGCCAGCCACCTGTATACCTAATAAGTTATCAACATATCTGCTGATAAGTTTTTCTCGGTTATATTTGCGTAGGGTGCAACCCATTACTGTTCATCATGGCGTCTTAAAAGCTGTAGCCACAAACTTCAAATTGGACCTCAAAATATCACGAGGTTATGTTACACACAGCTACTGCATGACCCCACAGGTATAACCTTTGGACAGAGAGACAGCTGATCAATGTGTTGCCTTAAGACCCAATCAATAATGTGTTCCTAATTTTTTTCAATTTTGGTGACATCTTTATTGCTAAGCGCTCATAGCTCTGGTGTTTCTGCACTGCTCTTCTCACAGATCACTTGGCATTCAAACAGTGACTCCAGTACTGTGACGTCTTTCTCCTTGGATTTACTGTTGATGCAGTTTGAGTTTCTGCAGTTTTGCTTTTTTCTTTGTCTGTTCAGCCATGATGGCTATTGCTGCTCATGCTAACTACCCAGTTCCTCTTCTATTTATTCTAAACACATCGCTATTGCGGTTGCCAAAAACATAAAACACATAATTTCCTGTGTTTTTCCCAGGAAAAACCTACCCACTACCAGGTGTTTAGAACAGCAAATGCACAGTATATGCTTTCATGAACTGAGTATAGGTTGAGTCACTATTGTGTTATATCAGTCGGCAACATAGACTAGCCAAACAGACATTTATTTACACTGAATGTACAAATCATTAGGGTCATCTTCCTCATATTAAGTTGCAGCCACTTTTGCACAATCCACATCTCTTGTCTCAAAGCTTAAAATCCTTCTCCAACTCGTCTGCTTCTCTTTATCTACATCTCCTCCTTTGTGACTGGTGTAGATTTAATTCAGGAAATCAATATGGGATAAATGGCTTTTACCTGGATTCACCTCATCAGTGTACTTCATGAAAAGAGTGTCCCTGATATTTTGTACATTCAGTCTATGAATAATGATGACTCTTTCTGTCTCTTTCACTCTGTCCTTCTCTAAACTGACATTACTCTTAACTTTGACTCTCATCCTTTTAGAAAACAGACCTTGTTATCAGCGATTCACTCCAATCAATTGATCTGCGTCAGCAAAGAATAATCAGGTTTTGCTGCTATTTGTTGAGCACATCTGTAGAAATTAGTTACTTCGACTGAAGGATAATAGTGAAGTGTTTCCCCCAATAATACAGCTAACACTCACTCCTCCTACACACCCATACCCACCCACCCACCCACACACACACACACACACACACACACACGTACGCATGCAAGCACGCATCCACAAACACAAATGTATGTCTCTGTCGAAGCACCGAAGAGAAAAGAACAGAAGAGATGAAGTGAAGCTGGAAAATGTGCCTCTAGCTGTGCAGATCACACTAATTGCAAATGATTAGGAAGGACAATCAAGAAAGTGAAAGCCCTCCTGATGCTTTGTGCCGCCCTTGTACACCCAGCACAAGGAACTGAGACTGCTATTATCATCTAACCTGAGAGATGGGTTGAGCATACAAAAGGGGGAAGGGAATTGAAAACATGTCCTGAACAAAATTGCTCTTTAGAAAATGCTATGGTGAAAACAAGACGACACAAGGGGAGGTAAATAACAGGAGAAGAAGAGAGAGCTATAATTGTTGTACTGTGTGGATAGAAGGCTAGGCCATTGAGAGAGGAGAAGAGGCAGGAAGAGAAAGGAGTGTATGAGCCAGTAGACAAGGTTGGAAATGAAAGTCTGAGAAGGAAAAAAACTGAAGTATATGAATAGAGCAGGGCACAGAGAGAGCCTTGAGTTGCACGAAAGAAACGATGAGTGGAACCAAATGATGATGGAAACCTCCAGACGACGACGAAGGCAGGAATGGAACAGTGAAAACGACAGAGAGCAAGAGAAGAGAGGATACATAGAGAAGGAGTGTTGTTGACTATCAATAAACTGGTGATAAGGCGATAGAAGGAGGAGGAGGGGTGGTGGAGAGACTTGAGGAGCGTTGAAATGGTAAAAAGTGAAATAATTAACAGAGTATCTAATTGAGTGAGCAGATAGCTAGACAGAGTTAGAGAGCACATTAGAGAGAAAAAATTATTAAACTGATCAGTACATACAACTGGTTTACAACAGTGGCTCTCAAATGTTTTCATGTCACAGAGGCACGAACAGACACCCATTTGTCCCGGAGACTCCCATATGAGAAGACTGTTGTTATTGTTGATTTAGCATTGAATTGTATAACTGTCTATACTGTACATGGGGAGACATTAGTGGGCGAGAGTGAAACCTATGATTGGAACACAAATTCTTATACATTCTCTAATTGGGATAAGTTCTAGTGAATTAAATGACAGTGAAATTAAACTATTCTTGATTTTGCCTCTAAGCCTTCTATGTAGTATAGTGAAATTTTCATATAGGATGTTACAATCCTTCACATGTGTGCTGTATACAGTACAGTTATTAAAGTGATAGGATTGTACATGTGCTAAATACAATTTGGGCATTGCACCTGCTCTGATGTCTGATAACAACAGGACATCTCATGGGTCTGACAATAGGAGGACTCAATGAAAGCAACAACGATGACTGGTCAGAATGAAGAGCAAGAAGGCTGGATTACCAGGTGATCAGCAGGTGACGCAGGCACAAGATCGACACTCTCCAGCTGAGCAGTATGGGTAAGAAGCGCTTCGGGGCTGGAGTTCAGGATCTCATCGCACACCGCCACCACCTTACGGCACTAGAGGGCAAAACACACCAGGATTACACACAGAATTATATCTATATTACATTCTGTCTTTGACAAAACCAGTGGAAAAACATTTGAATTTACTTGTAGGACTAATCGGTATAGTCCCTGAATAGAAAATAACATCCCAGTTAAACACATTCTAGCATTAGGATACTAGGAATATATCCCTAATATAATTATAATAGTACTTGTATGTACACTGTAAGGGCTAGGTGAAAACACATGAACAGGTGAACAAAAGCACAGAGAAGGAAAATGCCTAGAAGCAGCAAGTAAAGGAGAAGGCACGGCATGAAACACTGATACACTTACTATAGAGATGATGTCCTTTTCTTTCTCATAGACAGTGGACTCCTGCTGGATGAGCCAAACAACATGAGATGAGTGTCAGAAGCACAACCAAACAGCACACAGGGCAGAAAGACAAAACGACACCATAATGCTACTATTGATTTGTGGAAATGGGACATGCTGACACAAAAATCATCATGTCCTATTTCCTCTTCACAGTGGGCAGTGAAAGGTCACAGGTATCCAGAGGGTGGAGAGGCATTACTCCCTCTCAGTTACTTATTTGACTTATTTGATTCTGTCCTCTTTACGGAAACAAAAAAAACCCCCATAAAATTCTCCAACATTAGCAGGAGAGCTAGTGAGCAAACGTTCTTACAGCGTGTAACGTCCACTTAATCCAATGATTCACAGTAATCCCCAAGCTTCACACATGCGTACACACTTAACATATGCATGTACACACGCGCACACACACACACACACACACACACACACACACACAAACACAAGGAGGAGGGGAGTCAGTGGTCAAAGTCACTTAATGTGGTTGAGACAACGTACTGGAACTAAACTGCTAAGTCCCGGGTTTCTAGGGGGAAGGTGTTGATATGGGACACATCCTAGAAGGCAGGGGGAGGCTTTGTCCCATTACCCTAGAAATGCTTCCTCCTTTCCTTCACTACCGCCTTTCATAATACTGTAGGAAACGAAATAAGCTGCTTCATTATCTCCTTTGTAGCAGCTTTGCCAGAGAAAACATGAGTATCCTTTCAAAGTATTTTCACATGCCACGCCCTCGACCACATACAAGCCGCTCCGTCCAATTTTAAGATGACATCAGCAACAATATTGACCAAGATTATTTGCTTGCAAGAATATCACATGCTAATACTGATCACTGGCTCACAGATTATTGGCTAAGAGCTTTGATTGTTAAATTTCTAGGACGCATCTTTACTTTGGCTATATTTAAAATATTTATCTATTATTTACAATATTTATGTAGGCTAGCCTGTAAGATTTCAGACAAGGCTTAGTCACAGTATGCTGTTTAATATAGTCTTTGTCATAGTGCAATAAAACAATAGGCTCTTGTACTTCAAACAGGCTGGGCATGATTAAGCCCTGTGATTGGCTATAGGACTGGAGGTTGATGATAGGGCCAATTCATCTGTAATCGACTCAGACTTTTATGTCGACAGAAGGAAACAACTGTCCGGATTCTCTTCACTCTCCTCCCTTCCTTTCCTCGCCTCCTCCGAGTTACGAGTAGTAGTGAAGGCGAACGGGACACACCCGGAGTATACTGAGCCATCAGAGCGATGGGGGGGGGGCGGTGAATGAAGGAGGAAGACAAGAGAATAAATGAGAGGGAGGGAGGGAGGGAGGGGCGAGGGAGGAGAGGTTAGATGAGTTACAGAAGGAGGGACTGAAAGATTATAAGAGGAAACTAATCCCTGTGAAATCTAACAAGGGAACTGCACTGAACACTGTTGGATTTCTGGGCTAATTAAAGGCTATGACACTGGGCTATGGGAGGGGCAGGAGGGGAGAGATTGTGTCATGAATGGTGGCCAGTTCAACTTGTCTGCATGCCTGAATGTGTGAGTGTGTGTGTGTGTGTGTGTGTGTGTGTGTGTTCTTCCCTATGTGTGTGTGTATGTGTGTCTGGTGCTCTTGCACTCCTGTTTTTGTATGTGTATGCATGAGAGAGACAGATCCTGCAAATACCTTGATTTATACCAAAACACACTGCAAACTGTTGTGTGTATAAGCAACTAAAGATATCCTGATCTCCATCTTGGTCCCTACTTGAGCTAAAGTAGTCTTGGCACGGCTCACTGGTTGCATGCAAGAGTGATTAATCATTACACTGAAGCTGTAACCCTTTACACAGCAATCTGCTACCATGAAAACATACTAATGGTGCATAGACCAGACCTGTGTTAAAGTATCTGAAAATAGCTTTTAGGGTTTGTTTTAGCCTCCTAGGATTAGAGGCTTAGAGGCATAGAGACCCATCAGGTATTTCCTTGGACAGAAAAGGAGATATTCGCTAAGAATTACTTGGAAATACTATATGAAACAGGTCTGGTACAACTAAGAATAAGAATAAGGAAATGAATAGGCACACTCTTTTTTTGCTTGACCCTCTACAGGGAGATCAAAGTGCAGGGTCAGTGACAGTATTGTCCCCCTGGAGCTGGTAGGGATTCAGTGTCTTGTGTCTTGCTCAAGGACACTTCAGCAGGATGGGTGATTGCTCAAACAAGGGCTTGAACCTGGGCCGTCTGGTTGAAGGACAGTCTCTCTAATCGCTCAGTCAGATCCATGTTATACAGTAAGTGCGATCTAGTAGTGGCACCTCAGCTGAGGTTCAAATCTAGCTTCCAACACCTACTACACACCATCCCTTCTGCCTCCAGCACTAGTAACACCTCCTTCTTTCCAGCATCTCACTCTTGCTTTTTAGACAAGAGCAAAAAAATACAGCGTATCCAAACCAGGGCTTTCTGTTGTATTTAGAGCCACGTCACAGTAAAGGGGGCTTCCCCACAGCAATACAGCCTAGTTCTGCATTTTCTTCTAGTTATGCCAACTCCTTTAGAGCCCACACGACAGGAAATGACACATGTGTGTGTGTCAGGTGGGTGACAGGTACACTTCTGCCCTGAAACCACAGTCATGTCACGAGGATGTGGAGAGCACAAACCCACACTTCTCACTGCTGCTTCCTCAACAAGGATGACCAGAACCTCCGCTGTGCCTCAGACGGTTCTGGCCTCCACGTCATCCATTAATTCCTGATAATGGACACCTCGAAGGGCATTATCCCGCTTATACCATGGTCACTTGCCAAAGAAAAAAAAAGTAGGACCATTAATTTATATTTTCATGCGTTTTGTAATCAAAATCTAAAGTTTTTCACAAGCCATAACTCAGTTTCCCTGGTAACACCTGAGGGTTTGACTAATACCGGGAACAATCATTACCATCCCATAAGGTTCTAATGCAATGGAAACGTTGTTCTCTACTCCAGTAAATAGGACGAACCTTAGATACGACTTGGCAACGGGAGATATTTCTAGTCCGCTCAGCTCATAGAACCCTTTGGCTCTGCTATGAGCCAGAAAGCTAACGTTATGCTAGCAAGATTCAAAGTCAATAACATTGCGTACGGTTGACAAACAGTAAATATAATTTGACAGTATCATAGAATGAAGAATTATTTTTGGAGGATCAGCCATCCCAGCCACTAGAGATAAGCTGTATTCCCTTCTCTGTCTATTGATAATTTGACAGTATGTTTAACAACAAGTCTAGCTAACTATCCAGCCATGTCATTGTCCCCAAATCAATATCAAGATTTTCACCAACATACAAATTGTAAACGGAGGCTTTGACTGCGTCCCTGTTGCTATGGTTACTCATTTTAGATACAGGCTGATACTACATAGCCAGCGCATTAATTTAGAACGGTGAACAGACAGTTTCACTGGAACTACTTAGTTGGTGTCCATTATCAGGAATTAATGGACACCCTGCAGCCAATCAGAATCGAGTATTCACCCAGACCATGGTGTAAACACAGATAATCACTTTCTGTAACTTCACAAACTCATTACTCTTTATGGGCTATTTCGGCATCAAAACACAATTACAGATGTATGAAACAAAAATACATGCTGTACTACACATTAACAAAACTGCTGCTACCCTTCCGCATCAATACACATTCAGAAGTAGGCTACATACACAATTACAAAGTTATATTCATACACAAGCACAAGCACACACACACACACACGCACAGATGTGCGTGCTGTGGAGCAGATGATGCCTTCACAGTAGTTAAATGGGACTGCCATGTGACAACACAGTGTTTCACTTTTGAGGAAGAGTCACATGAGGACAGGACAAGGAGAGGAGAGGAGAGGAGAGGAGAGGAGAGGAGAGGAGAGGACAGATAAGAGACCAGGCCAGGAGCTGTGGGACAGGCATGTTCAGCCCCCATCAGCCTCAGCAAGCTCATGCTCCACTTCGACGCCTTTCTATTCATTTCATTAAGATATTAGCTAAAACACTTAAGTCGGCAACAACTGCCACTGTTTTTGAGGGAGCCAAGAACCCTCAGGTTCTGAAACACAAGATTTGATAATTGTCTCTTGTAAACAGTGCAGTTACTGTTGAGATTTTCCTTTTTTGAGTCCCAGGTTGCATTCAACATCCACATTGACCATCTTTACACTACATTACATTATGGCTACCTTACTGGTTCATCAATACAAATTCAAAAAGTAAATCTGCCATCTTTTGAGTTGAATGACGACAGATTTGTTAACTGGAGATGATCAATGATGTCATCACTATTGTTATCTGTTAACTGTTGTAAATCTTAAACACAGTGTTATGTCGCATTGTGTTGTGTTGCATTGCATTGCGTTATGTTGCATGGCGTTATGTTGCATGGCATTATGTTGCATGGCGTTATGTTGCATGGCGTTATGTTGCATGGCGTTACGTTGCATTGCGTTGTGTTGCTTTGCGTTGTGTTGCTTTGCGTTTTGTTGCGTTGCATTCCGTTGCATTGGGTAGCATGGTGTGTGGCATGATCTGGTGGTAAGCTAACTTTACAGCAGTGTTCTGTGCCTGAAAGCTGTTCTCTCTATAGTTGTCTAGGAAACAAACACAAGCTGTTAGGTGGGTGGAACATGAAGAAAAATAGCACATACGCAGAGTTGCACAGGCATTCATGAATTCTTTTCTTTCTGTTGTTTATATGAATAAGGCATGATCGTAGTGTTATTATATCCATATAATATTACTTTTTTTTTTTTGGCATTTTATGCTTTATTTGAGAGAGAGACAGGAAGGTATGGGAGAGAGAGCAAGGGGAAGACATGCAGCAAAGGACCTTGGGTCGGATTCGCCCTACTCAGTGAGCCACCAGGGCGCCCCTAATATTACTTTTACATCATTGTTGCATTATCAAGAATATGTAAGTTGCCTCAATATGCAACACACAATATAGTAAAAATAAGATCAACAGCCTGATGTTGCAAGTCAAGCCTCGTCATGTTCTGCCCCAATGTGCCTGTTTGTTTACATACTTGGACCAGGATGTTTCTTTTAGCCAGCAGGTCACACACTTGCTATAAAAAGACCGGGAGACATACCTATCTCTTTACACCTGCTCCTCATCTTTCAAAATCTCACTACCCCTTCCCCTCTCCACCTCCTCTTCTTCCTGCCTTGACCTTTCCCACTGCTCTTCCACTTTCTTCTCCTGTCTTCTCTGCTTCACACTGTGCTAACTGCTAGTCAATAGGTTATGGCTTTTGTTAATGTGTAGCACTCCTTTTCAAGTACAGTCTTCTCCTGACACACATGCACACACACACAGATACATGCATATGCACACACACACACACCGCTGCATGAGGGAGCAACAGAAAGACTTGACATTCTCTCCTGACTATATTCAAGCGTCTCTTGTCATTTCCTCCATCCTGCACTTTGAAGAAGTAATAGCTGCAGACACAGCAAGACACAGCATTTTTTTTTCTGTATTTCTGTGCTCTCTTATCACATTGTCACTGTCAGATGAAAACCTTCCATCTCCAAAATGTCAACTTTCAGGAAGAAAAACAGCCTTGCTTTTAGCTTGACCAGCATCCATTTGGAGTTTATCCGATGGGTTTTGAAAAGCATAAACCCAAAAGGGGTCACAGAATTGTTTCAAATTAAGTTAAAACATGAAAATCACCAAAATTTGAGTAGTGAGGTTTTCACCCAACAGCGAAGATATGCTTTGTGTGTGTGTGTGTGTGTGTGTGTGTGTGTGTGTGTTTTTGAATCATGTCGTGCTGTTAAACCATGCAAAGATCATCGCTTATCATTCACAAACACACACATACACACACTCACAAAACCTCAGACACCTATCCACAGTTAGCTTTAGCCTGACAACCAACAAAAGCAAAGCTTCCCTTTCTAGTGTCCAAAGTAGCATTTGCAGTTTAAATCACATACCTTAGTGGGACGCCTCCAAACTCATTCTTACTTTCATATCCAGATTCACAGTTCACAGAGCCCCCTATCTCTCTCACTCTGTCTGTGTGTCTCTCTTGGACTTTGCTTGCTGTGACTCTGCTGGTTCAAAGCGGACTGAACTTGTGCTTAAAGCTACCGTGAAAGTCAGACTGACAACTCCAGTGTGAGATCCCAACAACACCAGCTGACTACTGACCTCCATCGCCCTCGGGGTGTGAGAGAAAACCACACACACACACACACACGCACACAAACAGGAAATAAAAGTCCTTTCTTCGGCATGAGTAACCCCGGGAGATGTGGTCTAGCTACTGTGGAACCAGTTCTCCAGAAACAGACGTCATGATGAAGCTGTAGCCCCCAACAGGATGACTAGCAGAGTGTTAAAACAACCTCACAGGGGAAATGAGACTACCTTCAGCTAGCCAGGGGCCACCTTAATGAGAGCATGCAGCCATATCTGAGCACACACACATGGAGTGTCTGCATGTGTGTGTCGGGCTGGGTGACATGGACAAAATTAATATTAAAAAATTCTAAGAAATGATCTTGATATATAATGATATCTGCCAGCATAAATCACGTGTTAAATAATCAAATTGTTGTGCACATTGAACTACATGGTGTTACATAGTAGTATGATAAAACTTTGTGAGAGATTTTAATTTGCTTTTAATCATTACTTTAGACAACAGAATTGTGTATCACAACAACTTGATATCATTATTTCATCACAAAATTATTATGTTCAAAGATGATAACCAATAATATTGAATTATTGGCCAACCCTGCGTGTGTATATGTGTGTTTGTGGGTGTGTGGTGTATGTGTGCATGCGTCAGCAGTAGCGCATGATTCTGTATAAACGCTACTGATGTGAACGCTACGGTATAAGGACACACACATGAGCTTACGCACTGTGCCTCAGTTGTATATTGTTAGACGTGTGTGTGTGAATGAGTGTGTTCTTCCAGATAGCCTGTGCCTGCTGGCTGATAATGCCATGCTGACAGCTGGATGGACGGAGGTCCAACCCACCTGATGAGGATCCCCATTTTCTCTTGTCCATTAAACAGGTGTGAGGGTTGCCTTATATAAGCACTGTTTCAGCTCAACCAGTGTCCGAAATTAACTTTTTGGCCCACCTGCCAAGGGCTACTGCACTAAAACTGTACAAAAACATTACCGGCCAAGACATTTTTTAACAGGCAAAAAAATTATATTTATGTTCTATAGAAATATGTCACCCTACCCATTTTCAATGCTATGTTGTGTATGGAATCAGTTACTATAAATTTGCTCACTCACTTATGAAGTTTGGAATTCATCATGAAGTGCAACAAAGGTTGAGAACATGCAAAGACAACTGAGGTATTCAATTGTTTCTGTCTCAAAAAGTTACCAGCCAGTGTGGCAGGTGGCCCTTACTGATTTATCCGCCAACGATAAATTTCACCGAACCCTCAGCTCAACACTCACTGAATGCTCTCTGCACAAAACAAATCCTACAAGGACAATAACCACGGCTCAAAATAGTGTGAAACACATACACACACAAGCACACACACACCGAGTCCAAAAAACAGGAACTGGGTAAACAATAGCCAGTAATTACTAAACGCTGATCAACCTCCGAGAAGGTCCAGCGTCAAAACACTCCTCTCTCCGACGCAGTGATGAAGCTTCAGCTCGCTAATCACTGCTCAGTCTGGCCTCCCTCTCTACGGGACAGCCAGTGACTGAAAACAAATCTGAATCACTTCATAGAGCCGCGGTGAAAACATCAACATCCTATCAGAGTCATTGTTCCTCCACAAGCTCCATCACACTCTTATATCCATACTTCCTTCCTTCCCCTCTGGCCCTCCAAGCTGCAAGTCCATAAGAATAATGTTACTGTGACTGTAGGCGACCGCTAACCTTATTTCTCACACTAAAGTACAGTAGACTTGTTCATATTATCTAACTCATGTGAACGGCTGAGCATGTGAAATTGCATCTGGCTCAGACTAACCGGAGGTGATTAGTCTAGACCTGCAGCGATGCTCTAATTACCTCCAATATTATTATCAACGATAACATATAGATATCAAAGAGTATTTTAATTGATGTCAACACTCTCCTGCAAAGGATATGCAACTGTAGGATGTAGATCATTAACTAACATGCAAAAAACACTAGAGTCCCCCTTAAGCAGTCAGGCAAAGTGAAACAGAGGTTAAGTAGCAAAAGAAACATCACCTTGTGGGGAATTATCCAATCAAAGAGGTGAGTGCTGTAGCTGTCGTGCCAGGCAAGTGTCCAGAGCTGGCTATAGAGGGCTATATATAAACACCTCTCTAAATACTGAGTGTCCTCCCTCACTCCCACAGCCTCTCCACACCTCTCACTATCTCTGTCTCTCGCTGTAATTATCTCTAATTCTCTGGCTATCTCTGTCACCGTATCTCTCTTCCCTGTCTCTCTTGTCTTCTTCCCCCCCTGCCTTTCTGTCTGTCTGTGTGGCTAATTAATCTGTCACTATAATGTCAGCATAATGTAGTTTCAGACTTAGTGGACTCTTTCCTCTCTCTCTCTCTCTCTCTCTCTCTCTCTCTCTCTGTCTCTCGCTGTCCGCTGTGTGTTCAGCCACTCACACTCTCCTAGGAGTCAAAAGTCATGTAAGAGTTCCAGTGTAACCAGCAGTCCGTCTCTCTAAATCTCCTCCCTCTCTCTCCCTCCCTTCCCCTCTCTGCCCTCCCCCCTAGGCGCTGTAACGTATCCAGGCCTGTCCCTGTTACTTATGAACAGTTCTCTCCCACCTAACATTCACCCTACTACAAATACTCATTCCCCTCCCATTTCTTCCCAGGAGCATTTCATAGAGCCATAAAAGAGGAACCAGAATACCCAGAACACTCCTCTCTGGCAATCAGTTGGACCTACGCTTCTTCAAGGTACAACCACCTCAAAAATATGCCAGGAATGTTAAGATAAAGAATGCATTACCCAAGGAGGAGCTGAGGAACAGGGAGTGTGTTTGTGGCTCTGTTTTGCTAGCTGCATTTTAGGGGTTGATTAAAAAACAACAACAGTTGATCAAATAACAGGTTGCGGTTCCTCTTTTGAAATTTACTACACTACCACTATACGAGCATGCGTCGCTCATGTTTGTTCCTCTTAAGATAAAAACACATCAAATGTTTGACATGGAGAGAAATGCGCAAGACTATTCTGACTACCCTTTTTTTACTAGAAAGCAGATATCCACAACAGCTGTTCAAATTTTGCACCAAAGAGAGACATTATATATACATCTTTCATTGTGGAAGGCCACTGTCACTGTTGTTTGACTGGATTAATGAAAAGACTGATAAAGACTCAGATGAAAACAACAGGTGGACAGAGTTGTATGATTCAGGTTATAACAGTATAAGCCACTTGAGTGTTTTATGCATTGATGACAAACTCATGAATAGACCAACCTTGTGTATAATTGCTCCCAGCTCCCGACAGTAGCCGATTATGCTCTTGCTGGCGGTGTATCCACTGAGCTGGAAAAACTGATACCTGGATAGACATGGATTATACTGCATGAGAGACTGGATGCAAGCAAGTACAACGGTTTCATTTTGCACTGGTAATTAGGAGGACAAAAGACAAAAATGTTGCTACAGAGTCACACAAAGAGAGAATGAAAGAGAGCAGACAAAGACAGTCACGGGCTTTTAAAGAGTAGATAGGTATCAGTATTTTTAACGAGGGACAACAAATAAACACAGCATGCCAGTGTGTACACTAAAACACTCACAATGAAGGCTACACCTCTAAATGATTTCAACATACAGGCATTCTCTTTAAATAAATGATCTTACAGCCTTTTAATGCTGTAAACATGGCTGTAATTTTGCACCAACAAAAACCTAAAAGATGCAGTACAGAACATTTTCTAAAAATAATGTCACTGCTGAATAAAATAGGAATTTGAGTGCCGCATACGTAACGATTAGATAACTCCCTCTTTACAAACCTGTTGAGCAGAGAGAAGAGTCCTTTGGCGGAGGTGATGAGCTCCACCACCACCTGCAGCACGTCGACCGGCAGCCTGGTGGCGCTCTGCCCGTCGTAGGTGTTGATGCGCCAGCGGCCCTGGATGCCCATCTGGAGGGTGTGAGCGACGGCACGCAGCTTCTCTGTCAGGCCACGCAGGTTCTCGCCGCCCATACCGTACGTCTGGAGTGCGCACACACACACACACACACACATACACACACACATGCAGACAGAATGGGTTAAAGGAAATCCCCCCCTCATATACTCCTACATTGTTATATATAATCAGTCTGTGATGTTCAATACATTCCAGGAGTTATTTTGTGATGAAGTGTTGTAATTAACGTTTTTTGTTGTACCCACTTTCCTTCAACCTGTCTCGTCTATTTCTACTTCAGGTCGTGATTTCCTACATTTCCCACAATGCCTTTGGACAGCACCCAGAGAATGTGCCTGCAGTTGTTGCGTTTCAGCGTTGAGTTTTACACAGAGGTGGAGAGACCCATAGCGATAGTGATAGCAGGAGGGATTGCATAAGTAGAGTAAAAGAGCCAGTTTTTCTAGTTGAGAAAAAGTGAAAGTCACGCCTCTTACGCAAAACACAACGTGCCTTGTGGCTGCATTGCATTCTGGTCTATTGTTGATGTTTTAGATAGCTGAAAGATGTTCTGCTATTAAACTCCATATAAACATCTGGAGGTGTCGTCTATGTTTGGCCTTTTATCCATGGAAATAAGAAAATGACACCACTAAACAACAAAATTTTTCAAGCTACATTGCCAACAGCTGTTTTTAACAGTCCTAAACAAAGATATACTTATTTTCTTGTCATGATCTATGATGACAATATGAATAGGCTACTATCAGTGCTGGCCCATCAAACAGTAGTGAGTGCTAAAATAAATGCTCAAATAACATAAAAGCCCCTTCTCAGGACTACAGAGAGACAAAAGAGTTTCTCGTGTCTCTTTCATGAGCCTGTCATCACACTTCTCTGCTGAGTCGAGTGAGACGTGACCCTTCACAGACACTGCAGAGGGAGCAACTTGTTGTCCTGACCCACTCATCACTGGTCAAGAGGCTTGGTCTGTTCGCGGCTGGTTGTTACACATCAACCAGACTGAACAATCGTCCGTCAACAAGTGGTCATGAATTTTTCATGGACGTTTCAACAATGTGGGTGTTAATTAAGTGACCATGTACTTGAAAGAGACTGGTCTCTTCCATGTCAGTGTCTGATGATGTGAACGCACACAGAGAGAGAGGAGGAGAGAGAGAGAGAGACAGATACACACATGCACACACACATACACGCTGTACTGTAAAAATTGAAACTGTAAATCTCCATGTGGGTTCTTACGGTAAATCTTGTCCTTTGTGAAACTTACTTCCCACCAATGCGCTTACGTTAAGCTTTAACTGCAGAAAGACTTTGCTCACAAGCTATACCACGCTCATTCATTCAGACTTTGGGTTAAACTGCTGCTAATTCTAATGAGTTGTAATGACTATTTCAATCAGTATTGCAGTTATTTCAACAGTTGGACAACAAGCAGTTTAAGCAGCCTTAGCCATGGCCTGATGTTCACTGGCCGTTACGTCACCCGAGCTGGAACCATGCCTGGCACCGTCCCACTCAATTAGTCTTCCCCTGGAAACAAAGGCCATTCTGGGAACCGACTGCCACACACACACACACACACACACACGAGCATCTCCACTGTTTACGTAACAGTTCTAAGACTCCCTCTCGACACTGAAAGGATGGAGAGAAGGTGAAAGAGAGGGAGAAAAGGAGGAGTGCGCAGGGAGGAAAACTAATTAGGCAGCGGGAAAAAAAACGGGAGAGAGAATCAAAAGGGAGGCGGAAGTGCTTTGTAGCCCCCGACTACAAACTTTCCCCAAAAATTTGCATGTAGAGTATTAGGCACGGCTTTTGTATGGACTCTAAATCTGCTTTGGCTGCAGCTGAAGCGTGACTAGTCCTTTGATGTTGGTCGGAAAACTAAAATAGCTGTATTATTATGATGTGCTGGACTGGGGGCAATCTGAAATAACACAAAAACTTAACACTCAAACTTGTGCCACATGCTGCTAATGGATGTGAGTGCAGTGAATGAAGCAGGACTTGTATGGCAGCAAGAACAGCTGTTGTGTATTTTGGCTGGATCTGCCCCAGACAGTCTGACAGCCGCTGGTTCGGCTACGCAAACAAGAGCAGGGTCACAAGAAAATGACCAAAACAGAGTGATGGCTGGCAAAAATAGCTCTCTGTGTTCGAGTATCAGAACACAGACAACAGCACAGTAAGACAACAAGATGACTGTTCAGGAAATATCCAAAAGACCCCCTTCGTCACGCATTCCCTCCCCAACACACAAGCCATACACCCACGTACACACACACACACAGACACACACCCTCCCTCACCAGAGAGCAGAGTTTCTCCACAGCCTCCAGTATGAGTTCCTGGTGTCCGATCTTATTGATTCCCAGCCTTTCCAGATCCTGAGAGGATAACTGGAGCAGCTCCAGACCCGACAGCTGCCACTCCGAGAACGGGTACTGCTGCAGGGGGGCGTCCAGGCCTGGCCAGAGAAAGCACACACACGCATACACACACACACACACACACACACACACACACACACACACACACACACACACACACACACACACACACAGACAGGGACACATACACACACAGAGGTGGGATGTAACAAAGAAAAAATACTTTTTCATTACTGTACTTAAGTAAGATTTTCAAGTATCTGTATTTACTCCAGTTTTTCTTTCACTGAAGACTTTTTACTTTTACTCACTACATTTCAAAAGAAAAATCTGTACTTTCTACTCACTACATTTTCAAAACTCGAGACTCATTACTCTCGGGAAATCATCAACTGATTTTCTAAAGCAATTTTATTTTCAACATCAGACGGCTTCCATCCCGGAAGCAGCTGATCAAGAGCCAGATGTGATCGGCTGCTTGTTCAGCAAAGCGACGCCAAAAATTAGGGAAAGGGACAGAGAGAGAGACGCAACAAGAGAGAGAATTAACGTTAGTGTTAGTTCAGCTGCTAGGGTTCAGGTTCGTGATCTGAGCTGCAGAATCTATCTCATCTGGGATTCAGAGGAACGCTCAACAGAAAACCAGTTTAGAGCATTAGAAATGACTTTTTTAGAGAACGACTTTTACTTTGATACTTTAAGTAAATTTAAGTCCACGTACTTTTGTACTTTGACTTGAGTAAAGGATTTGAAACAACTTCTACCAGAGTATATTTTTAAATGAGTATTTGCACTTTTACTTGAGTAGGGAATTTGTGTACTTCTACCTCCTCTGTACACACATGCGTGCACACAGGTATACACAGATACACCACATGTGAGTGAACAGACAGAAAGTCACACGCAGGCACAGGCATGCAGTGTGAGCATGGACAGAGGCATGAGATCAGTGGGGCTGCTGACATCCTCCTGACTGAAGTAGTAGAGTAAGACTGGTCTGCTGCATGTTCTGCAGGTAGGTATGGAAACAAAAAAAGTGTGCCTATATAACACTAGTTAGTTATATTGACTTATAAAATTCATATTTTCGATGAACATGACATCTTTGAAGTATAGGTAATAAAGCAGTCACACTACCAGTCAAAAGTTTGGACATATCTGATTGAATGTACTATGTTTTTCATTATCTTAAGGCCATTTTGATCTAAAGGCTTATGCTTAAATGCTTGAAATATGTTTTTTAGACAAATATAAATAGTGAAGTTGATGCCTATGTATGAATTTCTTTCCAAAGCCTTTCCAAATTATCTAAAATATAAGATAGTTTTGGAACACTTTTTTGGGTCACTGCATAATTCCCTTTGTGTTATTTCATAGATTTGATGTCTTTACTATTATTCAAAAAAAAAAAAAAAAAAAGTAAAAAATAAAGAAAAAATGCGTGCGTCCAAACTTTTGACTGGTAGTGTAAGTAATGACTTAGTAACTAGTGAAAACCCCTTCATAATAATAGATTTGATAATGTGCCATTACATGAAATAGCTCACCTATATTAACAGTCTATAGGCCTATAACCTATTAGATTTCCCCCATAACTGCATGAGAAACCATTAATCTACACACTTTACAGTAACTGCAGTTAGTGGGCAGTTTATAAGGCAGGTGGGCTAGTCTCTACTCGCTGATACATGACAGCTCAGGGCAAACAACAGGCTATATAAGTCATTATATCTGCGCAGAAATCACAACTTGACTCCCACTCTAACTCAACATGCCCTGTGAGTGGAAAACAATCTGCTAGTGTATTTATAAAGAGTTTGGCTCGCCTGTTGACACTGAACAGAATAAGACTGTTGTGGCTCTCTCTCTCTCTCTCTCTCTCAGCACAGGCCACTTCCTCATTCCACCTCCACCTTTCCCTTCCAAGAGGATTTGTGTGGCGCTTCTATTTGCGACTTACTGTCCGAGCCAGAATACCTGTGAGGCGATCAAGGCTTAAAAAAAAAAAGGAAAAAACAACCCGCAATGGTCCTCACCTTGGAGCCATTCGCTGACTCTCTCCTCGCTCCACGACGTTATAGGCTCCATGCTCGGAGTCCTGCTGCAGTCGCTTATTCAGATCCAAGGCGTCCTCGCCGACTTCTACTTCTCCGGATCGCTGGAAGAAGGAAAAGTTGGTCCTGATTTGGAGCCCGACGATGACGAACGGCACTCCCCCTTACAGGTAGGCCTACAGGTAAGCGTCCCCTGCTGTCCGCCAATGGTGCGCAGCTGTCAGGCTCGACCGGGAAGAGAGACCCTCCTCCGCCCTGCTCATACCTGTGTGTGTATGTGTGTGTGTGTGAGTGTGTGTGGTGCTGCTGCTGTAGCTTGAGGCTTCACAACTTCCCTCAAAGTTTACTTTCATGCAGGTTTACAACGTCATTCTTACGCGAAAAAAATCTAGCAACCAAATAACACATTTTAGAGGGGTAGGCTGCTATATGATACCATACTTTGTATCCGTATAGTTATAGGAATATGAGTGGTCTATTACAAAGATATTAAAATGATGTCACAGGAAATAAAATAATAATTAAAAAAAATGCTATTAAGTGCGATTAGGTCACTCATAAATTCGTTATTGAGTACCACAGATCCACTATAAGTCCCTATACAGTGATTCCCACCCCTCCCACCCCTTACACACACACACACACACACACACACACACACACACACGCACGCACACACTTGGGGCACTGCTAAGGTTTCAGTGTTTACTTTCACGGATTGATTATCACAACACTTAAGATAGCAGCTTTAAGTGGAAAAATAACCGTTCTTACTTTAGATCAGCAGGTCTAATCCTCTTTGTCAAGTCCACTGGTGAGTCTCCTCTCTTGGGACTGGGAAGGAAATGTTTCCTATTTAAATTAATTGAACTGAGTTGACTTGCGGGCCCCCTTATGAAAAACTCTTTCCTTTGCTTTATCAATATTTAATGAATGTGCAATGAGTTTCATGTAAACATTTGCAGTATGAGTTGCTTGCTAAATTATTCACAGTAGCAACAATTACATAAGTAACACGCTGCATAACTTTATACCTGAGTAATTCATTCATACATAATTTATACATATTACATAACTACACAGTATATTTTGCTTGGCATATATAATATGTGCATGATATATTTATCAAGAGAACAGTAGAATCCACAGAACATACATACTTTTTATGAGGATACTGTGGATGTGTTATATTGTGTTTTGTGGTTATTCATTGAGACTTACATGGCCTCATGGGGGATTTAAAGGTCTAGTCTGCTTCTCTCTACTTAGCTCATTATCATTTATTTTCCATAAGCACATATTGTAATAACTGGGAAACAATCATGGACACTGACCCTGGGGCTCAAAGTCCTTATTATGTTGAATGATTACCAGCATAAAAATAAACATTATGCATAAGCTCTAAAAGTAGACTGCAGGACATAACATCACAGCCCAAGTGATGCATGTAATTGATCAAAATGTTACTTTTACAAATCTTTGAAGCTGTATTCTCAGTTCTTGGTTATTAGATTATGTCCGATACCTTAAGGAGAGATTTTGGCATCTGTGAATGAATCAACAGTAGGAAATCATCACCAGTGTTTCTTGTGCACTTCAGGACTGTAGTATTTACTGCACAACAATCTCAAACTAATCTGATGTTTAATGTTCCCCCAGAAGTAAAGAGCAACCCCTGATGAAAAGGTTAGCCATGAAAGAGCTGCCCTCTGATATCTGGCACCCCCTGCTGTTCTTCCCTTTCAACCAAGAGAAAGAGACAGAGGGAGGGGAAAGGGGAAAGGGTGAGGAGAAAAGTCTGACTTTCATATGTCAATAGGCTAAATGGCACAGTGTCCCTATGTGTTTGGTATATATGCTTCATATCAACATCTTCAAATATCTAGAGAAAGATCTGTTGGGGCACATTCAAAAAAAACTCTAGTGCTATGGTACTGTCCTGGTAGAAGAACGCTTCTTCTGATATTGCCTCAGATAGAGACCTTGTTTATAATTACTTGAAATCTGAATGGTTTGTCATGAAAACCCTTCCAAATGCTTGATAGGGTTTGACAATCATGCACAGGTTTAGATTTTTTTTTTATTTTTTTTTTTATTTTTTACAAAACCCCACACAGGTTCTCCTCTAGGGACAGAAGTGTATTTTTTTGTATTCCATGTGTATTCCTAACCCTAACCCACTAGCGTTGCACGCCCTCAAACCTGTTTATTTTGGCCTGTATCTATCATACCATCTAATGTCCATAGACCAAGATTGGTAGAGGGTTTAGGCCATGATTACGAATGCTGACTGGATCACTGCTGAGCTTCAGTTGAGTCAAGATGCACTCTAAAATACACAACTGAGATTGAATGTAAAACGTCAGTCCAGTTTACAATGATAATCGAGGCTGATCTTAGATAATGGAAACACACTGGATTGCAAAATTCCTACCTATTCTCGCCTATGCGTTGAGTGGAAAATTGTATACTGTCATGCTGTCAAACCGAATCTGATCTTTAAGTATCTGCCCCAGTCATTTGTACTTACTGATTTGGAAAATTCCAATACTTTACAATGGCATGAGTCACAGTGAAAATCAATGACATGATGATGTGTTAATGTGGCCTGTTTTTGCTCCAAATAGCCTTACTATCAAGACCTTGGCCTGCCTTTTTGCCCAGCCCAAATACCTGAGACACAGATTCAAGTCCCAACGTGTTGTTTCTGCTTGACAGCACAGCGATTAGCCTAATACAGTCATAAGCTTTTAGACTCAGTGATCTCTGTCTTGCGTTAGGAGTTGCTGACATTAGCCTACTGTAAGAAATAGTGTAGGTGACAAAGGAGAGGAGTACATAATAACTAACAATGGTAAAGTAAGTATTTTACCATGTTAGACCATAGCCTCTAACCACAGTCTCTCCCTCTCTCTCTCTCTCTCTCTCTCTCTCCTCCTCCTCCTCCTCTCTCTCTACTACTGATCAATACTATCCTCCCAATCCATCTGCAAACCCATTGTCCTTTTATCCATCTCTGTGATAAATGATAACTCCACTGATGTTTGCAATCCAATTATGCTGTAGCCTATTTATTCGTCATTTCTGCATGGCATGGAGCCAGATTGAATTTTGAATCATTACAATGCTTCTGTCTTTCCCTGCCATAGAGTCAGTCAACAAAGATTGGATAATTACCCTTGCTCCACTACTGAGCAGCTAATTAATTGGTTCTATGCTGCAGCCCCATTAGGAGAGCGCTGATCCCTGCACTGCAGACACATCCTCATTGAACTCACCTGAGTAGGAATTATCATCAAAGGTCTGGAAGTGCTCTTCTTGAAACCTAATACACCTAAAGTATTATCTATAGCATTGAAATGACACATATACATGTTGCCACAGGGAGTACTCTGTCCATTAGACTGTGTTGAATTTAATATTCAGCACTGTAAATCAGTTACAGTGAGTGTATTACTTGCTGGGATGCTCTGGTCTTTAAGTGGAGCCAGCGCCTCTATTGCCTCTGTTGCATCAACAGATTAATCCCTTGGATTATCGAAACCTTTCACTTTAAGCATGAACTCTATTTTAATCTACTTTAGATGCATTACAGCTTTATTCATCTTTCAAAGGGTGGAGAAAAGAGAGTGATTAATACAGACCTTTACCGGCTATTTCATTCAAGGTAATTGTAATTTGTCTTTTCGATTACGCCAACTAGATTTACAACATGTGCAAAGACATGCCACACATGCACTTGCACCCACACACACACACACACACACACACACACACACACACACGCACACACACACACATAGTGTAAGAGTTAAATATCAGCTGCCTTGCTTAATGGCACTATAGTAGTGGTGGGCACCACAATTGTGAGACTTTGTGAATTTGAGAATTGTGAGAGCAATTTCTATGCATCCTGATACAGCGTGGTTAAAGTGAATATGATCCAAGTGAATGTGAATGTATGTATTTGCATTTTAATAGCTTTGTTTACTGCTATGTGTGTATATAGAGAGGAGGACACAACATGATTCATTTTTTTCCTCTGTTACTCTGCTCACCACACACACACACGCACACACACACACACACACAACACACACACACACACCCACACACACACACACACACACACACACACACACACACACACACACACACACACATTTCACTCCTGCGTCAATCCAACAACAAATCACGAGGAGTCTTGCTCCATTGCACATGGACAGCAGGCTGGGCTGGACTGAGTCATATTACCCATGATCCTTCACTTCCAGCCTACGGTGGGGTAGGGGTGTCCCTGGGGTCTCTGCCCCTTGATGGGAGACACCTCTGACTCACGACTGTCGCCTATGATGTCATTATGGCATAATAAGGAGAGAGGAAGCAGAGATTCCTTGTTGCCCCTATATGGCCATTTGAACATACGTATGTGTTCTTACGTGGCAATTTAATGGAAACTCTTCCCTGCAGTCAGAATGGCTATATACCATATCTGACACTATCAATGCATAAATCAATTAATGTACTATTAGATAAGGACTGCTTTTACAGGTTGCTGTTTCCTCTTAGCCACCAGCGACCTTTATCAATACAGCGTATTGATTTTTGAAGAATAAAACTTTTAAATCTATTCCCTATTCTCAAGCTTCTCAGACATGGATCTTCTTATTTTTCCTTCTTCCTATCGATCCTCTTTTTATTACACCCTGCACTGCCACTTTCACTGCAGGGTCATACTGTATGTCTGGAATTTATCACATCTTCCAGCGGGGCCATAAAAAGTGAGAAATGTTCAGCATCCATCTGATCTACTGGCACCCTTGGGGAGAAAAGGAGAGAGTGGCAGTTATCTATACATAATGGAGACAGGGGGGGAAAAATGAGAGGAGGGGGGATGAGAGGTGCTGAGGGAGGAAAAGAAAGGAGGGGAGCCAGAAGAAAATGGAAGAGAAGAGAAGAGAAGAGAAGAGAAGAGAAGAGAAGAGAAGAGAAGAGAAGAGAAGAGAAGAGAAGAGAAGAGAAGAGAAGAGAATTAGAGAAGAAGGAAGACAAGCAATGACCTGTGGTGTGGCTGCACTAAATAACAAAGACCAGTAGCTGCTTATCCATCATAGAGACCAACTGAGGGGGGTAATTAGAGCTCAGGGATGCCATTGACTTTGAGCGTTACATACAATGTGAGTGTGATGGATAACCCTCCCCCTAGGTGGCGTTATCTCACCTTCCAACCGCCCTCTGAGTAATGTGGTATGGATTCCTTAGAAAACACATTAGCTTTGGAGGGAAAAGGAAAACATTATTTAGCTTTTTTTTTTCTCCCTTCAAAGACTTCCCTCTCTGGACTAATGCTGGGTTGTTAACCTTTGAAGCTGATGCCCTGGTGTGTGGAAATGTAGAGGAAGAGGTACCAGCAAACAGGCATAAAAATACATCTATTCTGTTGTTGAGCGAGTGCAAAGAGTCTCACTATTGTGTTTTGTACACTCTGAATATGTTATGTGTGTAAAAATAAATAATTAAGAGAATGGACATGAGTGAACAGACAAGGTGTTGCATGTTAACTGTGTCAGAAAGAGCTACATACGTGGCTGTTATTCTACTATTAGATACAAAGTCCAAAAGCCTGTGAGTTATGTGCGTCAGGGACTTGATATGCAATTACACAAGACAGGAGATGTCGCTCCAGTCTAGATCTGTATGTTTATTATGTGTCTTAAAGCCAGAGTGGCATATGTTGAATTAGTAACAGGTTGGCATGCTGAATACATACAGTATGCTGCAGTAGAGGCCAGCCAACGGCTTTTAGCAGCATTTTGCATATAGATAGAGCGCACGCTGATCTGAACAGAGGCACCACATCAGATACTCCGTGCTCTGTTCCGTTTGATTTCATTTTTGTTTCCATGAAATGCCATGCCGTCATCTTAATTTGAATCAAAAATGTATCTGATCCTCGCCGAGGTGGTTTGATGCTCTCTAGTTGCCAATAGTAACCAAAGCTGGCCAAGAGCAAAATCCACTCAGCAGTGAATGGAGCAGAGAAGGGCTGAGGGTGGAGGGGCGTATTATTATATCACTGAGGATTACAAGGACCATTAGAAAAGCTATTGTCAATGAAATACATGTTGCATCAATGTAGTGTCCGGACAGTATCAAACACCACTGGTCACGATCTATTCTATTCTATTCTATTCTATTCTGCTCTTTCAATTGCATAGTATTGTGTAATCAATTATGTAATTTTGCAACAGTGTGTGACAGTAGGGTTGTTTTTAGACCTAAAGGCAATAGTGGTACAGGTCTAAAGGCAATATGCTCTAAATAGGTTTCAGTAAAATGAACAAAATACTGTAGTTTGGGAAAGGCAGATCCACTCAGCTTCACTCCAGACAAGAAAAGCCAGCTGTACACACTCTGCATTGCCCTGCCATCCCATCTTTTTGGTGATCATGACAATTCATGTTCGCAGTTTATAAGCACCACCACATCTCTTCCACCCTCTTTTGCTGTCACGGATGATTGACAGGTTTTCCTCTGAAGGCCAATCACGAACAGAAGATGCGCTCTGCTTTTCTCAGGTGCACCTGCTGCACCACTGGCATCAAAGCAGACCGTTCATTCAGTACAGTCTGCATTACGTATTTGCAGTTCATCTATCCACCAGATGATGGCATGAGCAGAGCTGGGCGGAACAAGAAGAAAAGTGGGCTGGATGAAATCCTATTGGAGTCTGCCAATAGCAGCTCGGGTTGGTGCCTTCTCGTACTACAGAGCCACACTGAGGTCTTTGCGCACATCGCACCGTTGGGGTTCTGGTGGACAGAGCGGAGTCCCCCTCACTGCCCGAGACAAATCACAAGCACACAGGGAAGAAAAACGGAAGAATTGATACGTCGTCGATTGCAAAGCCTGCACAGACTCTTGGTTTATTCCTCCTGGTGGCATTAGGTTCCTGCACGGCACTACCAAGGGAGCGTGGATCACACCGGTCGGGACTGCTCTCTTCTCCCTCCTGTCAAACCCGAGTAGCCAACGCGCGTACCTGGAAAGACGGGGTTTTCTTTGTGTTTAAGGTGTTTTCAGATGGATTACCATTTTCAACAAATATTTTGAAGTGACCAGCCGACGACGACGTCAAATCAAGGGATTACAATTGTTTGTAAACCTCTCGTGCTTGCTGCGCCTGCATGCGCGTCTTCTTCTTTCAGCAGACAGCAAAGTGCTTGTAAATCTCCTTCACCTGGACTTGGGACAGGAGCAGGAGCTTCCCGGTATACTGCACTTGACAGGAGCGGCTCCAAGAAATCTGGGGAGACCAAACTCGTACTTCAGAAGCTGAGGGGAAACTCCAAATCCTGCAAAAATGCCTCTTGCACAGATCGCGGAGCCATGGCCCACCATGGAACTAGTGCAGCTAGAGACGGAGGTAATGAATCTGAGGTGAAATATGTCGATGCTGTTCTGTGACCTTTATCTAATTAAATGTAGCTTGGTCCTTTGACTTTAGGTTCAAGTCAAACGTGAAAAGGTGAACACGTATTGTTTTAATGAAAGCATGAAGCCCTGCCTCAACCATTAAGGTGTTGAGTAGTCCCCCCTTTCTAGAAGAAGTCGAGCTGATCGACCGTACTGGATAATTGAATAGCCTACTTCATCGACCTATAAAAGTATTAACTGGTAGCCTACCGTTTACTAGCAGGGGTGAAGAGACTGAATACATCGCTTAATCCATAATTCATATATACTTTTAAAGCCTATGTATTTTTGAATGTAACTTATTTGACTTAACTTACTTGATGAATAGGTTGGCCTCATTCCAGAGGATTTGTCACTAAAGATATATAGTGCCTTTGCTTACCACTTCCATTCTAGGCCTATATAGGCACCCAAATTTTGGAAACATAATGACATGATAATTGTTTTTTACTGAATCCAACAGGAAAACCATAGGTCTACCTTATTTACTGATTCCAGTAGAAGCCTACTTTGTGGCTTTTCTTTCTCAAGTCTTAACCAGTAAGGAGATGATTCATCACTACCCATTCATTTGAGACTTTTTAGCTGGGTCCACAAGTATAGATTAAACGGGAATACAGCTCAATTTAGAAATCCATACATAGCACAGTCTAATTTGTAGGCTACTTGAGGTCATGAGCAACTCTCTCCCAAAGCCCAAAACTAGAGAGGCAAGACTGATCTGTGATCTCAAAGCAATGTACTGTCTCATGCTTCACGGATAATCATCCAGGGTGTTCTCACCTTTCTGTGCGGAGGCATGCATTAGACTGCCATCACAAAATAGGAGGCGGGACAAACTCTTGTCTGCTTATGGGAGTCTTCAGTGAATGGTCACTAATAGCATAAAGGCCATGCTCTTCCAGAGCAGAATGTTTCAAATTCTGTAATATACTCCTTGAAGGCAGAGCAGTTACTGCATAATGGGTGGCATTACTGAGCATGGAATTTAATAAAGATTTCATATAGCCTACTTATTTTTCTTATAAATCCTAAATGGATTGCTGACTCAGTTGTATTTCCTGTACTCCACACATAAACACCAAGCACACTCATATTATTCTGACGTAGCAGGCTGCATCATAGACAGATCATCATTATTCATTAACTTTTTGTATGCTTCTTCCATGGACTGGTTGCAAAAATGATAATGCACGCCACCACTAGAGCATAAATAGCATTGATGTTTTGGGTCTGTTTGCATGAACCAAACAAGATTTTAAAATATCGATGATTTAATGCAGTATCTATTATTTGTGTTTGTGCTCAAATAACATAGATTTACTTTGTAGGGACTCTCAAACTCATAATGGATGGTAGAATGGGAACCTCTTTGCAGCATTTGTCACATGTCTGTTCTTCAAATAGTCCAAGGATTCAAACTGAGCCAAAAGCCGGAAGCTTTTAGTTTAGTTAAATTGCTCACACAAATTATAAAAACTGAAAGAGAGAGGAAATACAAACTGTGCGGGTGAGGCAAAAAAATTCCAAGGGGCTCATCAAGACATCTCACCTAACGGAAAAAAAAATAAGATGACAAAGACCGCAAAGCAGATCAGAGCATATCAAACTGAGTCAATTTCACACTGATCATGTTAATGAGAAAATCTTTCCTGTGGCATCTTTAAATTTCCTGGTCAGAAATCCCATCAGCTATGGACGGCACGTTGCAGGGTTGAGAAACCTTTTGGAGACAAGTTTTCTTTTGGCATGCAGCAAATGGGACCCTGGGTTAATCCTGTATGTAATCGTCATCCCAGACTATGTGCTCACCTTGCAAAGGGTCTACGCAGCAACCTGTAGCACATTAGGCTGAACTGGTTTAAAGTAAATCACTCACTGTGTTTCTTCCTGCTTGTAATTGGATATCTGTCGGATTGTCTAGCTGTAAGAATGAGCTCTTTTGAATTAGCCCAGTTAGTTAGGCAGGTGAAGCAAGTATCTGATTCTGTGTTTTGTGTCTCATCGATGAATAGCTCGGTGCACATATGCACATTACGTGGTGTCCTCAATCGGCTTTGCAGATCAGAGCAATTAATGAATGCATCTCACCAGATCTGCCTGATTATAAATGAGGCTCCTTTTTTCTCTCTCTCTCTCTCTCTCTCTCCCTGGATCCTCTTCCTTTACTTCTGAATAATACTCCTATCATCAGAGTTAAAACTTCATAGGAGATGGGACACAAAGAAAAAGATGTTGAGGAAATTAGGTGAGAAGTAGTTTGCACTATTCCCAAAACCCAAATTTGCTCATTAAACTTATTCATGACATTCCAAAGAAGCCTCACATTAATGAATCTGCCACTGCCTTTGTGCTGAAAAGATGTATTTCTAGTCATCCCAAGAGTACTACTACCAAGGACGCAGGAATTATCGATTGCGCACTTGGAGATAGCTGTGATTAATTCGATTACAACAGTCTGTGCCAGTCAGAGTGGGATCTATGCCATTTAGCTCTGTCACCAACCTACCAGCCAGCTGTGCTCTTTGGTTCCTGCTGGCACATGAGAGGGACAGCTAAGGGCTCAGACTGATTGAGCGGAGAAAGGCAGATTGGAGACCATGCCGGTGAACAGTTTTTCGAGAGACAAAGGGAGACTCAGCAAAGGGAGATAGCCAAGACATACGGACAGATGGACCAACAGACAGACAGCGTTGGCTGAGTTGGAAATCAGCGGCCGTGATAGAAGAAGTTTATTATTCTTGGCCTACATGATCAGAAAAATCACCTTTTGTCAATGAAACACCATTCTCAAGTCTATTTTATACAGTTTCTCATCTAAAAACACCAACCTGCATGCACAGAATGATGTGATATGATATGCCAGTTGAGGAGAAGTGTGTTTCCTCATCAGTCAGTGTGTGCGCGCATGTGTTTTGAAGCCAGAGAAGGTGTCATGAATGGGAATCAGATCGACTGCCTCTTGTGCTGGATGCTGAGGCAAAAACAACAAAGAAGTGCACAAAGGGAGTCATCCAAAGATACGTGTTTGATTGACTCCTTTTATCATCAAACCACGTCTGGTGTGTATTAACTAATCCTCAGTGAATCATCTTGGATAAATGCACTTCAGCAAATCATCCCTCATCCATCCCAGTTGACTCATGACCACCTGCATCAGCCACTGGCCTTACTGGGTTAATGTGATCTGATGTGATCTGATTCACACGCCTAGCACTCTGTTAGTTTTTGCAGATTTCCACTGCAGATATGCTATGGGTGACCCACAAGAACGCCCACCCACCCACCCACCCTGACACACTGGTGCAGATGGTTACTAGGGCTGAGAGATATTGACAAAAAATCGAACTTTTTTTTGTCAGCAATGTTTTAGAACTTTAAAATTGTTTAAAGGAAAGTGATTTAAAAAAAAAAAGAATTTACTGAGTTTGAGTATGATCAAACGTTTTGATTCATTGATTCATGATTGTTTTTTTCCGATTTAATTGTTCAGCTCTAGCCGTTACCTTTCCTCAATTACCTTTTCTTCCTTCAGGCCATCTTGAAATGGTCCCACATTTTGAAGTTATACAGGTTAAATGAATCGATCGACTCCCTAGGCAGTGGCTAGGTTTTTCCCACAGTCACGTCTATAGACTCTTCATTTGTCAAAATGAGATTGGAATTTTATTCTCCTGAAAGGTGGGAAGAGGAAAGACAGAGCAGGACTGTACAAGCCTAGAGGTGGAAGGAGAGAGGGAGGGAGAGAGAGTTTGTTTTATTGAAGTTGAGTGTTTGTGGTTCTTACGCAACCAGACATGTAGAGAGACAGTTTAGGGTTAATAAACGGAATGTGTGCCATTGTCTAGCCTGAGAGCCAGGCGTGGTCAACAGTGTACACACAGCTACTTGTGTGTGTGCATGCTCTAGAACATGCACAGGTTCAGTTCACATGCATGCCTTGCTCTGTGTGTGTGTGTGTGTGTGTGTGTGTGTGTGTGTGTGTGTGTGTGTGTGTGTGTGTGTGTGTGTGTGTGTGTGTGTGTGTGTGTGTGTGTGTGTGTGTGTGTGTGTGTGTGTGTGTGTGTGTGTGTGTGTGTGTGTGTGTGTGTGTGTGTGTGTGTGTGTGTGTGTGTGTTGGCTTAGCTACAGCTAATCTGGGTGTGACCTGTGGAGCACCTGGGCACAGCCACAGGAGTGGGGGGGGGGGGTTGGGTGAATGCATAGGGGCATGTGATAACACAGCCCCGAGCTTGATAGGTGCCCTGTGTAAGTCCTTGTTCTCTTTGACTCTTTGACTTTTGGAGTTACAAGTTGTAATGCTAGCGAAGCAAAGACTGCAGCGTCCATTCGCACTGCCACCTGTAGGCAATGGTGGTGTTAACAGTCTTTCCTCGACTTAGTTTTCCTCCTCTCCTCACTTCCTTTTTGCTTGCTGTAGGTCAGAGAGGAATCTTTCAGCACAGAGTGAAAAAGACATAAATAGGAATAATGTAGTTTAATTGCAGTAATTGTCTGTTGTCATAAAACAAAGAGGACTTTAGTAATGTGACCTGTTGCCAGTACTCACCTGTGGGTGTGTGTAATTACGAGAAGTTTAGACAGGTATGAAGATGATTATGGCTACCAAGAAAGGTATGTTTATTGTGTTCCTTAGTTGCCTAGTTACAGGGCAGCGTGGCTCTAATCATGCTGTTAAAACGTAGATTAATCTTTCAGCTACACACAATATCAGTGCTCCTAGACTGTTTACTTTGACTCAATTATACATGGGTCCTGTGAGAAATTAAAAGTTGTGCTCTCTGGCTTGTTTAATAGGCCAGTCTGTAAATCTGTTTACAGTATGCTTGGCGCCTGTAAATTTCTTGTTGTGAACTCATGTGCACCTTATGTTTCTGTGTGTGTATTTGCACAGCAGTATGCATATCATTCCCTCCCTGTGATTTGGGAAATGCTTTTGTTTATGCATGTCTTTGACGGTGGGTGAACATATTTGAATATATATTTGAAAGTCTGTTTGTGTGTGTGTGTGTGTGTGTGTGTGCGTTTGTGTGTGTGTGCATGCCTGTGCTCTCATTGAGGAAGCCCAGGGGAGGGAAAACACAGTTAACTGGGCCACTTGGATCAGCCATGCAGAGCTAATGAGGTTGAAATGTGTTGAGCAGCAACCTCGGGAAGCTGTTGCTGACCACACACACACACACACACACACACACACACACACACACACATAAACACACTCACAGACAAATGCACTCACACACTTAGGATTCCAACCCTTGCTCCTTACTGTTGTGGGTTAAACAACAGCAACCACACACACACCTCACTGAGGGAAGACGAGATGAAGGAAAGTGCACAGTCAGAGACGGGGGTGAGGAGGCGAGATTCTATTTTGTGTTTCTGAGAGCAAGAGAGAAGTGATGACAGCTTTTTGGGGAATGGAAATCTTAACTGCCCACATTGACTTCCTCAAAGATCTCTTGTGCTTTTGGTTTTGTATGAAATAATCACTCCTAAAACACATCTGCGATTGACTTCCAAACTGTGCTTCAACAACTTAATTGCTTCCATTTCTCCCATGCTATCTCACTTAGAACATAGCTGTTACAGCTTTTATGACTGGCATAGTTCACCCAAATTAAATTACCTCCCTCGGAATCATGATTAAAGTCCAACAGCATGAACTGTTGGTCTGTAAAAATGGCTAGGGCTGTACACCCCATCCGGTTTATAGCTGTTGGTTGCTGCTAGAGTGAAAATCAAAGTAGAGAAAGGGAAGTTAATTCATCCTTTTGCCAAACGCACCAATCGATCATCACAGAGGAGAGTGTATTGTGAGCTATTACAGCTAGGGTGAATTAAGTTCTCAGTTAGTCCTCTGTTCAACACAAGGTCTTTATTTCCCTTGAACATAGAAGAGCTTGGTAAAGTCGCTCTCTCTCTGTCACTGCCTCTGCTCCCCTGTATGTCTCGCACTCCATATCCCGTCTCTTTCTAGTGCGATTGTGTAAGGCCACTGCTTGTCATTGTGTCTCTGCTGCCTTGCTGTCTGTCTTATTTTGTGCAGTATAAAGGAAGAGAGCGCATAGAGGAAGTGTACGACTTCAGGGTCGCCCCTCAAAACAAAGCACAAAGCGGATGAAGGGGGAGTTGTCATTTAGTCTTGCTGTCTTGAGTGCAAATGTCGCCCTCTCTTTGTGTGGTGTGTATGTGCCTGTCGTGTTTATTTTTGTATTCCATTATACATTTGCTGTTTTAACATGACTGGGGAGCTTGTCTGGAGTGGTTCAGTATCAGTATTTTACACCAGTCAAATAGCTGAATCATGTCAGCTCTGTCAATTCAAGGTTAGTGAAGGCTTTTTATACTCTAAACAGTCCCTTGCTGTGCTGTATATATTACACTCCATCCTGTAGGATCAGATTTGACCATGCAAATAACATGTTGACTAAGCAAGAAAAAGGGACCCTAGTGATGTAAAGATGCAATCCTGTATTTATCTAAATATAGTCAAATATATTCACATATATTCTTGATTTTCACATTTTTAACCCACCATACAGTTGCTCATAATACTGTCTTACAAATGTTTGTAATTATTTACAATCGTTAAATGTATTATAGCTTTAAAATGCCTGACATTCATATTTGCCCGCCCCATACATTGTGTGTGCAAAAACTATTCAGAGTGGGGGAAAACGTCTTCAATCCAATAAATCACTATGTAAACAAGGCCGGTACATGCGTGCCAGTGTTTCCACAGGGGGCGCCATACTGCAGTTACAGATTATGACTAAATATACTGTATAGATGTCATGAGTCAGCCAGACAACCCATCTTACTGACAGGGTAATTTCGCCTCAGTGTCTGTCTGTCTGTCTGGCCTCCTTGGATATTACATGGGTAATGACTGCTGATCTTAATGTGACTCGACATTATATCAGCCCCCGCTATTAAAATAACACCACAGGTATCTCACAAAATCTCCTTTATCCTCTGCTATTCATTCTCTTTGTTGTTATTTAGCTTTGTGTGCAGGAGAATGAGATGCATGTCTAATCAACTAATGTTACCGAAATCCAACGCTCGGCGTAAAACACCCACTTCTACTGTACGAACAACATGTTGATTCTCCCAGAAGCCCTCGGCAAGCCATTGTTTTACAAATAACAATGATTACCCTTTTCAGCAGCACTCACCTACTGGGGGACAGCCTTAGATTATTGGGTTTGCCAGCAGTGGAGCAAAGTGCTGGATACAATGCAATGTTCCCACCCACACAGTCCTGCAAATACCCTCTTTCTCTCTTTCTCTCTCTCTCTTTCTCCTTCACACACACAAGCATACACACTGCCACACACACTGACCCTTTCTTACATCTGCTTTCTTCACAGAACGGGCAGAACACTACTGAGGATGGAGTCACGCCTGATGTCAAGGTACGAGGCATCTCTGGGCACATGCACACTCGCACACACACACACACTCGCAAATGCACACACACACACACACACACACACACACACACACACACAAATGTGAGTCAGTGTTAATGCAGCTCAGCACCCAATAGATGAGATTCTGAGGAGACAAATCCTGCATAGAATTCTTGGCTGCTGTGTGTTTTGTATGAAGGACGAGCGAGAGGAGGCAAACTTCGACAAAAGGAAAAAAGTCTCTTCAATGAATCTTTCTTTCAAGCCGACTCCGTCTGTGAAAAGGAGGGAGAGAAGGCCGTCATGCTCTCACGTGTCTGTGCTCACGGACGTGTGTGTGTGTGTGTGTGTGTTAATTTATTAGTTTATCAGTTGCATTGACAACCCTCAGAGGGCATTAATGTGTTGAATACTGCCCGAGTGAGTGTGTCAGGCAGATAGACAGAGGGTTCATCTGTGTATAGTGATGTGTCTGAGTCAATATAATAGGCCCATAATGGACACATCCTGCACACATATGGACGGATACACGCATTCATGCATGTACAAACATACATGCATACACACACACACACACACACACACACACACACACACACACACACACAGAATCATTGAGTCAGCCCTTTCCTGGCTCTTGGCTCACCCTCCATGCTTTATTGTCCAACCCTGAAACGTGATCCTGTTTCCTCCGGTAGACTATTACTCTCCAGCCGCGTAGCAGAGGACAAGGAAATGTTCCTCCTTGCTTCTCCTCTTTTTTTTTTTTCATTCCTCGCTCTCAAGGGGGAGAGGAGCTGAAGAGCATGTCGGGCTGAGCTTCTTGTCTTTCAGCTCCGAACAATGCGCTGTGACCGAGGCAGAGCTGAGAGCGCTGCATGTGAAAAAGGTTTTATAGTCAAAGCAGCCCGTCTGAGCAACAACACATTAGCCGAGAGAAACAGCCACAGCCTCTGTTCAAAGCCTCCAGTTCAGCCATTAATGTTTGCTGGCAAAAAAAATTAGATGCAGACTTCAAAGCTGTCTGTTGAGCAAAACACGTTTTTTTCCCCAAGAAAAATATACTGTTTGAATTTGAATTTGAATGGTAACAGGCAGTGTTGCCATAACATGCGGCGTGCATAGCATTAATTGATTGGGGAGGACTTCAGTAATCTGATAACTTCTGTAATCTTGTTAATTAAGATGAGCTCCAACTGGCTGGTGGATTTCCTGCTTGGGTTTCTGCGCGGGTGGCAACACACATCCCCTATTTCTCAAACGAGATGGATAGACAGCAAGAGATGGAATAGGATGATGCATTTTGAATTGCATAAGGTGGGAATAAGTCAGTAGTCTTTAAATAGCTTCATCAATAATGTACGTCACACTGAGGGATCAGATCTTGATTATTATCGGGGACGGGGATAGACCTCGGCCGCAGACCTCGCTGGCACCATGCAGTCAAGGCAGGTCTAGCCAGGCGCTACAGCGATCGATGCTGCGCTGCTGTTTAAATGCTGGGAATCTGATAATGGCTTCTATTATCTACTCTAGCCATGGGAGTTACCTGGCTCCCACAGACCTATAGTGGGAAGGGTGGAGGGCGAGAGTGGGGGTGGGAATATAAGGAAGGAGAGAGAGAGAGAGAGAGCAAGATGGGAATCGCTCTGCATCCAGGAATACAGGATGACATACCAGTTCCTAGTACCTGACCTTGGTCAGCCTAGCTGGTAGAATTAAACCTTAAAATAGACTTAAAAACAGTGACAGCCTTAATGAGCCATCTAACATCCTGTGACTATATCTCTCTCTCTATCTCTCTCTCTCTATCTCTCTCTATCTCTCTGGGTGTCTCTGTCTCTCTGGCTTTCTATCACACCTATTCATATGGTGTGAAGCTGGCACATACGAACAAACATATTACTTGGCTAATAGTGCTCCTATTGTCCCCCCCTCCCTGCTGAGGGAGGTAAGGCATCCAGGCAGGGAACCAGGCACCAGGCTACTGTTCACAGGGTCTGAACCCAGTCACCCTGCTCTCTTCTCTTGCCTCCTTGGGGCTTTCGTAATATAGGCTGAGTGCATGCTTCGAGTCGTGTAGTGTTTGAAGAACTGCGGACAGAATATAAATATAGAACGAAACAGGATAGGAATGGAATGGAGTTCAGTAGAGCAGTAGCGATATATATAAGAAGTGAAAAGGCAGTAACGTTGATTTCTCTCTCGGCATCTCCCCAACTCTCATCACCTCCCTGCAGTTTAAAACAGATTAAAACTTGGATTCTGGTGTGATAGTAGCTATTACCAACGAATGGCCTCTTGTGAAGTCTGTTGTTAGGATGAGCAGGCGACATCGCACAGTCACCTGAGAGGAAACTCAACTGAGCAGTCTCGTCTAACGGGGATGATATTACCCAGCAATTTACTATCTGGCAGTGAGCCAGCCTTGCAGTGGTGTGCTCCCACACAAGTGTAGAAATGGGCCAATTTCTATCCGCAAATCATATCAAACCCATTTGCCCTAGAGGATACCTGAGGGGAAAATATGACGGATTTGTTCACAAAGCTGAAACGATGCATATGACAACCTCAGTTTCAAGAGAGATGAGCCTCACAATAAGGCGATTTGGAAGACGCCTCCCATGTGTGATATCTTGGTGAGAATTCGGCTGTCTACCACATGACAGTTCAAAGTGGAAATGAATTAGCCTAGCAAGCTAGACCAACCTTACAGCGAGATCTAGTAAGGAAGGAAGCATTTGATATATCACTTTACCCAATCGTGTTATATGTGTTAAATTATGGCTTCATGAGAAAGCCACGTATTGATCTGAACTGGACTAATCTAGCCAGCTAGACCTCACTTAACTGTGACCTCCCATAAAAGCAGTTAGGACAAACCTTTTTGGCCTTGTGCTTCATGCTACAGATTAGAGATTTTACATTTTTTAATGCAACATTGAATTAACGCTTAAAAATTTGTCTCTGGTCTGAAAGATGACAGTGCGCTGCTATGGATAATAGCTCCTCTTTCAGACAACTATCTAATTGTTCAGCAGTAGGACTGTTCAGAAACCTAAATCAAAAGCACTGGTTACCATACTCACATCTGCCAGAAAGAACAGCACTCACTACCATGCAATTCAGCACAGATTTATACCAAACACCAGCTCATCAAATCTAACAACCATTTATAATGCCATGGGAAATAATTTTAGATCCTGGATGAGCCCCCAATTATGTTACGACCCCGGGTTGGCCCAGGAGAGGAGGGGAGTAACATATGGCTGGTTGGAAGAACCAGGTGTGCAAACGAAAGAACGGTTTCATTACAAAACGGGACGCTTAAATTGTTAAGTAGGCTGCAGGGTGAGCCAAGGTCAAAATACCAAACAAACCATGTCTACCAGCCTAACCAAAACCAAAATGACAGTAGCAATACTAGCTCCCTAACTGGCCAAAAACGGGAGAAAAAAGAGGAGTACAAGAAACACCAAGGCAGGACAAATGGCTAGTGACCATCATTGTAATATTATTCTCTAACTGTAGAGAAAGTATATCAGTTGTCATGGTTTCATATCAAAGGAACTGACAGCCAGCCTGGCAGAGGGAAGCAGGGTTATAATTGGATAATTCAAGTTTTTCTATACTTCTGTAAATGGAGGACACATTCGGAGGACACAGGCAGCTTTTGTAGTTGTCATAGACATGGGGGGGGGGGGGGGGGTCTCACAAGGCAGCCGCTAAAATCGTCTTTGGTGCTCTAATTCATTATGGCCTAAATAATAGTAATGGAGCATAATGGGAGAGAAAATGGTGCATTGGAACAGAGCTGTCGCAGTCTGATGGACAACTACACACACGCCAAGTCACGTATGAGAAATAACTTCCTTGGAAGAAGCAATGTGGAATGTCACGGTGTGTGGTTGACATATTGCCGGTGTTCATGGCACTGGTTGCCTTGGTATTTGAACTGCAACTCTTAGGAATTTGGTGAGGTTTGGTGACCGCACAGTGTTAAAGCTTAGTGAGCTGGGGAGGAAATTATGTCAGATCTGAGTTTTAAATATTTGAATGGCATAAACTCTGCTTGATTTATCTTGCCAGATACTTTGAATATCACTTGTTTTCTTTCTATATTTCTTTTCACATAATTTCCTCCTGATCCGATTGGTGTATGAGAGCACAGCCTTGAAGAAATGCATTGTATTAAATCTAATATAATACACACAAATAGGAGAAGGATGGAGGATCTGAAATCACTTAAGTTTGCATTAGGGTCGCTGAGGTTTAGCTTTGTCAAGTTTATTGGTGTATAGCCCTTAGTTACAGTTACAGGCTCAAGGGGCTTCACAACACCCACATTATAAAGCAATAAATAAAAATGACTTCCCCCAACCTTAGACCCTTCTCTATGGATTGACTATACTATGGTGATTATTCTTCACTTAAACTGTTTCATTCATATTTTATAAAGTTACAGCCTGGGTTCAGACGTGGGTCATATTTGTTTTTAGCATGAATAATGTAGTAGAGAGATGATGCTGGGCATGATGAACACACATTCTACAAGCAAAACTGGTTAACAGGTTTTGTCAATACGTTAGTTTAGCTCATTTTTTATAGCACTTTTCTTATTAATTATTCTGATGCTCTTGTATCAGAACCAGAATTGAAATTGGAGGTCCCAAAAGTGTCCATAACCCATGTACAGGACCTTGCTCACTGACGTGTTCGCCCACATTTGTATGTGCACACCAGTTTTTACGTGCACAGCCTCACACATATTGTACTAAGCTGAAGCTGATGGTCCCGTGCGGTTTTATATGTATTCATGGTAGAATGAGCACTGAATTTTATTCAGAAAAACACAGCATTTGGTGAAAAACACATGCGTAGAAGGCAATTTTGTCTGTGTGTTTCCCACTCCTTTATGAACTCCCACCTACCAAGCCTGAGGGCAGAGAGAGGGGAGGTAATGCCTTTTCCATTGGTGTCACTGACATTTTTTTCAAGGCCTTAATGTAGATAATGGCTTTTTACTGGGAAGAGGTGCTGAGCTGGTGGTATTTGTGCTTGACTGACCAACTGACGAGAGGGCAGAGGGGGAAGAGAGGGGAGCGGGGGAGCAGTCAGCATGGGAGGAAAGAGGAACAGCAAGGAAAAGAGAGACTGGGTGAGAGAACAGAGAGAGAACAGCAGAGAGGAGAGGAAATAGAGGGCTGCTGATGCATAGTTCTCTCTCCAGTCAGTCAAGTATGGAGACAGTAGGGGGCTTCATGACTAAAGAAAGACTCAGCATGTAAGAGGCCAAAAAATTCAGCACTTCCAACTCACACACACACACTGTGTGTGTGAGTCTGTTGAAAATGGTGTTTGTGACACACTCTCTCACACACACACACATGCCCCTGTGTATATGTTGGTGTGTGTAGTGGTAATGCATCAGTGAACACTGACTATGTTTACATGCAGGCTTGAAAGGGATTATCTGTCTAAACCGACTAGAAAGTAATCGGTGGCATGCATGAGAGAGCATGTGATCAGCTGTTTACAAGTTTATAGCTGCTGATCGGAATGATCTAATTTCTGACCTCTTTCTTTTTACCAATCATTGTCCAGCCACTGTTAGCCTACTTGGTACATGACCACCACCTGCACACTGGGAGACTAATGACTATTGGACACGGTGGTCATTTTGCACGCGGATGCCATTGCCAAAACTATAAAGGCCCAAGACTACTAGGCCTAATTATGGCCAAAAACCCTTATGGATGAGAAACTTCAATACACACAGAATCTTCGTAAACTTAATATGTGGCTCCGTAGCCTCCGTGTCTTCTGGTTGTGTTAATTTATTTATGGATGAGACTGTCTCATCAGGGCCGACGCTAATCCAACTCATAACAAGAAGGCGCTGCCAACCGGAATCACAGCTTCTCTATAATTCATCAGTCTATTACAGACATCAGTGTACCTGTAGTGTGTGAATGAATAATACGCAACAGCATGCATGCCATGACCAATTCTGATATGAAGGCCAATTGTAGGTTTACATGACTGCAGTTGGATTTGATGAGCGGATTGTCAATGGGATAATCCAGCATTTCCAAGAGGATTGCATTGTCACCTGGATTGGCTTTGGTCAGTTTATTCTAAAACGATTAGGTGTTTGTATGAGGTCCTGTCATTGAGAATAAGTCTGAAAAAGTCAAATTAATACTATTATTTGACTGTGTGTAAACGTAGTCAGTGTGGGTTTTGATCCTTTGTAGCAATGGCTAATCTATATCTGGATTATCCTGTGGTTGCTAACCACCATGTGTGTACAAGTGTGTGTGCAGGTGTGTTTTTGCCCTAATGTTCATGTGTGTGATGGTCAGAAGGAAAGCACAGTGGAACCTTGGTGTTGAGTGTTTCCAAGACTGATTAAATATTTACCAGTGGAGAGAGAATGTGTAGGCAGGGATTGCAGATTACATGATGAGCTTTTTGACCTCTGGGCTACCGTAGAGCGCTGCAGGGGCTGGGAAGTCAGGAAATGGGAAAGTCAAAGCTGCACAGCCACACTGTTTGTGTAACCATAAGCCTCTCTGTGTGCACATGCATGTTGTAGGCATGGTAACTGCTCTCTCCTTCTTACACAACCCTGAGCTAATGCTTGATTTATGTGGCATTGCCCACTCCCTACACCACATACACACAGATATTGAAACACACACAAACACACACATGAACACATAGATTCCACAAAGCTACTAGACCACCAACATACACACACTAAGCCCTCCTCTCCAACTCTTGTATTATCTATCTCTATATATAATCTTCAACCCTGACTACCAACATGGCCTCAACATGTTGGTGTGCCATCTGTTTTATGCAGTGTCTTTGTGTGTGTGTGAGTGTGTGTGTTTGTGTGTGTTCCAGTATTCAAGTCATGGTCATTGTGGCACATTAGCATCATAAACATGCCTGCAGTGACTCTAGTACAGGATGTAATACATTGTCATAGTTCAGATGAGCATGGATGGGGATGAGCCTCTGCAAGTCACATCGGTCAGGAATTAACCCTGCACACCATCACTATGGCAGCCGCTGCCAGAACATCCAGTTCTACCTGTGTGTGTGTGTGTGTGTGTGTGTGTGTGTCTCTCGATATGTGTGTTTATGTGAGAGTGAAAGAATCACAACTCAAGGTGCCTCTTCATAAATGGTATCTGGTTGCTAAGTTACTTTTGATGGCACTAAGACAGAAGAAGATTGAGGGAGGGGGCAATAACGAGTACAGAAATGCTGGGGAAGAGAGGAGAAAGGAAAAATAACTGGAAATGAAAACGGAGGAGGAGAAGAGAACGGGACAAGGGAGAGGAAGGTTCTGCTGTGCTATGACATGAGTTCAGGCTCAGCAACCATGCTGTCATCAACCATTACCCTTACCCATTCTTCAAAGGAGGTGGTGGGGCGGGGCGGGGGGGGCTCCTCTGACTTCCACAGATACTGTGTGAAAGAGAATTAATGTGGGCAGTCTCAGAACGTGACTTTGTGTATGCCTATAGATAGAAACCTGGAAGCAAGGGGAAGAGAAGGGGTTCTCACCATTTAAAGTAAAGTCACAGTATGACGTCCTGGAGGTTGGAATTTTTTTAATTTGGAAGAATCTAGGATTTGTGGTCAAGATTATATGCAAAGCACTGAGTCATTTTCTGTGTGTGTTACAGTCCAACCTGCCCACATTTGAACAGTCCCTCCCTGTATTATGTCCTGCCCCAACATCGTGTTTCAACCAGAAACCAACCAACGGAAGCAAGACAGTATCAAAATGCCGTTTCCGTGACTGTAACAAGCCAACTTCCTGTCTTCACCTATCTTGAGTTTCAGTGGAATGTTTAACATAATACATGAATGTTGTCATTGACAGTCCTTGCTGTTGCTGTTGTTAGGGTTAGGGTTAGTTGCACAACCATAAAAAAGTGACTTCATTCAGAGTAACAAAATTCTGACAGCCAGGAATTATGTAGCAAAACATCAAAAAGACAAAATGATAGCTAACAAGCTAGCATAACACCTAGCAACATTCTGAGTCTTTGTCTCCTTTGACAGCGGATGTCAAAAAAATGACAAAGAGTTACTATGCACTTTTTCTGTACTACAAATATATAACTGTGGGGAAAATATACTTACATCATGATATGTGACTGCTGTCGTTAGCCAAACTTAGCCAGTTGGCATTTTAGTGGTTTTAGACAAGTGGATTTTAATGGCGATGTATTGGTATCTAAAAAATAACAACAAAATATGCGATAGGACAACAAATATTTATTGCCAGTTTACAGCAAAAGTGACGGAAACATGATTTTTAATATTGCAGTTAATGGGGAGGCTCACATGGTGTTTGTCTTCCCCTTCTTTCCAGTTGTGTCCTTTTCTATCTGCTCTCATTAGTGGGCATGCTGTAAGTATGGCTCCTTTGAGGCCTTTCAATCTGGTAAATTCACTCAACCCTCTCTTCAAAGGGCTGAAGGGCAAACAATGAAGAGAGAGTAATAATAAAAGAAAGAAATAATAATTTTCTACCTTCTCTGTTGCTCCTTTCTTCCTCTCTCCCTGCTTCAGCTGTCTTCGTCTTGGCTAGCATCGCTATAGAGGCTGTTTGAATTTCACCTCATGATGAAATGCATCCTAACACTTAAAACCGGTTCACCTCTTTGCCCCCTCCACTTTTGCTGACTAATAGTAGGTGGATTTTTACGAATAATCTGGGCCTGTACTGTATGTGGGACGATTCTTGGCACTGGAGTGTGATTTGCCCTAAAGTCCTACTGCAGCTCATATTCAGACCTGGGTGTAGTACTGTTGTGTTTGCAAAGACATCTCAACATTTATGTGAACCTACATGGAGTACCAGATGGGTGGAGTTTGCTACATAAATCACATACTTCAGTGTTCTGTGATTCACAATTAACCTGGCACTTTATCATCTACCGATATGGTACTCCCCAACCATCTGGTACTCCTAGCAAGATAAAACAAATGCCAAGAATTATTTGCAATACTGTTATGATCATATGACCAGGCCAACGTTCCTGGATCAGTTTCCTTCAAATATTTTAAACATAGACCCAGAATTAATTTATACAGTTCTACAGTATTTTGCTGTCTGCAGATGTAAATACCTTTTTTTTTTTTCTCTATCCTGCATTAACAGATTTTTTTTTCGGTCCTTTTCTTTCCTTTTTTCTTTGCTTTCTCCTCGCTCCAAACCTTTGGTTGAAATGCCGTTGAGCAAGACACTCAACCCCCAATTGCTCCAGTTGAGCGTCTTTGTGATGAATAGTAAAAGACTTGTTTTATACTAGACAGCTACTAGATGTGAATGTGTGTAACTGTATGAATGTGAAATACAACTTTGCAGGAAATGTGCATGTATGCTCAGCAAGCCTTCCTTGGCTCAATAAAGGTAAAACAAATACAATAAAACTTTATGGAAGGACTGGAGATCAGGACAGAGAAAGCTTGTTTTTCGCCAGATTCTACAGCAGTAACAAACATTCTTAGAGAAAGTGTCAAACATTTCATAGTTGACTTGATCCCCATCTTGCAACAGAGTGTGAAATCCAGCCAGGAGAGTAATGTGTTATGCCGGCATCTGCTTGCCTGCTCTCCCCAGTGAGCGGAGGCCTGTATTAACAAGGTTTGGACACGCCTTGGAGCTCTGCAAAGCTAAACACTTCACATTCCACTGCAGGGTTAGAGAGGGCCTCTTTTGGGGAGAGCAAGGCAGAGGAGGGGGGGTCGGAGAGGATGGGACAGGGAGCGGGGTTGGAGGTAAAGGGAGTGCAGATGTCTGTGACTGACTATATCATCTCTGGCTTCAGGATGTAGCCTGACATATACTTAGACATGTTCATGTAGAGCTCTGAGTCAGCTGGTGTGAACATATATGTGTGTGTGTGTCTGTGTGCCTGTGTCTGTGTGGCTGGGTGCAAATGTGTCTCTGGGTGCCTTTACATACATTATGTGCATGTGTGATGCCTTGCGCTCCAGTTTTGAACTCACTGACACTCACAAAACTGCATGAATTCACATATTCTGTGTCTGCTAGGTTCGTCCCTCCTTTATTTTTAGAACATCGGTGATGATGATGTTGTGGAAAATCCAATATGATGTGCTGCTGTCTGTCCTTTTTTGTTCATTTCTGCCGATTGAGCAGAAAACTTGGTGTTTTCGTGTGGGCATTTGTGCGTGTGTGTGGGTGTGAGTTCATAAAAAATTGTGACTTTGATTGAACCAGGGTGAAGAGGTGGGGGAAACAAAAATGACAACTTTTACATTTTAATAAGGGGAATCGCTGATGGCAGCAATGTGGCACAGACTCAGAGGTGACTTTGGTTCTGCTCATCGCAGATGTGGCACTAACGCACACACACATGCCCACACACGTACACACACACACACACACACCCTGATAGACAGTAAGAATAGTAAGCTCCAGGCTGTGTGTTTTTATAGCACTGTTCTGCTGACAGCTCTGTCAGTGTTATCATTCAGTAGTTTGAGAGTATCGTCTTGGATCACACTTTTGTGACAGGCCACAAAGGAGGCAGCTTCATACAGACACACACACACACACACACACACACACACACACACACACTGACAGGGTGTTGCTGGGAGGCAGCCAGACCCAGATATAGCAGAGGAACAGACATATAGAACAGTGTGCACAGCGTTTTCCTGTCTGCTCCTGAACCGAGACGTTTGATTCTGCTTGTTTGTTTCTGTTGGACTGCTCTTCCTTTTCCCACTGTGTACCATAGTGTACAGTCTCCCCATTCCTACCTGATACAATTGACTCACCTCTAAAATAACTATTGGTTAGGATTATTTTCTGGTGTCAAACTCGGCGCGTGTGTATCTGTTTAGGTGTGTGTTTACCCTGCAGCTCCATGTAGCCCCCTGGCCTTCTGCTTAAAGTCCATTACATAGTGCGAGACCTAATTAAGAAGGAATAGTATTGGCTGGCTTCTTTTGCTTAGATTTCTTTCTCTCTCTTTCTTTTTCTCCCCTTGAGAAAGTATTAGCCTTCATACTTGAGCACCTCCTTTCATTTCCTGGGTGTGTGATTAGCTGCTAGCTCTCACAGTATTGAGTAGAGAGCTGCTCATAGATGATACACCTAATTAGGGTTGCAAAATTCCGGGAATTTTCAAAGTTGGAAACTTTCCATGGGAATTAACGGGAATTTATGGGAATTTATGGGAATTTATGGGAATAAACGGGAATAAACCAGGAATTTACTAAATTGAAGGTATGCTCTTAATAGGGAACTTAAATATAGTTGGGGAAAATATATTTTAGCATAATCCTGACTAAAACAACCAGATATCATGCAAGTACAGTTGAATATCTATGCTATTCCTCAATCACATGCACACATAGCACACTGCTTACTGCAGGGCTATTGAGACCACGCCCCCTACATGCACTGTGCATTCCTGTGCATTTTTATTCATTTTTGAATGGGTTGGGTTGGGGGGATGAGTAATATTTAACTCAACATTCATGTTTTTGTTCTTCAATGAAAGAATTGATTGTTCAATAAAATATTTAACACTTGATAAAGTTCTACTTACAAATAAATCTTTTATTTTAATTGTATTATTTTGGATGGATGTCTGCTTATAACAAAACAAATATTTATGCTTGGATATGATACCTTTCCATTAAATTACCCTCAATTCCCAGTTAATTCCCATAAATTCCCATTAATTCCCATAAATTCCCATAAATTCCCATAATTCCCATGGAAAGTTTCCAATTTGGAATATTTCCAAAATTCCCCAGCTTAACTTCCCATGGAAATTTACCGGAAACTTTCCGGAAATTTACCGGAAATTTTCCACCCCTTTGCAACCCTACACCTAATGACTTACATTGGCATGCCAGGAGCCAGAATGGACAGCGTAGCAGCTCACAATGTGTTACACAATACACACAACAGCATAGCTCCTTTATACAGAAAGATTTTTTAATGTCATCAATCATAACATAATCCAGAGTTGGCCTTTTCCCTTTTCATCTGGATGTCAAAAGGATTTCCTCATCCAAAAACATCTTTCTGTGATCTAAGATTTATTCTACTACAAGAGTAAGGCAGTTGTAGTTTTCATAATGAAGACAATCTTTTCAGGCTGAGCAAATGCCACGGTCTTCTGATGAAATGCCAGAGGATTACACTTCCATAAAATTTGATTTACAGACTAAATTATCTTCTTCTAGCACCTTCTGAACATCCAAATTATAGTGGAATTATAATGGAGCATAGGGTAAAGACAGACAGATCTTGGAAGACCTCTATAATTATCTAAGTATTGTACACACAAGTGTATTGTATTATTATCACCTCACCAGTCACCACTATGTGTTTACTTATCTGCTGCATATCTTTTAGTGTACACTTTGGGCCAGATGTATAAAACTCAGTGTAGACCAAAAATCTGTATGCACAAAATTGGAATCATGCATACACAATCTTTTCCTCAGATGTATAAACCTTGCTTACATGGTGCTCACACATTTTTCTGCTTTGTAAATGTCAATCATTGTGAACCTGTGTGCATGTGCAGCCTAATGCCCACTGTGACTGTGACTACACTCTCATTTCACCTGGTTTGCACATAAATGCCAGTCATTATCATGGGCCAGAAAATCAGCATGATCTCTAAAATTTGTTCTCACCTTAATCTTGCATCGGCAACATCCTCCGATAGTGCCAAAGCAGCCATTTGTACACACAGCCATTACACACTGCTATATATTGAGTCATAATAGCCTATTGATTGATACCACATGTGTAGGTCTAATTTATCATCCAATATGTGCAATGAAGCATTGCGTTTGTTCAGCTACGAAAGTTCTGCATGCCACATCAGCTGATCCAAACATACACCAATCACTAGAGCTGTGACTATTAATGATTTAATTGTCTTTTTCTCCAAGGAGAGTGAGTAATGAACTGAGCACATGAAATGAAAACAAAAATAGGTCACAATATTAAAAATAAATAATGTGCTGAACTGTGAAGTCTTTTGTGGCTTTGCAACAAGGTCCATGTTACTGCCTGTGCTACCTTACAGTGATAATGATGCAATGATTGTGCTGATTTCTCCCTCCACCACCCCAGCCTCCTCCTGTCTGGCTCCTTATCAATCAGTATACTTGAGATGGTATGTTTCTGTAGGCTTGTCTCTTGAAATTCTGTGTATTCCAGATCTCAGTGATATGTGTCTGCTGGGTTCTGCTCTGTATACCCTGGGGGCTGACTGCGCTCCCTGCTGAATCTTTAACATGCTGCTTGGATTGATATGGAGAGCAGAACCTGTGCTGTATAACCATACCATACAACTGTATAACCATTCATACAATAATGGTTTTAACTTCCTGACTGGATTATTGTTATTCCACAACACTGTGTGATTTAGGTGACAATATGAAAACCTACTTACTACTGTTAGAATAAAAATGTTGCTTGTAGAAAAAAGGATCACACACCAATGTTGAAACCATCCTGAAACTTGTACAGCAAACTTGGAAGTACGCACGTCCTCGGGACACATTTTCTTTTTTATAAATTGCGATTTTTTTTTTGTGGAAATTGACATATGCATGGCCCTTTGTGTTCGTGTGTATGTGTGTGTGGTCGGGCACATAGAGTTTGCTACGCACTTAGTCAACCACCTGTGTATTTTTGTCTGTGAACGCGCTTAACACACTCTTGCATTAGGGGTCTCTACTCATTCACCTCTCCAGGACATCATTTGAATGAATGCAAGTACGTTAATTATGGTGATGTTGATGATTAAATGCAAATAGGTGAGGAACTTTAATGCTGCTAATATTCTAAAAGGGCTATGAAAGATATCAGTGATGTTATATTTGAGAATGTATGGAGCTTATGAGTGCTGTCAAACCCCACAGAACACTGACAGCTGGTTTATAACATTGAAGGATAATTCTGGTAATTTACAACGTGGGCCATATTTTTCTTTATTTTTTTATACCATAATGCTGATCGATTTTGACCCAGATTTTGTCAGTTACTTGACTGTAGTGCCTGGTACCTCTCAGTTTGCAGGGAGCCCTGCACTCCACTACGGTCCAAAGGGCCAAACGAAACTCAAACAGTCAAACCCAGAAAGCAATTAAAACACGCCCTTTAAAGCACAATAGCACTCACACTGTTACACGTCTTTAAATAGCTGTGATTTAAGTAAGGGAGAATGCCCTTACTTAAATCACAGCGGAGGCCAGAACCGTCTGACACGCGGCGGAGGGCGGTTCTGGCCTCCCCGTCATCCATTAATTCCTGATAATGGGCACCTCGAAGGGCATTATCCATATTATTATATATTATACCATGGTCACTTGCCAAAGAAAAAAAAATTAAGACCATTAATTTATATTTTCATTCATTTTGTAATCAAAATCTAAAGTTTTTCACAAGCCATAACTCAGTTTCCCTGGTAACACCTGAGGGTTTGACTAATACCTGGAACAATCATTACCATCCCATAAGGTTCTTATGCAATGGAAACGTTGTTCTCTACTCCAGTAAATAGGACAAACCTTAGATATGACTTGGCAGCGGGAGATATTTCTAGTCCGCTCAGCTCATAGAACCCTTTGGCTCTGCTATGAGCCAGAAAGCTAACGTTATGCTAGCAAGATTCAAAGTCAATAACATTGCGTACGGTTGACAAACAGTAAATATAATTTGACAGTATGTTTAACAACAAGACTAGCTATCCAGCCATGTCATTGTCCCCAAATCAATATCAAGCTTTTCACGAACATACAAATTGTAAACGGAGGCTTTGACTGCGTCCCTGTTGCTATGGTTACTCATTTTAGATACAGGCTGATACTACGTAGCCAGCGCATTAATTTAGAACGGTGAACAGACAGTTTCACTGGAACTACTTAGTAGGTGTCCATTATCAGGAATTAATGGACACCCTGCAGCCAATCAGAATCGAGTATTCACCCAGACCATGGTATAACAATTATTACTTGGCATGTCAGATAATAGTCCATTTGATGGTTTTTGGGCATTGCTCACAAATCTCCTTGTGTACCGTACCGGCTACCAGTCTTCTTAGAAGAAGCAAAAGAACGGGATTTTGTTGCTACAGTTTATATCCTACTTGTAATTACCACTAGGACGTTGACATGAACATGTTTTTCCCTGTTTGTATGTTCACCTGACCTGAATGACCTGAAAGAAAGGCCATGGATAATCAGAAAATCAGATGTAGGCAGCGCAGGTCTCACTGCAGTGCGGGTGTTATTGTGTTGAAAATAACATGTTTTAGGTGCTTTTTGGTTTGACTTTTTGAGTTTCCCTTTGCCCTGTTAGATTGTATCTGAGAGCATGCCTTCCTCCCTGCATACTGAGAGGCTCTACAGAGAAGTAATTGACAAATATTTGATAAGAATTGATTGGCATGATGGTAAAAACTAGGACAATAAGGCGCAGGTTGAAAATAACTGGAATTATCCTGTGCGAGAGCTGTGACAAACTCTGCATTGAGATTGATTGATGACAAGAGCTGCTCTCGTCCTAATTAAACGCTTTCAAGTGAATAGACAGTACAAGATATTTTGATGTAGAGCAAGTCATGAAGAGGAAGATGACTGTTATTCAAACACCGCCTTTTTGAATCAAGTGATAACAGTTTGTCAGTTTATTGATAATCGCTCTTCACTTTCCACTGTGGAATGGAGAGGATACAAACTGCAAACCGCTTGAATCTAAATTATTTACAACCAATTAGTTAGGATACAGCTACAGAAGTAGAACTGAATTTAATCTTGAATGAACTTGAGAGGATGAAGAATGCTGTTTTCCGTAGCTGTTACCACAGAACCAGTCAAGATTTAGTTATAATAAGAATAAGTTTATTCTCAGGCTTTGCTGTGATAGTTATCGCTGTTTGCAAAGTCAAGTTCTATACTCAGCAAGCCACATCCTGATTTAACCACTTTGCATATCTCAACGTATGAGTGTGTGTGATTTGACTTCTCTCTCTCTCTCTCGCTCTCGCTCTCTCACTTTCTTTCTTTCTCCTCAATTTAATGAGCTTTATTAGCATGAAGTACAATTCAGTGTATATATTGCCAAAGCCTTGCTAATAATCAATAATGATAATAATCTCTAATGATAACACTGGATAATAGTCTGTAATGATAACACTCTGTCTCTCTGTCTGTCTCTCTGTCTCAATTCAGAAGGGACGGTGTTGTGTTTGTGTGTGTGTGCTTGTAGAGGCAATTCAAGGTTGGAGAGGCAGAGCCAAGACTTGAAGTGTCTCTCCTTTCAAAACTAGCGACCTTTACTGTAGAAGAGGGGATGAATAAGCCAGGATTATGAAATGCAAATATACCTCTGCCTTCATTCATGCCTTAACCATATGTTGACTTGAGTGCTTCATTTGCCAGAATAAAGTTGGAGGAGTGCAGAGAGAGGATTTTGTTTTCTCTTAATGTAGCATGCATATCCACATAATATAAACTAAAACACTTTCAGTGCTTTCTAACTTTTTATGCTTGGCAGAAGGGTAAGCATCTGCCTCTACTGTTGTAACAATAAGAGAATATATATATAATATCTAGTATTTTTAAGTTTTTTGTTGAACTGCACCAGTCTGAAATGCCTGTAATAGTAACCTGTATTCCCTGTATAAACATATATGTTTAGCCTCTGTTTTTTCTTGTGTCAACTAGAAAGATGAATACCAGTGCTGGTCAAAGCTAGAGACTGAGATTTTATTCATAGAACGGTGGGCAGCGAAGAATGGCATAAATCCTCTGCTGCCTCGTTCACTGGCAAGTCTCTGGCAGCAGATCTGATGTAAGTTCAATCATGAACTTTCATCCGGCCAAAATGTAGTCCGGATTTTTTTCCTTTCAGAGTTGCCACGGCTGTGGGTTGTGTTGTGTGAAGAGATATATCTGGAGTGTGGAAGTGAATTGCTGTTGAGGATGTAACGTTATTATAGTAGGCCTTGCTAAGTGTATGTTGGCAGTAGCTTATTGGTGATTTGACTTTGTTTTTCATTTTTATATTTTCATTTGCCCACATGCTTACAGCTGGCAAGCATATAACCAGCGTTAAGGTAGTTTTCACTTGTTTTTCCTCTTCTACCTGACTGAGAGAAACCAAACAAAGACACCAGATGTTTGATGCAGCGCTGTAGCAGCCACTCTTGTTGTCGAACTGTAATACTGATGAGATGGGTATGATCATTCTCCCTGGGTTTTCTACCTTCTTCCTATTGTTATTGAATTGTAGCTATATGTAGCCTACTCTCTAGCAGTGGTTGCACTTGTCATTTCAATATTCTTTTTGCGATGTGATCATGCAGGTCTGACATTATGAGGCCACCTCTGTGGGTGTCGACACTTGACCTGAATATGTCCATTATGCGTCTCTGTTTTTACACAATCTCAATCTGTTTTGACATTACTTTCTCCCACTCTGCCTCTCCATCTCTTTATATTACACATTGTAACCGTGTTGTGTCCAGATTGTGTCGATTTCAAATGCAATGGGGTCTGGTTCATCGGATTACTGTGTGACATCCAGACCTGCCACTTATTACCTCTTCTTTGATCAGACGATAAAAATCACAACGATAACAACAAGTGGAACAGCCTCTGGATTCGGTCAGGACGCTGCGGTAAGTGGACTCTGGTGTTCCAGCAGCTCCTGTGATGACGACAGGGAGGGAACCCTGATGACGCACACACACACACACACACACACACACACACAAGTTCTGCACTATCACTAAAAGCTCTTTGGTCCTGCCATGGCAGTAGAACAGTGTGTGCTAGTTAATCAGCCATATGACAGCGCTTGGACACAATACAGTATGAGACTAGCTGCAACCAACCTTCATCACTCAACTGAAAGGACCTGCACACGCACACACACACTGTCACACAACTCTCACTCATACACACACACACACACACACACTGTCACACACACTCACACACACACACTTTAAATGAGAAAAAGCACTGAAGCTTGAAGATGCCCTCTTTCATGCTCCCTCCTTTCTCTCTAACCTCGCTACCTTTCTCTCTCTCTCTCTCTCTCTCTCTCTCTCTCTCTCTCTCTCTCTCTCTCTCTCTCTCTCTCTCTCTCTCTCTCTCTCTCTCTCTCTCTCTCTCTCTCTCTCTCTCTCTCTCTCTCTGCCCCTCATCATCTCTTTATACATCGATACATCTTAACTCTATACATTCTGCCCCTCATCATCTCTTTATACATCGATACATCTTAACTCTATACATTCCTGTACAATGCCCTCTCTCTTTTTCTCGTCATCCCCCAATCTCTCCATCGCCTCACCGCAGCACCGTTCCTTGAAGTGTAATTCATCATTATGTCTTGTAGTCCAGATAAAGCCGGGCTATTAATGATTTGTTGAGCAGGTGTCCTTGACTGGCCTGCCCCGTTCCATTCTGATCTCCCGTGTTCCGGCGAAGTTTCCGAGCCAAACTTCTCTCCTCTCAAAGAGCTTTGTCAGTCGACGGCAAAGACGGCTTTGTATCGGCTTAGGCGGGTCGCGCGTGATTGTCAGACAACCTGAACCTTTTGAGCAAGGTCACGTGAAGCCTTGCAGAAGGATGTTTGACATTGTGACGGCTGATTGAATGGCGCTCGGCGAATGAATGGCTTCCAGTGAAATAGTCAGAGTGGCGTTTGGTTCATCCGTTATGTATAAACAACTCGTAGTGTTCTTACTCCTACATCGCAGGTTAGTCAGTGAACACTTGTCATGGAAAATCAACTTCATTGCAACAGCCGACTGGACTTTGTTGTACACGCACATCACACACACACACACACACCTTTTCAGGTGGTTGTCTGGGCAAATAATAAATCTATTACCTGAGCCTAACCACACACACGTACACCATAATTCAAATCTTATCAAGTGTGAGTCACAGCGCTGTTTATGCGGCATGTTAATTGAGCCTCTCCAGAAGGTTTTAACAGAAATTAAAATGGCTCCTTATCCTTTGCAGTACCTAGCAGACCTTGTTGTGATTGCCTTTCCAGGCCCTTGAGGGGGTATGTGTGTGTGTGTGTGTGTGTGTGTGTGTGTGTGGCAGTGGTTGGAGGAGGTAAATCAGTAATTGTTAGTCATGTTTAGGTGCAGTTGTAGCTTTTCCTCTGCAGTCATAGCTGATTTTCTGTTTAAGTGTGTGTTATGTATGTACATTCTGTGTGTGTGTGTGTGTGTGTGTGTGTGTGTGTGTGTGTGTGTGTTTTGGGGTGGGGGGGTTGTCTGTCAAGTGGCTAACCTGTTATCTGTGTATGTCATCACCAGAACTGATGTTAATGGCAATAGCTGTTTAGGTGGATTAGGGTGTGAGTGGGTACACAGACACACACACACACACACACACACACACACACACACACACACACACACACACACACACACCACACACAGGCAGGAGGATGGTTTACAGCCCAATTACCCAGCCTGCCTCTGTGCTGGAACAGGGCTCTAAATCTTTGGATTCTATTGTACAGTAATATAACCTCTGCTACCATCTCTCTCTCTCTCTCTCTCTCTCTCTCTCTCTCTCCTCTCTCTCTCTCTCTCTCTCTCTCTCTCTCTCTCTCTCTCTCTCTCTCTCTCTGTCTCTCTATTTGTCTATCAGCTCTGTGTAGTTTCTCTCCCTCCAGTAGCAGAGCGGCAGCAAGCAACTCTCATTACTGTCTGTCACTGTTCACTGTATTCATAGGATAACGTTAAACTAATGTTTCATCTTTCCATCGAGAGTTTAGGATCGTCCCAACAGATCCATTTTGCTACAAGCAGCCTCGAAGAATGATTTCACATAGCACCATAAATGTGGAGTTTCTACTTATCATTTTAGCTATGCTTCTTTTCACATCCAACATTTGTACCAGCAGTTTGATGTGTGTGGGTGTATTAAGCCAGACTGATGTTGATATATGAATGAAAAACCATACGACAATAGCAAAGATGATTTATGTGAATGGGTGCAGCAGGACTGCGGGTGTGTATTGTATTGTGTGTGTGTGTGTGTGTACATGTGTACATGTGTGTTAAGTAGAAACTGAGATATCAGTCATTTCCATCGTACCAGAACATCTGACTAAAAGCCTGCCAGACTTCACCCAGATGCCCCTCAGACTCTCGTTCCATCCAGCTATTCAACTCATCCCTCCCTCCATCCATTCATGGCTGCTATGGGCCCTGTTGTCATGGTTACTGCGTCCTCGGCGTCGCTAAGCTCTGATTCCGAGGTGTGCCGCCAGGAAGAAAAAAAGCTTTGTGATCACACACATGCATGCACACAGACGCAAACACACACACACACACACACACTTGTTTCACTAATTCTCATAAATCCTCACCTGTCTGGTCATTGGGATTTTCATTCATATATCAGTATCAGGCTGGCTTAAAGCGCACATGCACGCTCATGCACACAAACATGCAACCAATTTCACTCACTCACACTTGCACATGCACACACACACACACGCACACACTGGTAGTGATGACGCAGGGCTACTGTGAGTCGGTCAGAGTCTGTCCATTAATCATATGGTGTGTGTGCATTGTCTTGTAGATAAGGCTGTGTAGCCTTAAAGGGCTCTGATATTAGACTCACAAGCTATATTGCCAGCATCATAATATATGAGCTAGTTCCTGAATAAATGTAAATAGGCTTCTCTGCATACAGAATGATCAGCAAGGGGAAAAGGAGTCTGGCAGCAAAGTGCATATTGAAGTAGCGTGTAAAGGTAAAGAGCCAGGCTTTGGGCAATGGAGTGCTCCATTTGTGAAGATCGAGACTCGCAAATGTTACCTGGAAGCATCGTCTTAGCAGTGTCTCCTGTGTGTGTATGGCCTTAACTCTTTGCCACTGCCTCTTTCACCACCTCTTCTGTTGCAAAGAGGATGCTGGGAGACGGAGACAGAGAACGCACAGTTGCCATAGTTTCACGCTTCTCCTTCTCAGGGTCGTGTAAGGAAAATCTCCTGACCAGTTCCTCTCATCCTTTATTGTTCTCATTAATATGCGTGGTGGTGTTTACTCTCTCTCTCTCTCTCTCTCTCTCTCTCTCTCTCCTCTCTCTCTCTCTCTCTCTCTCTCTCTCTCTCTCTCTCTCTCTCTCTCTCTCTCTCTCTCTCTCTCTCTCTCTCTCTCTCTCTCTCTCTCTCTCTCTCTCTCTCTCTCTCTCTCTCTGAATCAAAGCTCTGCTACGTTCTTGTTTATATGTCAATTTACTGGTTTGTCTTTCCAAGTTAGGTACTTTTTGTGTGTTCTCTGTGTTTCTGTGATTGACTCTCATTTCTCTCTCGCCCCACCACCCCCTTTCCTCAAGCTCCCTGTCCGACTAACTAGTGTGGGCAGAGGGAAGTGGCAGAGAGCTGCCTGTTGGAAATGGGGCTGGATACTGACCACACAAGTCAACTCTGACTCTGAGATCTGACATGTATTGTGGCATCCAGGTCAGAGGAAGGGCTTGTTTTTTTTTCTCACCATCCTTCCCTCTCTCTTAGCCGTATCTCTCTCTCTCTCTCTCTCTCTCTCTCTCCTCATTTCTCTCTCTCTCTCTCTCTCTCTCTCTCTCTCTCTCTCTCTCTCTCTCTCTCTCTCTCTCTCTCTCTCTCTCTCTCTCTCTCTCTCTCTCTCTCTCTCTTTCTCAACTGTGTTAACTGTGGCACCCAGCAGCATCTAACCTTTGACCTTGGTTGCTGCAGCAGCAGTGTTGCATGCAGCACAAGGGGTAGGAAATTGCATCACCCACAACCTTTTCCATAGCCCATCTGTACCCAGATGAGTTGTTATACCAACAGATCTATCCATCCGTCCTTTTCCTCATGCACCCGGGCTGCAGTTACTTCTTAGCCTTTTGCATGATCTACTGTGTTTTATTGCATCTCAATGCAGTGCTGATTTCTGAATGTGAATTTACTGCTTGTCTTTGTCAATACCAACACACTTACTCATATTGACTGTGTGTTGAGCACAGGGCTACAGACCCATAATGAGAAATTGGCTCCAGGAGGAATTTCCTTCACACTGATTTAACATAGTCTGGCATGGCTGAGGGCCGGGCTCCGAATCATCACCAGCCACCAACCAAATACTGCTGAATTTTGACTGTGACTGGCCCATCTGTCATTTTCTGCCAGTTTGGCAAGTAGCCAGGTTGTCTTCATTCAGTCTTTTAATTCAAAAAACCTTTGGCAGCCAAGGCCAAAAAAAACTTTCTGCATTTTATTGCTTTTTATTATTGTGTTCTGTCGATGTTTGTGTCATGACCTGGCTGAAGATATAAAATGGAACTTGGCGGTGAAAAGTGTTAGCGTTGCATATAACATAATAAATCATGATATATTGGCCATACATGGGGTATGTTATAGTGGAGTGTAAATTTCTAAAGGACGGTTGCTTGGTAATTTCTGGCCCCAGTGGATAAGGAAGGTGGGGCTGCCTGGCTGATTGCCTGGCAGGCTAGTTAAATATTTGCTACCAGTGTGCTGATCTCACCTGTGCTGGCATGGGAGTTATGAAAGGAACAAGGCTGAGGGTGGGACACGTCGAGGAACAAGGCACAAGGTTATCATTGGGGTGGATGTGTGTGTGTGTGTTTGTGTGCATGAGTGTATGTGTTTAGCAAAGGAAGATTTGTGGGACAAGGGTAAGGCATGTTGAGGAACACGGCACAGTGGCTGTCTGTGTGTGTGTGTGTGTGTGTGTGTGTGTGTGTCCATGTGTATGGGGCAAGTGGGAAGGTTGATATTTAAGGAAAGAGTTGAACCATGGGATGGAGGAAGCAATAGCTCTTGACTGAGCTATAAAGCTGCCATTTTAGAATGTTCTGGCAAGTGTGGAGAGTTTGAACTATGGGAGTATGAAAGGTGAGAGAAGGCCAGAAAGAGAGAAATGAAGACCTTAGAGACAGTTGGTGTGTGTGTGTGTGTGTGTGTGTGTGTGTGTGTGTGTGTGTAAAAGTACATGCAGGCGTGTGTGTCTGTGTTCCATGCATAGTGCCGCAGCATGCTGTGGTGTGTCTCTGTTTAACATGCTACACAGTTCTGCTGCAGTCAGCCAGCTTGGCTCTGCCTGCGATGACCTCATTGTTTACATTACCAACATCCACTCTTTCATCTCCTTCTGTCTCATCTATCTCTCCCACTCATCTCTCACTTTCTCCCTGTGTCTCTCTCTCTCTCTGTTGCTCTGTCTCACTCTTTCCTACTATCTCTTTCTCGCTCTTTCTTTTTTTATTTATTTATTTATTGACCGAGACTGCCACTCTAAAAGTTACACAAGGCCGTAATGGCCTCGTGTCAACTGGCCCAGCGCTGAACTGCCTATCATCTTACTGCTATTCTTGCCGGTGCTATTAATATTACAGATGCCACAATGGGATTTCCAGTAGCATCTGCGCTAATGCTGTGCTACCTTCGATGCATTTCCTGTGGCACCCGCGCTATTTCCTCGCTTCCTATAGCATTTGTGCTAATACTGGCATCTGTGCCAGTCGACACTCCCTCCTCTCCGCACAGTTGCTGTATTCAGTCAATGAATTATGGTGGCAGTTTCCGCAGTGTGCTGTGAGGCTGGGGCAGTGTTTCTAACAGTTTCATTTATAGTTTGTACATTTGCCTGTCTACATGGGTATTGATTATGAGTCTGGGTGTTTGTATGGGTTTATAAATGCGCATGTGTGGGTGGGTGCTGTGGAGGGGACAGATGGGAGAGAGTGCTACAGGATGGGTATTAACCCCAGCGGTGCCCTATGCTTAGGGCTCAAAGGTCAAGACATGTTACCTCACTACTGTGACAGACTAATCTCACACCACACTAAGCCCAATGACTTCCTCTTGCTTTTTGTCTATATCTGTATTTCTGCCTTTTATTATTGTCCTACTGTATGTCGACTATTTTCAGTGTGTGTCTAGCTGGGTATTACTACCTGACAGATACACTGGTGTTTGCTTTTTTTTTTTACATTTATAGTACATAAGACAAATTCCAAACAAAATCCCAGAACATGATTTAAAATTCTGGTCTAGAATTTGGTCTAGAGGTGGGTTATAAAGCAGTGAATTATGCTAAGTAAGAATGATGCCACAAAAATGTATTATTGTCAGATGTAATGGATATCAGTAGTGTTGTTCCTCAATTACTGATATAACCCCCAAATCCAAAGTACATGAAGCTATTTTCTTCCACCTATCTATGGGATACCAGCAGCAGTACTGGGAAAGACGGGGATAATCATGGAAAGTAGTGAGGGGTTAAGTGCCTGAGTGCGTTAACGCCAGTGCCAGCTAACATGAGCTGCTAAAAATTTTTTAATAGTCTGACAAATACGATTTTGGCTCGCTTAATACCTTTAATATCTGCTCGGCTACTAGTCCTTTGTTCCGTCTGAGCCTTCAGGCTAGTCTGCGAGCCTGACGTTTTACTGGACCTCTGCTTTCCTGTTTCTCTCCCCTTTTCACACTTGCTTGCTCATTAAGCCACTCACTATTTTTCTCTAAATCTGTCACCAGGTAAGCTAGTATTAAAGCTGCCCACTGTGGGACTTAACGACTCGCCCACAGCCACTCGTGTGGAGCCTTCCAAGTATAGCGTTGTACCAGGTGAACATCCATCCTCTGCCCTCTCCCTCCATCCTTCCAACCCACCCTCTTTTTTCTGCACCTACCCGTCAATCATGGCCCTAACCCACGGAAAGACAGAAGGAGAAAAAGAGAAAGTCAAAGAAAGAACTGGAGGAAGAAGGAAAGAGGGAAAGACGGATAGAGAGGTTGAGTGGCTAAACGAAAAGTAAGGAAGGTGAGCCGCAGAGATAGCCTCTGAAAATCATCAAAAGAAAAAGAGCGAGAGCGAGAAAATGGGGGAATTGAGTGAGTCAGCCCTGCAACTAGAGCAGCAGGCTTTGGTTGATGCCTCCAGAGTTACAGCGGGAGAAGGAAGACCGGAGAGGTTTGGACTGATCGACGCAGAGAGAGACATTCCTATCTCTCACCTGATGGATGTGGCCGCCTGCCTGCAGACATGGGCCAGTGTCTTCTGGAATGTAGCACAGACACACACACAGACACACACACACTCACACTCAACCCCCAATGTGAGCCTGGGAACTCCAAACTGGAAATTCCTACACTTTTTTTCCAGAGCACATGCAAAGTCAAGGTCTAGTGCTGCATTAAAGAAATGCATTTCTAATTTCTAGTTAACGTTTCTGCCTCGTTCATCTCTCTAAACCCCAAACGATGCCGTCACACCCAGGTGATTGGACATCCACCGTATTATATGTGGGGTATTTTCCTGTAAAAAGGCTTATAGATCATGAGGAAAAACGTGTTCCATATTCTCAGCCCGATGTCGTTGTTGTGGGACAGACATTTATTAGTGGATCCAACACAGAGCTATTAATTTTGACATTCTGCCTACTTTATTTTGAAGGGTCTCTTCTTTCCTTCAGCTATAATTATGTAATCAGGTAGGCTGGAAGCTTTCTTAGTCATACTCAAAATAGTACTGCAGAGTACCTGTGTGGTGTAATTTACCCCTCTGTCTGTGTGTGTGTGTGTGTGTGTGTGTGGAGCTTGGACACGCATACGTAGTCCAGTGCTATTTGTTTTCACAGTGATGAGACTGGGCCGCGGTTGGATGGATGTTTAGACTAGTCTCTGTCTCCCTCTATGTACTCATTCTCCCTGTCTCACACTCTGTACTTTCTCTCCTCTCTGTTCCAACCATCGGAGCTGTCATGTATTTGAAAATGTACAGGTGCTGCTCCGTTTTACAGGAGAGAGGGGAGAGAGGCCGCTGCAGGACATGCAGACAAAGACTTGTCTTGTGTCTTACAGCTAGCTTAGAGCCGCAGTGAACTCAGTCGTCCTTCGCTGCTGTTCGCTCACTACCACTTTGCCCTTAAACGCTACAGTGCTTTCTCTCTCTTCCTGTCTTCCTCTCTCCTTCACGTCCAGCCTTCTTTATCGTTGCTCTCTCTCTTAAATCTTCCCGTCATCTACAGTCGTATCGCTCCCTCGGGTCATCCGCAGCAGCTTAGAGTGAGTGAGCAGGTAGGGGCTCTGTGTCTCGCTCAGGGACACTTTGTCAAGACTCATGGCTGTTGCAGAGCTTAAACCTGTGACCTTTAGTTACTCAACGGTCTTTTGAGCACCAGCGAACCCTGCTAACTGTTCCCTCTGTCACTTCTCATATGTTCCCTTTCTGTCCCTTTTTTCTTCTCGCTTGCTGTGATTTATGTCGTAGCCAACAGTGAGATTTGGAGGGGGGGCTTTGAGCTGACAAAGTGAACATGTCCTTACTTGGCTAAAGCTCCCACCTCACAGACTCTCCATGGATGGAGCACTGGCCGCTGGACTGGCTGTAGACCTACACTGGCCCCTTGTGTTTGCTAAAGAGCATTACACCAGGTCTGTCTCTCTAGCAGAGGTTTGATTCTCTGCCCGAACCCGAGACCGGCCCGGCCCGGCCCAGCCCGTGGTTCAGGGCCGGGTCAGGTAGGAATTTCCCCTCCATTCCTCGGGGCCGGGCCGGTCTCGTGGTCAGATATAACGTGGGGAGTAAGCTATTTGAAAAAATGTTTAAAAAGGCGAGTTATTGAAGGCTTGTACTCACACTTAACAAATTTTCCATTTATTCATTTGCTTGGAAATAACTCACACCTGGGATTGGTTATATTGTTTGCTTTGGCTCTATTTAAGAGTATTTTAGTGGCAGGATGCAGTTTGAAGAACCTGCTGATGAAAGGTTTGATGTAGTCTCCTTTTTTGGTTTGTTGTTCACTGCGTTTTCTTCATCTGCCAGCCATTGTTGGAGCTTGGCCAGCTTGATATCCAGCAGGAAATTGCTCACTTCAGACAAGTTTGTCTCTTTCTCCCTCTGTAGGAGGCAAGTGCAATTTCAGCACAAATAGTTTCTAAGCGTGCATCAGCATGCAATCCATTTCCTTCCCTTCTCTGAGAAATGTGCCATTGCTAACAGAGGTTTGCGCAATCATACAAAGTGCCTAATTATGCAAAGCCAATATTGGATGGGAAGTCAAACAAAATAGAGTGCTCTGTCGTGGACTTGTCTGGAACTGCTCAGTGTTCCAGTCTCTCTCTTACCTCTCTCTTAGTCTCTGACTGTCTGTCTTTGCCACTCTACCACTCCCTCACTCGGCCTTTTTCTGTCTGTGAGAGAAACACTTCCTAAGAGACACTTCCTGCCACTCTGACACCATTTCCTCCTGCTCTGTTCAGTCAAATCAGTCTGCTGCTCATATCCATTTATATAACTTTAACACTTCCCATTTTGGGGTGGGTGTGTGTGTGTGTGTGTGTGTGTGTGTGTGTGTGTGTGTGTGTGTGTGTGTGTGTGTGTGTGTATGTATGTGTGTGTGTGTGCGTGCTGATTCTATCTGTGTGTCAGTGTTGCGTACAGAAAGTCTTAGCCAAGTTTAACATTGTGTGTGTGTGTGTGTGTGTGTGTTTGTGTGTGTGTATTTGTAAGACGATGAGAGTCAGAGAGAGTGAGCGATAGTGTTAGTGACATGGAAATATCTGGACACAGACATGTGGAGGCTCATTTTCCGCACCAAAACCCGCTTACCAGAGGCAAGTGGCCCCTTTGTTCTGTGTCTGTGTTTGTTGTTAACCTCCATTTGCATGTGTAGTGTTGTGTGCAGTCAAGTGCGTTTGTGCTCCTCTGTGTGAGTGTGAGCGGTGCCTGGGTGATGGATGGGTTACAGACTCGGGACTTGCCGGAAGCAGGCAGCTGTGTGTGTGTGTGGTGTGTGATATTTTGGGAGCAGAGGAAGGAGTTTCCTCTCTGAAGGTGGATGTGAGGCTGAGTTGCTGTCTTCTGAGCTGTGAAGTGAGAGGAAACACATGAAGGTGTCTTTATAGCCCCTCTTCTAACCCTGCACTATATCCTGGTTGGCTTCACTAGTTCATTGGCTTTCAAACTTTCTTCCCTTGGGTCTTACATTTCCAGATGATTTGGGAGTCTATTGCTAATACAGGCAAATATTTCCTGTTTTATTACACTCCTAATCTATTAGCCTAGTATTCAGCCTGTGTTATGTTGAAGAGACATAGGAGAGACAAAGGAAAAGGCAGTGGCAACCTAACAAAAAAAACTGTTCAGTCAAACCAGTCAGTGTTGAGACCACTGAAGTCCAGAACAATCTGGAGACTAGCTTTAGTCTTTCCTTAGACCCGACACTTAAATTACCATTAAATCATACCATTAAGTCAAATGAGTGTTTTCTGCAAGGTGTCATTTCTATACCAGATGTCACAAGCACATTGTCACATTGTCACAGACATACTTGTTACATTGGTTTTCCTGCTAAATCAACTTGATAAAGTGCAAAAATACTCTGAAGTGGCAATTATGCTGGGAAATACCACTCCCGAGCAGATGTAGGTTAGGACTAATGAGCAGCCAGGAAGTGAGATCAGTACCAGAGAAGAGGAAGTGAGAACTAGAAGGGAAGAGCTAGAGCTATTTCCTGTCACCAGCGTGGCAATTATCACCATCTTGCTCCGCTCTACCCCCTCTGTCTGTGGGTGTGTATGTGTGGGTGTGTATGTGTGGGGGGTGTGTGTGTGTGTGTGTGTGTGTGTGTGTGTGCACGTGCAGGAGGCGTATGTGCGGTCGCGAGGGCACTTGTGCATTCATTTACAGTACGTGTCAGTCTGTGTTTCTGTAAACCGCCTCCCCTTTATGTTGAAATTCGCCTACAACCAACTTGTGTTCTGTACAGCACATATTAACCCCTTCATCCCCACCCATCCTCCCCTCTCAGGACTCTCGTATCACCTGGATAGAGAAGGACTATGCCAATATTAGAGCCCAGGTAAGCTCTGACCACTCATACTGTACAGCCACATCCGGCTGATCTACAGTTCCTCCCTCGCTAAGCAAACACACTCTACTCCTGTCCTACTTTATCGCTTTATAGCTGCTTGAGCTCGAGTCTATGAAGAACATATGGGTAATTATGGTAATAACAGCCCAGCATTTCATTCACTTTAAATAGAGTAAAGCACTTTTACTTTTTATGTCTGCATGCCCCCTGGAAATTGCATTCAATATCGCAAACCAGTTGAAATCGACCGTTTCAAAGCTTGGACTGCATTGCAGTGTAATCAGATGTTTGTGGAAAGCAGGTCTGCTGACAGCCTCGATAGTGATATGCTACTGTTCGGTCAAGAGCGAAGTTGACTCATGGACTGTATTTTGTCTGGCTGTGTAATGCCCTATTCTCTCTTGTTAAAGAGACAAAGGCAGAGGTACTTAATAAAGAGCAGTAAAATAAGAGATAATAAAATAGAAGTGAGAGAGCACTTTAGGACAGGAGAGAGCTGTTTTTTAAGAGAGAGGATAAGGGGGAATAACCTATCATTGGAGTAAAGAGAGGGAAAACAGGGACACATTTGCCCACAGACAGGAAAATCTTTGTCATCAGCAGGCAGTGAATCCTCTGGCTGTGTTGACACTGAGAGGGGACACCTCATCCTCTCTCGCCCCACCACCCCCTTTCCTCAAGCTCCCTGTCCGACTAACTAGTGTGGGCAGAGGGAAGTGGCAGAGAGCTGCCTGTTGGAAATGGGGCTGGATACTGACCACACAAGTCAACTCTGACTCTGAGATCTGACATGTATTGTGGCATCCAGGTCAGAGGAAGGGCTTGTTTTTTTTTCTCACCATCCTTCCCTCTCTCTTAGCCGTATCTCTCTCTCTCTCTCTCTCTCTCTCTCTCTCTCTCTCTCTCTCTCTCTCTCTCTCTCTCTCTCTCTCTCTCTCTCTCTCTCTCTCTCTCTCTCTCTCTCTCTCTCTCTCTCTCTCTCTCTCTCTCTCTCTCTCTCTCTCTCTCTCTCTCTCTCTCTGTGGGTCCTGTGGGGTGCTGCAGGTCTGTGAGAGTAAGAGCAGGCTCTTCCTTCCTTCCTGCCTGCCTCGGTTCCAGTTCACTTCAGCTGCAGTCAGACAGTCAGTCAGAGCTCACTGAGGACACACTGGGCTAACCAGACAGACAGACAGACAGAGAGAGAGAGAGAGAGAAAGAGAGAGGAGGAGAGAGATAACGAGAGAGAGAATGAAGATGAAGAGTTAATAATAATAATACTAGAGGCCTCCTGCTGAGAGAATAGATAAAGGGCAGAGATTGAGAGATACGGACAGACAGATTTCTCCATCTTAACCTGCAGCCCTTAGTTAGTTCTGCAATGAGTGCAAGAAAAAGTCTAAAAGCGTGTGTGTGATGTAAGGTGGTTCATATGAGGTCGTTGTGCGTTTGCCTTGGTAGGGACATGGGTAGGGTGTCAAGGCAGAAGATAGGGAGAAGCTGAGATGGATAAGGACAAGAAAAGGTTCAACCTGGGCCGCTTGCTGACCCTCTACCTGTTTAAAAAGCAGCAGAACAAAGCCTTGGTTAGCAGCAGCGCTCACTGTAGCAGCTACAGAGCAGCAGCAGCACCAGGCAACGGCACAGACAGCTCACCTGCAGGGAGGAACCGCTGGACGGTAAAGTGATAACTAATCCTGTTGGCACCTTGATAAACTTTCCAGTATGCTCCAGAGAAATGTTACTGTCATTGATAATGTGATGCCATGATGAGGCGCTTTAATTTTTGTGTGAACAAGCAGAGAGTGGGTTTTGTTAAGCCTGCAATGTGCACACCAGGCTTTGTTGTAATTGTGTTAATGCAGGACTGTCCTTACAGGGCATCATGATACTCTATAGACCATACAATGCTCACTGGTGTCAGCGGTTGTTTAAAAGTGAGGTGCAGCTGACAGACTGCATGTTCTCTGGTTTCCTGTTGTCAAATTTACTACAATAGGTCTGTGTTGTTGGCTGTTGACGCTTTATTGCTTTATAGGCTTCCTTTGCTAAATGTGCTGTGGATCAACCACACAGAACTTGACGGGAGGATGAAGGGACAAGGTATCCCCCCTTTTTAGCACAAAAGTAGAAGCAAACTAAAATGTATTTCCCCACCAACTTCATTAAATTTTAACAAATCCCCTCTGGGTAACTGTACCAGTGTGCTTCACCCTAGGCTTGGGACGGAGAGCGCAAGGGATTTTGAGTACAGAGAACTGAGAAAGCTAATCTCTAGAAAGAGACTTGCTCATACTTTGTTGTTCACATTCTGCCGATGTTTTGATGCTTTGTTTTTTTGGGTGTTAACAAGTTGTCAGTGGGGTTGACACCAGGTCAGCAGCGGCAATTGTGCCTGTGGTGAAGTTGTCGGCGCTGTCGCTGCTCCACCCTGGGAGAAGCTGAAGAAGTTGTTGCGCGCTTGAATTTGTTTTTAAGTCTCTGAACGGTTTCCAAAAGGCCAAGCTTGAAGTTCTAAAACTTGTGTCTGTTGCACCTCACAGGAACAGTGTTGTGTACCTCTGTGGGTCAAATCTAGTGTGGAACAGTTAGAAGAAGGTACAGCTGGTTTGCTGTGAGAATTACTTGAAGTTAATGCTGCAACTGCAGTCATTATTTCCAGAAACTTAAATAAAAAACCCAACATACTGACAAGCACCCATTGCGTGTCATTTCTCTCTCACTTACACCTTGCTTTTTAGCGTTCTTCCTCTTTCTGTAGTATTATTCTCGGATGTTGTGTTATTTAGGGCAGGGGACACCCTTGTGAAGGAAGTGCCTTCTTTGAACAACAAATTCTCAGTAATCTGCTGATCATTTTCTTATGCTCCACAACAATCCTTCAAAACATACTATCCTCACTAGTTCTCTGTCTATTCTGTGAGTGATTGATTGATTGATTAAATACCTTTCTCCCTCTGTCTTTCCTAGGAGGATGGAGACATCAAGGAGATCAACATTACCCATGTGGTCAAAGAGGGTTCAGAGAAGGCTGATGCCTCCCAGTTTGAACTGCTCAAAGTCTTGGGACAGGGATCCTTTGGCAAGGTAACACACACACATTCACACACTCACACACTCACTCTAATACTCTCTGCTCTCTCTGTATGCCTCTTTCTCTCTCTCCCACTCTTCCTTTCCCAGAAGCTCTCACCCTGAGCCACACACATATTCCAGTACATAACGCAGTGTTTCCGGTGTTGTGTGTGTTGTAGGGTGTTCCTGGTGCGAAAGGTGACCCCTCCCGATGCCAACCAGCTCTATGCCATGAAGGTCCTCAAGAAGGCCACACTCAAAGGTACACTAGCCTGTGATGCAGTTGTAGGGTGTCATCACGGTGGGACAATATAACCAAAAGGTCACAGGTTTGATTTCCCACGACCCCAAATGTCAACTCTGTGGAAGTGTCTTTGAGCAAGATTTCTTATGCAGGGGAGCAGATGAAAAGACAAATTTGTGCCCTGTATGTATTTTACAGCCTTTACACAGATGATTTCGCAGCACTAAGTTCGTATAGGGACATGTCAAAAATGCTTTCTTTTTTGGCTTTTGTGGTGTTTTCAGCGTTTGTTTTCAAGTGGCTAAACATCCAGTTTCACATAAGGGGGTGTGTGCTTTTCTGTATCTCGAAGAGAAGTAGATAGGTATGTTTAAGAAATGTTGAGACCACCCTAGTTTGCACTGGAGTTTGCACCATACAAACAGGTGTTGTGGTTAAACTCTGCAGGCTCTAATGATGAAAGAAACAGAAAGGAACAGATTTTTCTCATATGCCGCTTCACACAGTCCTCCAGAATACATTATCTGGTTGGCATTAACTGTACAGGCATACACACAGATGCATCTTGTATTTATGTTAAGTCATATTTTTGACTTACAAATGATTTAATTGAAAATAAATTGAATTGAACTGAATTACAAAAGGCTATATATCATCACCTGAAGTTCGTCATTCAATATTTAGCATCTTCTTATATTTTAAATACAGAAGATCCACTATGTAAAAGTTGTATTTTGTCAAACAAGAACTAAAGTTATCTATCCGTCCTTCTAAAGAAAATGCCATTATTTGACTGAATCATGTTTTATCATTTTGTTGAGCAAGTGTCATTTTTTTCAAATGATTGTCATCTCATCTTGGAATGAAACTCTTGAACTGCAGTTCGAGTTTACTGGATTTGCCTGCAACACATGCTATTAGTCCATACTAGACACACACACACACACACACACATATACACACACACACACACACACTAACCTCTGTATTCTTCTCCACAGTGAGAGACCGTGTGAGGACCAAGATGGAGAGAGACATCCTGGCAGATGTCAACCACCCATTGTTGTCAAACTGCACTATGGTGAGTCAGCCCGCAGCGCTGTTTCTCTTTACTCTCTCCTCCCAACATAGTAGCAATACGATGACATGTATTGATTCCATTATTGATTTTTCTCAGTCGATTTTTAGTGAGTTGAAGAGCTTTAAATTCCAGAAATTATTACCTCTAATGCTCTGTAGCCAGTTATGCCAGCTGATCTATAATTGAATCAAATGAATTTCAGTGCAACTTTGTGTGTGTGTGTGTGTGTGTGTGTGCGTGTGTGTGTGTGTAGCATTCCAGACTGAAGGGAAGTTGTACCTGATCCTGGACTTCCTCAGAGGAGGCGATCTCTTCACTAGACTGTCTAAAGAGTGGGAATTGTTCATTTGTTTTTGATGTTTTGCTAGAACTGAGCTCCGGTTTTCTTTTATCCAGTCATTTATCTCACTTGCTGAGACTGATTTATCTCCGTTGGACCTCTCTCGCTCTCATGTGCTCTCACACTCTTTCTCTCTCTCACTCCCTTTCTGTGCCTCCCAGGTGATGTTCACAGAGGAGGATGTGAAGTTTTACCTGGCAGAGCTGGCATTGGGACTGGACCACCTGCACGGCCTGGGCATCATCTACAGAGACCTCAAACCTGAAAAGTAGGAGAAAACGGATATACACACACTGAAAGACTACAGAAACAAACACAAACAAATGCATACTTTATGACCATGCCACCACACCTTCATGTCTTGTATCCTTATATTTGCTGGATACACCAGATTACATCAGCAGGTCTAAAGCATCACAGACCACTCGCTCAACCCAGTAACTATTTTTGGACTGGACCCGTCATCAGTTTGAAAAAATCCTCAAAGTCAGTACAGCTTAGAGAATTGTGTAAAGCTGAATTTCACAGGAATACATTTACAGTGGCTGGCTTGGGATTCGACTATAAAATATGTATATTGCTGGCACTATGAAAAAGCTATCATCCCCTTCTGGAGTGCACTCAGAAGAGGCTTTTATTTAGATTAATCTGATATGCGATACATTAACCAAGAACCTGGATAAACACTGAGAGGTTTTTCCTAACTCACTGCTTGGAAAGGGAACAAAACCTTTCCGTCATATGAGAAATGATTCCATTGTTATTGCATTTAGAATCAGAAAATATTCTTAAAATGTATGAGGTGATGATTTTTTCCTAACATTTGACTACCTTGTCTTCTAGCATTCTACTGGATGAGGAGGGACATATCAAACTCACAGGTCAGTTTCTCTCTCTCTCTCTCTCTCTCTCTCTCTCTCTCTCTCTCTCTCTCTCTCTCTCTCTCTCTCTCTCTCTCTCTCTCTCTCTCTCTCTCTCTCTCTCTCTGACACATACACTCACACACAGGTACTTTCCTCTATCTCTCCTCCACTCTGTTGACCTTCATTAGTCATAGTGTGGTGACAGCCTTATCTCGCCCACTCCAGATATCTGCATATGGGCTTATATATGTTCCTCCAGTTAATTATTACACCATAATCTTATCGTCGACCATAATCACGGCCATTTATTTACCCCGCGGCCTGCCGCTGGAATCAAAGGTGACCTTAAGAGATTTTAGAGAGGCAATTTGAGAGGTCACACTGATGAAGCTTCACAAGGATAAATGCCAACAGAGATATAGTGTTGCAATTTAAAAGTAGGATTCATATTGTAGCCATTTTGCTGCTTTTTGCATATGGTTGTACTTTATGCTTTGTTTTTTGTGTTTTATCAGTTATTTGTTGCCCTCTAGGTATGCTTAGAATAAAGTTCAATGTGTGATATTATCACAATAATTACATTGGTACTTAAAACAAGTACAAAGTGCCGTAAAATAAAAGGGACATAAGCATATTAATCAGCTATAATGAAGGAAAGAGTTAAGCTGCTGGCACCAAATGCTCAGCAGAGCAAAAATATAACTTAACAGTGTAGAATAACATAAAAGAAAAACGCACAGTACTACTCCACGATACTATAGTATAGTATTTTGCAATATTGTGTTGACTGTGTCTTGTGGTGTTTTCCAGACTTTGGCTTGTGTAAAGAAGCTATCGACCATGAGAAGAAGGCCTACTCCTTCTGTGGCACTGTGGAGTACATGGCACCAGAGGTCGTCAACAGGCAGGGACACATCCACAGCGCAGACTGGTGGTCATTTGGAGTACTAATGGTGAGGATTTTACATCACTTTTTAGTCAGATAATACATAAATTCTGATATAATATCTGTAAAATATTGTGTTTTTTCACAGCCCTGGAAAGTAAGTATTCTAGATGACGGTTGTATGTTCTCTCTCCCAGTTTGAGATGTTGACAGGAGCTCTGCCGTTCCAAGGGAAGGACCGTAAAGAAACGATGAACCTGATTCTGAAGTGAGTATCTTCTTTCTGATTCTCTCTGGGGTGAAATGTTGATTCTCGCTGTTGGTTAAAGTCTCATTCCATATCATCAGTGATGAAGTAACTCGAGCTGTGTGTTGTGGGTCTCTCCCTGCAGGGCGCGTCTGGGAATGCCCCAGTTCCTGAGTGCGGAGGCCCAGTCTCTGCTCAGGGCTTTGTTCAAGAGGAACCCTTCCAACCGACTGGGTGAGTACCAACTGATGAACACAGCTTCACAAATGGCAGAAAATACACCGTTTTGACACCGTTTCCTAGAGAAGGTTTAAGCCTGGTTGTATATTTCTTTGGATATGAAATGCCAGTGGGTGGTCAATAGAAACTGGCCCTTGGTATATTGTGCATGTAGCCTTAATTATAAAAACAATGTTTGGTATTGGACTTAAGTTGAGATCAATATTGCTTAATGGCGATGTTGTGTTGGCAGGGTCTGGAGCTGACGGTGCAGAGGAGATCAAGCGGCACTGCTTCTTCTCCACCATAGACTGGAATGTGAGTGCCTGACTATTCAGATTCAGACATTTTACTCTCATTTAGATATTCATCATGTTTAGTCTTTGTTGGGGGGGGGGGGAATCTCAACTATACAGATGAGTAAAGGTCTTTTTATGCCTTTCAGAAACTCTTCAGAAGAGAGATAAAGCCTCCGTTCAAACCGGCTGTGGCTCGTCCGGACGACACCTTCTACTTTGACTCAGAGTTCACCTCCCGCACGCCTAAAGGTCAGAGGTTAAAGTTGAAGGTTCACCTGGTACAATTCCATTGGTTGACTCCATGTCCATGGCATATCTGGCTTGGCTCACCAGTTAAGCCAAAGCACTACATTATTTCTGTCTCAGCTGAATATAATCAATACAGGATGTTTCTTCAGAGGAAATGAAACAAGCCTTATTTAGTCTGTTGAAAGCCTCCATGCGGCCTGCATCATTCTGCATCATTGCCTGAGCTGAGCTAGTCGGGCACAATGAAGCCACACAATAAACACTTCATTATGGCAGTGCTCATAAAAAATACATGAATGTGTGTGTGCATGCATTCAAAATCATCCAGTTTTTTGTTTTAGCTGGTTTAAGCTGTGGTTTATTTGAATAGGGACAGATGAAAACGCATTATTAGCATCTTAAAAAACATCTATTGCCCAAGGAATTGGATCAAAACATATATTTCACTGATTCCATTACCGTCTAGATGGGTTTTGTAATTAGAGCTGCAGTCCATTCATCCTGTTTCTGTGTCAGTATGCAACACTTTATGCATTCATGTCTAACTGTTGTGTTTCCTTATTCCCTCCCAGACTCCCCCGGCGTGCCGCCCAGCGCCGGAGCCCACCAGCTCTTCAGAGGCTTCAGCTTCGTTGCGTCGACTATGTTGGAGGAGGAAGGCTCAGAGGAGCCAGCCCAGGCCCCGCCACACCCGGTGGTCCAGGTCAGCCGCCAGTCATTCATACAACTCATAGGACTCCACAACATTGTCACAGGGAGCGTGGACTGGGGGGTATTAGACACGCGTAGTGCAAGTTTGTGCTCTCTTGCCAGGAAGATTCTGCGCTGTGTGCTCCCAATTCTCACTGTGCGTGTGAGGAGTGTCATTCCAAAATGAGATATCCACCATTTGAAAACATTGAAAACATACTCTAACAAAATGATGGATGATATCCAAGTCAAATCCATTATGGGTAACTGTTAAAATTAGGAGTCATCTTAAGAGCTTTACTTACAAAACAGTTATGTTTTTGAGGATAGAATCACCTGTGATTTTTAAATATTGACCGATGAAATTTCGTAAGCAAACGTTTTCTGAAATTGATATATAGCATTTTGGAATGAATGTGGTTCCTGTGACAATACTGCTCTCTCCTCAACACTCCTTAAGAGAGGCACAGCATCAAAAAACATATTGGTTTCCAAAGGCGAATATTTTTAATCTGTCTCTGAACGTATGAATCAAGTAATTCAAGAGTGCTTGTATTTGGTACTTCATTGCAAGTACGTTGGCGGTGTTATGCAATTTTAGGCTCTGATCCACACTTTCCTATGTCACTGTTTGACCAGTAGATGGAGGCCTTTGTCCAGTTTAATTCCCTGTGTTGAGCTAATGAATGACTGAATGAATGAAAAATGCAATGTCCATGTAAGCCAGACAGGAGGAAGGGTATGAAATGGCTTATTAGTGGTAAGGCAATAAGCAGCAGTAAATGCCTTTAGATCCTGTTTCACGCCTGGCTGGAACTGCATTTAGCTGCGTGTGTGTGTGTGTGTGTGAGAGAGAAAGAGAGAGAGAGAATGCTGTTGGGATTTGATTAAACTCTTTTGATTCAATCCCCCCCTCCCCCCATCCTCGTCTCTCCCTCTGCAGCAGTTACATGGGAAGAACCTGTTGTTCAGCGATGGCTATGTGTTGAAGGAAGACATCGGCATGGGCTCCTTCTCTGTCTGTAAACGCTGTGTGCACAAAGCCACCAACACAGAATACGCCGTCAAGGTCTGAACACACACACACACACACACACACACACACACACACACACACACACACACTGAAAAGAGTCCTACATGGCACGCACTGCCCTAGAGTGTAGCCACTGTATAATTGCCTTCTCTACACGCAACAAAGGTTACTGTATTACTGTAATATTTGTTCAAACACCTACCACAGCAAGAAAATTGCCTGTACTGATAGAGGAAACGCAAAATGAAAAACAAATAACCATAAACCAAATAAATATTTGGTTTATGGTTATTTTGACAGTGTATCCAAATGATTTGCTACAACAGAGAACAATTTTGGTGCTACTACCCGCAATAACTTACCAAAACTTGGAATCAAAATTACCCCAAACACCACTCCTATGGAAAAGAATAAATAATTCACCCTAACTAACCCTAACCCTAACCCAGTCAAAAAGGGGTTCAGTCAAAACATAGATGTTAGTTTAATCCCAAGATAGTCCTGGAGTAATCTGGGAAAGCCTTAACAAAATTGTTTTCTTTCTCACTTGTCTGTCAGGTGATTTTGTCATTCAATACAATAAAATATCATTAAGCAACCTTTATTTAAAAAGTGAGAGCACGTTGAGAGGCTGGCCTGTGTAGAGCATGAAAAAGTAAAGATACTACATAGTAAAATATGAAATGTGTAGGATTATATGCATAAAATGTGAATTAAAACAAGAACATAGAATGTAGAAAAAAGGCAGTCTTTATAAAAGAAGTATGAATATGCATCTGGGAAATCGTGAACTAACCCTTAAAATCTGAGCCTGGTGTGTGATTGGTGTTTTCATGTGATTGACAGATGATTGACAAGACCAGTACAGACCCTTCTGAGGAGATTGAGATTCTACTTAGATATGGACAGCACCCCAACATCATAACACTGAAGGATGTGAGTATATACACACACACACACATACCCACACAACCAATGCCTAATATCTGCCTAGGAAGTGTAGGAAAGAACGTGTAACGGATGACACAGATGATGACTGTTGATAATGTGTGTGTGTGTGTGTGTGTGTGTGTGTGTGTGTATCTCAGGTGTACGACAACGGTAAGCAGGTGTACCTGGTGACGGAGCTGATGCGTGGAGGAGAGCTGCTGGATCGGATCCTCAAGCAGAAGTCCTTCTCTGAGAGAGAGGCCAGCGCTGTGCTGCACACCATCACCAAGACTGTGGAGTACTTGCACTCACAGGGGGTGAGAACTACCAGCACTACTGATCCACATCAAGCAGCTGGTTATGGTCTTTATTCCTGTCTCGTTTTTTGAGTTTAGGCGCAGTTTGTATTGACTTTATAGTCGGGAGGCTTCTTACAATACAGCAGAATCAAGATACAGCACTGTAAACAGTTACTGTAAAAACACAATAATACCAGAGTGGGTATTCTTTATTGTGATTATGGGTATGATATTGTACCCATAGTCACAGTAAAGAATATCCCCAAGGCTATTTGATTAGATGAAACTTTAGTGAGGCAAAATTGGGCAATTATGGGGAAATAATGGATTTTATGTGTACTGACTGAAGAGTTTTCTTTAAAGCAGTATGTCTAATAACCACGAAAAACAGGAGAAAACAAGAGCCAGCCTTGCTTTTTTTTTGGAATTAAGAGAGTGCATCTTTGACCAATCAGATTACTTGGCTCAAACTACCTGTTATACAATTAACTTTTGCTATTACTTTTTTAAAATTTATTTCATCCCGTCTCTTCCCTTTTTCCTTTGTCTTACCTTTTCCTCTCCTGGTTTCTCCCACCCCCTTTTTTTTTTTTTATCTTTCTCACTCCTTATTTCCTTTATTTCATTCCTCCCTCCTCCCTCTCTTCTCTCTGCAGGTGGTGCACAGAGACCTGAAGCCCAGTAACATTCTGTATGTTGACGAGTCGGGGAATCCGGAGTCGATCAGGATCTGTGATTTTGGCTTCGCTAAGCAGCTGCGTGCCAACAATGGCCTGCTGATGACCCCGTGCTACACCGCTAACTTCGTAGCTCCCGAGGTGAGCCGAGTGATTCAGTCAGTCTCATACCTGTGAAGTTCACAATCGGTTGGTCTGGATCGCACTAATGGTGGCGCTAAAAGTGATGAAATTTGTTTCTCTGAGACACAGACTTTAAATGAAAACATTGAATGACACTGAATTGAAATATTCCAGGGTTAGACGTTGAAATAAAACGTGCTTGTCTCTGATTCTGTATTGCAGGTGTTGAAGCGTCAAGGCTATGACGAAGGCTGCGACATCTGGAGTCTGGGAGTCTTGCTGTACACCATGCTGGCCGGGTGAATAGCAACACACAAACACTCTCTTAAACACATTTTTTCTCTCTCTCTCTCTCCCTCACACTCACTCCATTCTCTGTCCCATTTCCTTCCACCAGCTTCACTCCGTTTGCCAATGGGCCCGAGGACACTCCGAATGAGATCCTGAGCAGGATAGGAAGTGGTCACTTCAGTCTGACTGGAGGCAACTGGGACGCTGTGTCTGATGCTGCCAAGGTAGAGCAAGAAATCTCTAAAGGCTTCAAATTGTTAAGAAAAGCTCTTGTAAATCTTTTGAAATTTTGTCCACAGTACAGTAGCACAAGAGCCACAGCAAAATGGAAATTTTAAGTGGAAAACTGTGTTGCCTTAGTGGCAACTCTTCCAGCATCTTTTCTAGGCTCCTGTTCCTTTTAAAAATGGCTCTGGTCTCATTCTGTCCGGTTTCTGTCCTGTTTCACATGCATGTTTGATGTGTGCTCCCTCTAGGACCTGGTGTCTAAGATGCTTCATGTGGACCCGCACCAGAGACTGACAGCTAAGCAGGTCCTCAGACACCCCTGGATTGTCCAGAGAGACCACCTGCCCAACAGCCAGCTCCCACACCAGGACCCCAAACTGGTCAAGGTAATGTGGCCGAGCGGATTCGTTATCGCTAAAATACTGTACTTCAAGGTGGTTCAAGTGGTTCAAACAATCATGGAAGTGTAAATCCTTTGTTCATGGTGTTATGGAGATTAATTGAATTGATGTTTTTATTTCTGGCATTTTGGACAGTGGATGTGTGGGCTACCAAACTGTCCTGTCCAGCCACTAAACATCACCACTAAACTACTAAGCCACATTCCTTTTCTCTGTGGCCTTTTACTAAATCATCCATATGTATGTGTAACAGGTGTTATTATTTTTTATTATAACTTATTGATTTCTTTTTTTTATTACCATCCGTACCTATTTTATCTTTCTTTCTTTCTGTCTTTCTTTGTTTTTAATTTAATTTTGAGTTGATCGTTGTGATTTTTAGCCTTTTATCTTTTTTCTCTTTCTTTCTTTCTTTCTTTCTTTCTTTCTTTCTTTCTTTCTTTAATATGTCATTTTACAAGACAAATTATGTATTTTTTGTGGTTTACGTGAAGCACATTGAATTTGCCTTGTGTATGAAATGTGCTGCTATGTAAATAAAGTTTTCCTTGCCTTTGCCTAAACATCCCCATATTGTGTGTGCGCAGGGTGCGATGGCAGCCACCTACTCCGCCCTGAAGAACTCCCAACCCACTCCGGAGCTCAAGCCCATCGAGAGCTCCTTCCTAGCCCAGAGACGCGTCAAGAAACTTCCCTCCACCTCCCTGTAGAGACTCACAACAACCAATCAGCTCACTGGAGACTGACCGAAACCACACCTCCTGGCTCACACCACCCAGTCAGCTTCGCTCGGGGATCAGTGTCCACCTGCTACTACCAGCCAAGGAACAGTGACTGTGGTCCTGCCCCCATCTTGTGACATCAGTCGTCCCGCTCTTGCTATCATTCTGTTTGCTATATTGGACTAGCAAAAGGACATGAAGGTGGATGGGGGCAGTGGGGGCAAAAAAGGGTGCAGGTTTTTGGCAGATGTGTTTGCGCAATGTGCGTGTGTGTGTGAGTATGAGTGTGTGTGTGTGTGTGTATGTGTGGGTGTATGTGTGACCCGCCACAGAGTCAATGCGGCCACGTTTTCAATAGTGATAATGAAAGTGTTTTCTCTCCTCCGCATTGCTGTGATTGGTTGTCATTCCGCTTGCTGCACGCCTGTCTGTCTGCCTGTTTCGTCGTCCGTCTTCCTGTTCTTTTTCTAAAGTTGATGAGCTTTATATTACCGGTAGTGCTGCCAAATCAACCTGTGCCGACAGCGCAAAACCATAGTACTGTCCAACTGCTGTTAAATGTTTTTGAAAGAGCATTATTAACATGAATATTAAAAAAAAAGAAACATTTCTGCCATAAATGCCTCTTTGGTTTTGGTACAGCCAGAACACGTGGATTCTGGGAAATGTCAAATGCTGATGTTTTGGTTAATGTCAATCTATGCTTGTATTTTGTTTTACAGAGAATGTGCGTGTGTATGTGTGTGTTAGTTGCATGACTTGCAGTGTGTGTGCGTGTGTATTGTCTTGCGGGATGCTGCAGGGTCATGTGCATGGTCCAGTGCCGTGATGATGTCATGTGGCTTCCTCGTCCCTCTCCCTTCCCTTCACTCCGCTTGGTCAACCTGCTGGCACCCATTTGAGATATGTCTATTATTTTTATTACTTAACAAAAAATAGTAAAATAGGTGGCTTTCTGTGAAAGAAACTTGCCCGAGGAACATTGTGGCATGTTAAATTCTCTATATTTTCTTTGTTCTTGTTTTCTGTTTTTTCCACTGTGTTTCTTGGATAATGCATATTGAATGCTGTTTCCCGTGTTGGCTGCTTTCGTTGTTGATCGTTTTCTTTTTTTTTTTTTTTTGTCCAAAGAAAGTGGTGATTTAAAATAGTGAAAGACATGCTGAGCACATCGCAGGAAATCAGTCTGTGGAGTTAATGCCATTCAGTTCTCTTCTTCTGTTGTGAAATGTAAAGGGGAGGTGGGGCTGACTGTTCTCTTGATCCAATTTACTCGCTGACTGGTTTTCATTTTATTGACAATGACAGCTAAAATCTGACAATATCCTAAAAAGCGCTCCCATTTCTCCTATTTACAATCAGTAAAAGACAGATGTGTCTCACTGTAAGTAGCTTCATGGGGTAGGTCCTGCTTTAAGCTCGGTGCCTAGGCCTACAGGTGAGGCAGAATGTCTTACATGGAAAACACATTTTAACAAACCAAACAGCCAGACTGTACTGTACATCTAAAGAAGGGAAGACCTGTGTGGCTAAATAATCCATGAACCAGCAGTCTCACCTCACAAGGGATCAGCGTTATGTAATTTTTGTTTGGTGGCAAAAGTCTCCCTCCTTCGACTACAGTAAATGCAGACAAATGGTAAGATGTTATTGTATCATAAAGATGAAGATTTTTATATCTTACAAATATTGAATTAAAAATCCAGTTGCTATGACAGAATGTCTCCCTCGTTTTCTGTTTTCTGAGTTGTACCTAATAAGGCCGACCAGTTTTCCCTAGGTGAATGAAAACATCTTCCTCCTCTTTTGATCTCTATTTTGCCTCCTGTCAACCAGGCCTTAATTTGGTGGAGAAGAGGGAACTGTAGATTGTTTGTGTGCATGTGTCTGATCCTTTTGCCTTCTAGATACCGATGGGACCTTAGCCTGGTGTGTTACCATGGCTGGCCACTAGAGGGAGTTAAGTGCACGCCTGTCTTCATGCAGAAGTAAAACAAATCCAGGTCCACTGAGCTAAGGAGTTCAGATCAGATGCCTTTCTATCAAAGCACTCCGCACTGACTATGACTGATGCACTGTGTCTGCTAGTCGCCTTTAATTCAACCATTGTGTTACAAGATGCTGAAAAGTATGTATGGAACCCCATTTTTGCCAGCTGTTAAAAAAAAATCTGGCACATTATCTCAATATTATGACTTAGTATCTCAATATTATGACTTAGTATCTCAATATTATGACTTAGTATCTCAATATTATGACTTAGAATCTCAATATTATGATTTAGTATCTCGTAATTATAATATTGTCTCAACATTATGACTTAGTATCTCAATATTATGACTTAGTATCTTGTTATTATGACATAGTGTCTCAATATTATGACTTAGTATCTCAATATTATGACTTAGTATCTCAATATTATGACTTAGAATCTCATTATTATGACTTAGTATCTCAGTATTATGACTTAGAATCTCAATATTATGACTTAGTATCTCGTAATTATGACATAGTGTCTCAATATTATGACTTAGAATCTCAATATTATGACTTAGAATCTCAATATTTTGAGATACAAAATTATGGGATATTAAGTCATATTTATGAGATAGTAAGTCATAATTATGAGATAGTATCTGATAAATATGACTTAGTATCTCATAACTATGACTTACTCTCTCATAATTATGAAATGGTAATATTGAGAAAAATCTCACTTGATGGAAAAAAAAAAGTATGTGACCTGCTGATAAAAACACTGCAGGCCTCAAATAACTACTGTCCCTATTGTGCTCTTTTAATGAAAAGTGTGAATGGGACGGAGTAGTATTTATACTTGCAGACAGCTTGTGCATATAGGCTTACTGGAGGGCAAACAGTAAACATCTGACTGCATGTAAATGACTTTTTCTACTTCACCGCCTCTCCATCTGCCCTTGATGGCCTGTAGACACTCCAGCAGTGTTCTCTTACACCGTCTCCTCCTCCCACCCAGCATGCCCTTCACCTCTACATACAGTAAACATGCTCTCTCCCTCCTCCTCTAGCATGCATGCACTGCGACAGTACGAACCATCGGAGCAGGTAGCACTTTAATATATCAGCTCTTGGCAGAAAACCTCTACCTCCTATCGCCTGCCCTTGTATGCACAGCAGCACTCCCTTACATAACAGTCACACAGTGAAACATTCTGCTTCTGACTGCTGATTTTCCCTCACTCATCTGCATTGCACTCACACACTTTGTCACACGCTGAGAAAGATGTGCACCGTCATGTCCGTCATGTGCGAGAGAAATTTTGCGTAATTTATTCGTACACAGATGCACATTCACCCTCTGTGGTGTTAATGATTTTGTTCTGTTCTCTGTGTGTTGACGTCAGCATGCCAGTGATTCACACTGCAGTGAATGACCCTTTGCTCTTTTCAAACGCCCACATGGAGACTGACTGACTGACTCAGCCTGCAGCAGGATAGTGATATTGATTTACAGCCCGGTGGAAGACGAGCATCATCGCCGTCGTCTGTCCCCTTATCTCTTGGAAGTGGAGAAAGTAGTGTAGTTTTCATCCAGGTCCCATTTCCTGCATTTACCTCAGTTGTCATCTGAAACTGCTCGATTTTTTTTATTTTTTTTAAACTGTGTGTGTTTGTGTGGGTGAGAGAGCGAGTGGGTGGATGGGTGGAGAGATGGGGTTCACATCCTCATTTAGCCTGAGAGCCGTATAAGAGATAATACAGCTGTAGAGATTTCTTTTAATAGAAGTTTGTTTCCAGTCGTCGGATTTCCCTTATTTGCCTTTCTGTTCTTGTTCTGGCTGATGTGAGCTAGGTTTTCACTCAGCTGCTGAGCCTTCCATCCTGTGCTGCTGAAATGCACATGCAAGCACAAAAAAACTGAGATACACTCTTTCTCTCTCTCTCTCTTTCGCTCTCGCTGCAGGTCATGTGTCACCCAGGGGAATATATCCTTCTTACGGTGATAAAATGGTGACTCATAATTCATTCCAACCTGCACACTCATGCAAATACAATTCTATCTACATACAACCATGGGCAGTACAAAGCATGTAGGGGAAATTATGGTAGTGTACCTGTCATCTAGTGTGATTTATTGCATGGTATAGGCCATGTATATGATAATGACTGCACAATGCACCAGCTATAAGACGATGCCCTACACAGACCCAGCAGTACTGCAACTCCAGCTTGGTTTAAGTCAGAAAAAAAGGAGCAACTGGGGTTTTTCTCTCCCATCCAGTTCATCTGGTCTTAGTATGGCTTGCTTTGACACTGTGAATTATCCCTATACTCTCAAAAAAACAAAAAATCCTATACTTTACTTGTGTCACTATTGCTGTAACCTTCTACACAATACTACAGTACTGTGGTCTCTTTTCAGGAAGTATCCATCTTGCTGTAGTGTGCTTGAGCAAAACACTGAATCTGTACCAGCTACAGGTTGCTGTCTGTTGCTGAACCTGCACTCTGAAAACTGAAACTGAAAATTGATTTTCATATCCTATCTTATATCCTCATATATCCAATCTTGAATGAAATAAGAGAGAATGAATAACCTATAGCAGTTGCACGCTACGTTTTGAATTCATCAAAGTTGAGGTGAATTCACTCCAACCCTGACCTGTGGTAAAATCACAATATTGTACCTTCTCACAGACTGTATATGATGGATGTACAACCACATCGATCCATTCCAGCTCATTAATGTGTCACACTTTGCTTCAGCCATATATGAAGTGCAGCTGTTTCCAACCCTTGCCTCTGCAGGACACACTCCTGACTAAACACAGACCTGCTGGTGTAATCCTTTCAGTATAACTACTGCCAAGTCACTATCCTACCTATATACTCTCTCTCTCTCTCTCTCTCTCTCTCTCTCTCTCTCTCTCTCTCTCTCTCTCTCTCTCTCTCTCTCTCTCTCTCTCTCTCTCTCTCTCTCTCTCTCTCTCTCTCTCTCTCTCTCTCTCTCTCTCTCTCTCTCTCTCTCTCACACACATGCACACACGCACACATCTTTGATGCCAAAGATGAACAACTCCCAGAGACTCACTATGCGCAAACACACACATTTTAACTCAATACAGAGTAGACGACATACAGACACACAGTCACTTTAACTCCTCCACACGCACACACAACCCACACACACAGATTAAAGTAATCTGGAACAGAGGGTGTGGTATGAGAGATTGAGAGCAGCTTTCATCGCTGTTTTAGCTGGAAAGAGGGAGGAGAGAGAGAGAAATGGAGAGAGGGAAATGGATGGTGGGACGGGTTCAGAGATAATTATATCTAAGATGGATTAGGCACTTTAACACTTAAATGCATTCTGTATACCCAGTGAAGAGACTGACATCCACTTGTCTAGTGTCTGTGTCTGAGTGCAGGAGTGTCCTTTTCATGGGCTGTGGATATGTGTGCAAGCATGAGGGTTTGACTTTTTTCAAAACAGCACACTTTATCATTATTAAGCATCCCTGTACTTGCAGGCAGGGTAAGTCCTGGTCCTCAAGTTGTTTGCCAGTGATGGTGGCCATCTGTATGCGCAGCACTCAAGGCACCATGTGGGATTAGTTTAGAATGAATGGCTTTTGAACTGTAGAGTGTTGCGCAACCAACAGAATCTTCCAAAAATGGGCATCGTGATAAAAAATGCAGCACTGAAGCATCTTGTCTTGATCCTTTAGATCTTCACTTACTCAACAAGCCATGTTAGATATTGCTCAACTGAACGACTCTGCATAGCCCTTTCCAGGGCAACTTTGCAACACGTACAATTATTAGATAAACATCATAGTTAAGGCTGCACTATGTACAGTTGTTTTGGTATGGTAAAAGTCATATTTTCATATTATTTGCTAATGCTTAGAAGCTCAAATTCCTTTCCAAATCTCAATCAATATTCAAAACACATCAATTTGACATTTGCATTGTAAATGATGTGGCAGGATAGGACTACAGCAGCTGCTCAAAATGTATTCAAGGCGTCCAGTTTTTCATGTACAAAGTTCAGCACTATTCCATACTAAAGTGTTCTGATATTTCAAATGTTTAAATTTTCTTTAGCCTGCTTCATTCATATTCAACTTCACACTTCTGTACCTTCTTCTGCATTCGTCACAGTTGTCTATCCTCTTTTTATTCTAATCTACTTAAACTCTTTCAGCCATCCTTGAATACGCAGACAAAGGACTGCAGAGCATCTTTACTGCTTTGTGCCTCTACATTTCTTCCTACAGGCACATACTGTGCAGCCTCCATGTCTTTCTTTTGCTTCTCTTTCTTCTCTCTGGAGATCAGTAAAGCTAAAAGCAGAGAAAGAACAGTCAGTGCTATTGCTAATGCAAGCCAATCCTAACATAAAAGCAGGGGTTGAGTGAACACTCACACACACACACACACACACACACACCCCTCCGACCTCCTGAAAGCTTAATTGCTTTCACTTTCACTTTTGGTTAAAAGCAGTTATAGAGCAGTTATTTAAAACATCAGTTCATAATGTTCCAACTGCACCATTGCTATCATCACTTACAGTTTGTGTGTGTGTGTGTGTGTGTGTGTGTGTGTGTGTGTGTGTGTGTGCGTGCGTGCACGGCTGAGTGTATTTGTGTGTACGTTGTGTTGTGTCTTGCTCCATACCCTGATCATATCACTTCTACCATCCCATTGCAGCACCAGTCAATATTTGTCTAGACAGAGAGAGTAATGTTAGCTGTTAATGGAATGGATATTACTGAAAGCAACAAAAAACCAAGGTATTATGTCTGTAACTAACTAGGATTGGAAAAGAGCCAAGTCTCCATGAAGTAGAGACTGGTCACATTTACTAGGAGATTTGATTTGAGGCATGTATGCAGATTTCAGTTTATTTCATATTGTTACAACTTCTACACAGGGTTGTAACTGTTGACGATCACTAGGCTAAAGTGCGTCATTTCATTTCCAGGGCAAGGTTTTTAGGTGCAGGATTAATCGCGTCACATGATGCCTTCAATTTGGGTTAAATGCTCTGAAAAATTGGACCCCTGAGATCACAGGAATTAGTTGGTGTGAAGAGCGCCTTCACATTCTGCCATTCTCTCTGTGTTTTTCCACTTAACTACTGATTACAAAGAAAAGCCATTTTGGTGCTCTTGCAAAGGTGCTTGAATAATTTAATGCGCACTGCACCTGTTAAATAAATTAATAAATCAGAATTGAAATAGCCATGTCAACAATAACCTATAGTTTTATTGCTACGAGAGTAAATGGCCAATCCACATGGCCTCAGTGTATGCTCTATCAGTGTGTGTGTGTGTGTGTGTGTCTTCATGTTTATTTGCATGTTTCTGTATGTGCAGATGTGTACCAATGGTGATTGAGTTGTCAAACATGGAGTTTATGCAGACAGAGAAATATAGTTTGCAGGTAGGCTGTGAATGATCAAAAGGGAAAAAAGAGGGATGGAGGGGAAGGTGGGGGGGAAGGAGTACCGGGAAAGAGTGATAATAGTGAGCGGGAAGGTGATAGGGAGAGAGAGAGAAACTGGAGCATCACCCCTCCCTCCTGCTCCTGCCATCTGATGTCGAGACTGTGTTGCTACGGGCAACCAACCGAGCAAGAGAAAGAGAGAGAGGGAAATGGAGAGACCAGCTGGTGAGAGGAAAGGCAGAAGAGAGGCTCGGAGTACTGAGCCAAACAGCGTCAGGAAAGAGGAGAGAGGAAGGACAAAACCCTGAATATTCTCCCTCCCTCGCCTCGCTCTGCCTTCTGTTATTTCTCTGGGAAACAGACGTCAGTCCTCCACAGAGCGCAGCTGATCACAGCAGAGCTCCAGAGGATGGGGATGGAGTAAAACAGTAAACCAGAGGACATGACAGCCTGCCAGCATCAGCAGCAGAGAGGCAGGCCGGCAATCATCAGCTGACATAGTCATGAGTCAAGCAGCCAATGAGCTGCCAGAAGGCTCCTCCCCAGCACAACCACTCAGGCGCAGAAGCAGCAGAAGCCTGGCTCAGATCTCTTATTAATGAATGGAGCAGTTCCCAGGCTGCATCACTGCACACAACGCTCTCCGCGCTCTCCGCTCGGCTCCTCGCTGCTCTGTGACACGGGAAGACAGCGGAAAAACATCAACAGCGACAACAACAACAACAACAAAGACAGCAGCAATACAAACAGGAAGAGTGAAACAGAAGCAACACTGGCCATGAAGGGACGACAAAGACACACAGACACTCCTGATGAGGAGGCTACAGAGGACATGGCAGCAGCTATTACCAACGCAGACCCACACCCTGATCTCCGCCCACCAGATGCTTCTTCATCATCATCATCATCTTCTCCCCCTCTTCTCCCATTAGCCTTGCCCCCCTCTACGTCCGCCTCTGCTCTTCTGGCCTTGGCCTCCCCGGCCACCAGGCGCTCCATCTCCATGGGAGACTTCCGGCGGGTGACCGGGGCCCTGCTGGCCGGGTCCGAGCCCCCGTCGGCCTCGGCCACGGCCCCCTCCTCCAAGCTCGTCACCCCCAGCTCCAGCATGGAGTTCGAGGCGGCCCGGCGGCGCCTCCTGGAGGTGGAGGAGCGCCAACGCGTCATCCGGGAGATGGAGCGGCGACTGGAGGAGCTGAGGGAGGTGTTCGTGCGCTCGGAGCAGGAGGTGGTGGTTCACGGGGAGCTGGTGTCGCGCATCTCCGGGGGCGCCCAGCAGGGGGAGCTGTATGTGGCAGAGAACAGCCAGCGGCTAAAGAAGGGCCTGAGGTTCAAGAAGCACCGACCCACCATCGTCTTCTCCTCCATGCTTGGACTGCGCACGTGCCTCCCATGGCCTGTGAAGCTCAAATAGGACAAGAGGATTGCATTTCCACAGTGTTTTTTCTACCAATGCTTTACTGATGCGCTTTACATAAAAGGGACGATAGACCTCTATTCTTTAGCTTCTTTATCACTCATTAACATGGCTGCTGTCCAATTTCCACCTCTCTGCTCTCGTATCCTGAGGCTGGTCCTCTGGGTCTTTAGAGTGCCTACTATCACAATTGCTAGTAAGCTGCCTGGTCAGCACACAGACTCTAATGGTGCATCTCTGAGGAAATGCTCTAGCTAGCAAACTGATCAAACTGTACCACCGCAATGTGTACAAGATGTCATTATGTCTTCAATGTTTTCACAGATACTCAAGGTGTTGTTGGAGATCTGTGTGTCTAGGAGAGATCCATTATTGATGTAAGATCCAGGATGTAAGGTTGCTAGATGTTTTTATGTGAGTGAGGGATGACAGTTTCTTACTCAGATGATGTGGGAGGAGGGGTAACAGATTGGCCTGTGAGGTAACACGCTATCAAGAGATTTTCTCTGCACCTCCTAACTTATGCAGAAGAGAACGAGGAGCCTGGGAGGCTTACATAACATTGATTGGTTCACCGGAGCAAGACAGGAAGAGGAAGAGAGAGGGTGAGAGAGAAAAAACAAGAGATGAAGAGAAAGAGAGGGAAAGCATTGAACAATCTGCCTCCCCAACCTATTAAGAGAGGAGTGAAGGGCAACGAAAGAGAACAAGAGGTAGACGTGACAGGGATTGCTGCATTGTTATATAAACCCAAGAGGGCAGAGAAAGGGCAAGAAATGGAAAAGACAGGAAGTCAGAAAGAGAGAAAATACACAAATGGGAATTTAGGTGACAATGAAATATAGAAAATGTGCCTTGGCTTCTCCGAGAACACTGGTCCACTCCAGCACCCTGTGTTTTTGGCAGCAGGAGCTGGATCCCCCTGAGTAGTTGTTACACTTCCCAAGAGAAGGACAGGTAACAAGGGAACGAAAGAAAGGAGGAGAGGAGTTGATTGCGGGATGATTCCACCTGTGGCCTCTTTTCATCCCGTCACCTAGCAACCACTCATCTCTCAATCCCCTTTTCTCTTCCAAGAACCTTCAGAATGTATCCAGCAGAGCACTGTAACCACGACACTGCTAGACAGCTGTATGAGTCTCCTGTATGTGCTGGAGGATTTAGGGACAACTCGCATTTCTGCTGCATTTATTTTAAATGAATTAGAACGGGCTGTGTAGTAGAATATAATAGATAGAAGCTTGCTGTTGACCTTGCTCATTTATGTGATGATTAGGCGTTGCACTTAGGCTAAGCCTTGCATGCATCAGCAAGGGAAGCAGAGGAAGACCGTCACATTTTTCTGATTGTTTCATGGTGTTGTGACATAATTTGTATGTCAATGGCTTTGGCAAGCTGTTTAGTGACAGAGTGAATTTGCAGATCACAGTGGCATCAGGTCATCAAGTAAGATGTGCAGTGTACGCACCACAGTAGCTACACCGGTATGTAATTCTTATCAACAATTTGTAGGAAAGAAGTAATAGAGAAACTGTGGAATATAGGGCAGTTAGACGAGGCATTTTCATTCTTTTTTTTTGTGTCAATGCCAAAAGAGTTGGGTTTAAACAAGTGATATGTGTGCACTTCCATATTTCCCATAGTACTGTCCAGTGTCCACAGACAGATCTAGTGTGAGAGTGACTTTGTCAACCTGTTGTCAATCAATCTGTTTGTTAGTTCTCGTTGGGCAATGATCATCAATCATCAATCAGTAATAAGTAATTCCCTTGTGATGCTTCACGAGCACTTTATCTGTGGCCCATATAGGTGACCTAATTTCTACAAAAAGATCACACTCATTATTTGTCCTATTTGCTCTCCTTCCACCCATTTCTCTTTACTTCGCATTAGGAAAGACTAAGTAGCTCCTCTACTCATCTATCCCACCCTCCCTCGCTTCAGCGGAGTGTGCGTGCGTAGAAAGCTCAGTCAATACACCAGGGGTATCTATTTTTGGCAATTGAAGGTTATGGCCGGGAGGCAGGGAATTCAATCTCAGCGCGGTATCAGTTGGAAAAAGCATGTATGGCAATGCGAGTGCACTTCGATAGCTATCTATCTATCTGTGCTGCTTTCCATGAGGGGAATTCTGAGCTATTAGAATAGTCAAATAGACAAATCAAGTCAATAGTTAATACAATAGATTGAGATAATTGGTTAGCTTTGGTAATTTTTGCTTAGAATTAAGTATAAGGGCTTAAAGGATAATTTTTTCTAAGCTTATTGGAGATACAATTCATTTCAGGCAAAGTCCAGTGTTAACTTGGGTTGCATTCTCTGCTTCGTTCAGTGACCTACAGCATAGGCTTTACAGCATACGACATGATAGCCATGATGACCTTATAATTGAATGTTGACTAACTCTTTATATAAGCATTCAATATGGCCATGGGATCTACTGCTTGCCATCTGTGTGCATATATCTATACCAAACCATATTCAGCCGAGACAGTTGCTAGCAGAATATCTGTACTGAATAAAAAGGTCTAGAAGGCCTTAAACATGTATTCATGGTCCTATGTATATATCTATTGTTATAACTGAATATACTGTTGGCCTATACCACGCCTTTTCATAATGCCTTATGCAATGTTTGTGTATTGGCAATGATGATAATGGATGGTGATGATGATGATAATCACGATGAAGGCGATGATAAACTGGTAAACTCATGACCATCATAGACCTCATCCAGAAACATCATTATCTGGGCTGAAAAAAAAAATCGTGCACTGTTGTGGAACTGCACCTTTTGTGTTTTTCTATGAATGAAAAAGAAGAAGACCACATTTCCCAAAGATCTCTGGGCCCACTTGCAGAACGAATGTAATGTTAATTGTGAAGTGTTTCTGTTTTTTCTCATCACTGAATATACACTATAGTCTCATCTACCTTGTTTGAACCTGTGGTTGAAAATAAACCCTTTACTTTACAAAGTATGTATTGAAACGCACCCATAGAGGAACACTACATTCTATAAATATAAGAAAAATTCTCTTGTATTTATTTGCCTGTCCTTGTAATTACATCTAAGGGTCACATGAATTCAACCAATAACAGACAAATGACTTGTGCTACAAGAGATTTCCATCCTCAAATCCAAACAAACAGCAAATGCGTTATTGAAGGATTATAGTGAACTGGACGATACAACTAAAAACCATTGCAGCCCTTTATGGACACAAATGCTGGCCAACCACAGGTCCAAAACCAGCTTTATGATGTTGTATTTTTTTTATCCTTTGAGTATCTTAATATATTGTGTTTGTTTATTAGTGATGTGTGGTATGGTAGAGTAATATTCATGTTCTACTGGAATAAGCACAGAACTTTTTTTTCTACGTTAAATCTTTAACACTGAAATTCTTTTGTTGACCGAGACTTGTAGTATTGTACTTTAGTATGAATGTTATGTTAAATTCTACTAAGAAAATGTTTAATTCATAACTTGCATAACAATATGACCAGGTTTGGAGTCAATTTGCTTTCAATTCAAAATGTACATTGAAACTACAATTTGCATAATTACAGAGCCTTAATTCCACATAATTTCTTCCAGAAAAAAAAAAAAAAAAATCCACTTCCCAAATTGAACTGGAAGTCAATTAGATTGTATTGGAAGTCAATTAGATTGTATTGGAAGTCAATTGGATTGTACTGGAAGTCAATTGACCCCAACCCTGCATGAGATACTAACATTGCTTTTTAAAAGGCTATTGCTTTCTGCTGTGCAGTGAAAGAATGAATGTTTTGCTAAGGTTTATGTGCAAATTTGCTAAGACTTATTTAACACTTATTTAAGTAGCCTACTTCTCTTAACAGTATCATTTACTTGACTGCAAAGCTAAAATGTACAAGACTAGCAAATATTTGATATATGCTTATTTAAATTTAAGCATTTAGCAGGTTTTGACAGATACGCAGAATGATTTGAATAAATGGAGTAACTGACTGAAATGTTGCAGAGAATTCATGTGTTTGTTCTTGTCTCTGAAGCTGGAGAGAAAATCCAAGTCCCTTTGTGAAATTCTGCCATGATGAAGCGTCTCAAGAAAACAGTAAGTTAATTTTTTGCACACCTGAGTTTGTAGGTGACAGTGCGGGAGAAGACAATGTAGTGCGGGTGTGGAAATTAAAACAGGAGGAACCGGTGTCATTTAGAGTTATAGCCAATTTACTTCTGCCTAGGTCTAGTTTATACAGACCCCCCCCCCCCCCCCCCCCATCATTTTACAATGCATGCCATAAGTAATTAGATTTTTTAACATTTAGCCTACTCGTTTTTAAAATGAAAACTTTACGGCGTCTAAGCCTATCTTGAAATGATCTACAGTCCCGAATAACAAAGACGCCCTCAATTAAAAAGACATGGATGAGACTCTTCGAAGGCGACATGTTTTCAGGGTATTTCCTCGCGGAGACTTCTATCTCTTCCTGTGGATGTCAGGTGACAGTAAGCAGAGTGTGCGCAGTGATTTGGAAAACGCTCAACTCCAGCACAATTAAATAACTACAAAGAAGAATGAATGGCAGCAAACGGCTTCTTCTGAAGGTAGGAAAATGAGCCTTGATATCTCGTGCAGATCCTGCAGACACCACCAGGAATAATAAAGGAGAGAGGAAACCTAGACGATTGGTAGCCTATAGCCTACTAAAAAAAACACAGGTGTTTCTGTCTTGCGACCTTCCTATAGGCCTACAGGTAAACATCCCAAGAGGGACCTCAGACTTTTTTTTTTTCCTATAAGAGCTTCAAAGTCAAACCTCCTCCACTCTAGCTAGTATAGGAAGCAGTAGAGTCACCTTGCAGCAGCTCACAGCAGTGATACGGCCTGTTCAACAGAAAACTGCTGCTTGACGTAACAAGATGCTACAGGCCACAAAGAGGAAAACACTGAAAAAAAAAAAAACAATAGTCATAACCTACAAACATTTATCATGCCATATATTGTATTTATTTTGTTGTCATATGGTGTCCTCCATTCATTAATTCGTTCATTCGTGCATGCATTTTTGTTTACTCATCCTTCAGAGTCTCTTCTCAGTGGTTTATTTGGTTAAATGGAGGTTATATCACCATGTGCTCAGACGGTAGATCGAAAGGGCAGAATTACAGGAAATATATCCCACTTCCAAGTGCTCATTACTGCAAGTCAGGATTTGTGAAGTTGCATTAAGCTCATGATTTTGCTGTTGCTCACTTACGGAAAACGCATTACCCATGCAGATGGGTTTTAGACAGGGGGATCTGAGCATCTGGGGAATTAGAAAGGTAGAACATCCTCGATTATGTTTTATTTTTGGAGCTTACAGACCCGCGAGCACACAAACTTGACATATTCATACACAAAAATGCTAATCATGGATCCAAGCCACTCTTCTCTTCCACACCAGAAACCATGCAAATCCTCGGATTAATACAGGCTTCACTCTTCATTTCAGGGATTACCATTATACTACACAGTGTGTACATTATGTGAATGTGTGTATATATACATACAGTATATATATGTGTGTGTGTGTGTGTGTGTGTGTGTGTGTGTGTGTGTATGTGTACATGTATACATGCAAACACACAAGTGGGTGGGGGTATTTGTGAATTAATATGTTTAGTGTATTGAAAATGCAACATTTTACTGAGAGTGCTTGTTATATATATGCATTAGTAGCTGTAGACGGGCCTAATGGATGGATATGAGTGGTTGTATGGGCCAGTCAGGTCCAGGAAGATCAGTAGACAGAGCAGAGGGGGCCATGGCAGGCAGCATCATTATCCTGGCTGGCTGTCAGTGAGGTGGCCTGTTGTGTAAGTGACAGGTTGGAATTACATCATCCTGGATCCAGGAGGGAGGGTCAGGGTTATGGAGACAATGAGGCTGGAAGAATGGAGGGCTGCAGGGAAACATGCCAAGAAGGATGGATGGAGAGATAGCTGGAGGGAAGGGGGAAGAGAGTGGAGCCATAAAGTGTAAGCATGGTGCTGTGGGCAGGAAAGGGGGAGAAGCTGTAAGCATGAGGTGAGAAATGACAGGAGGGATAGACGGAGAGAGGGAGCAGGAAAAGGAGGAGTGTACTATTGAAAGATGGGTGAGAGGAATAGAGAGTCTTGGACGGCTTGGAGGGTAGAGAGAGAGAGAGGGATGAGAGTAGAATGTGGGACAGAAAGCAAAAGACAAATGACATTCACTGCCTTCTGGGTATATTACGGCACAATCCACACAGCTGCTGGCATGTAAGGCTGCAGCATCTGGAAACATGATAAACGAGCTTAGCCTGGGATGCCTGGGGGATCGGCAGCCGCAGGGCCACTATCATGTACTGGAGGCAGCTCTAAAAGGATATAAAACAGTAAATTATGTTACCAAACCAAACATATATGCATGAATATGTATGACGATTTTCATCCATCTAACCTTGGAAATTCAAACAGTTTCACCACTAGTACATTCTCTGTCCTGACATTTTTAAATTTGTATTTACCTAGGCAAACACCTTGATGTAGAGGATTATGTGGGTCATTAGTTGACATTTTAAAAAGTGAAAGTTTTCAAGAATCAAGCAAATCTAACAGGTTTTCTTTCTATGCAGAGTTTGTTGATATTTTCACTGTATGTCATGCTGTCATGTTCTTATAGAACCAATAGCCGGCTGTGATGTTGGACCCCAAAGACCTTTTTCTGAAATGTCTCTGGTGGATGTCAGGAAGAGCTGCTATGGTAACCACTAATGGAGTTGAGAATAAAGAAATTGATAACTACTGAACCAATAACTATAGTGCATTCTCAACACAAAGCAGAAATTTGCTGAATGCTCCTGAATACACAATACAGTCATCTCAGTTTTCACTGTGGAAGTGTATGGATGCTGATTTGATATTTTATTTGTATGCCAGGAAAGACTATTTCAAATTTTGCATAAATGTGAATATTGAATCTATTGAGATGGTTTTCAATCATAATTTGATTTAGGTGTTTAAGGCCCAACAGTCTACTACAGCACATTTAGGTTGTCTGTCTATGTCAATATGATCAATATCTTTTGATCAACCTGTTATGGTTATGATCCTAAATGTATTCAAATTCAAACTGCTGGGAAGGCCGATCAAGATTTATGGGGTTTCACATTAAGTGTCACTGCTGATCACCATCCTTCCAACATTTCACCCTTTTGGAGCCCTTTGGGGTGTAGGATGGGGCTGGAGCTGTGAGGAATGTCACACCTCTTAGATCAGTAGTACTAGGATTCATGGTTTCAGGGTTCACTGTGAAATTGGTGAACGTTTTCCCAGACCAAGTCTTTGTGAATTACCCTGCTGTACCACATTAAAAGGTGCTGTTCTGCCAGAATGTAAGGTGTATGGACTGGGTTTCCTTCTATGGAATCAATAATACTAAAGGGAAATTTCACCAAATTTGATTTGGGCATTTTCTCACAATTTTTAATTTCCATTAGTTTTGAGTTAGGAGTTCTGAAGATCAATAATCCAAATCTGCTGCAGGTGATCTTCAGCAAATTGCATTTCCTGATATGGCTGAAAGAACAAAAAAATGACTGTCTTTAAAATTTTGGATGGAATCACAGTGACAGTAGGATTTTTATATTCAATTACTTTATCCTGTTTATCCCAAAGCGGTTCACCATTCTATTCTTCTCCATAGAAAAACATTAGACTGCCACACAGAGATGACAACATTGAGTCATTTGTATTTTAAACTTACTGTGCAGCATATTCATCTCTTCTGTCTATTTCTCTCCATAGATTGCTACTGTATGTTCATGTCTTTAGTGAGAGGTATGGATGGCAGTACTGGCTCCTCACCCCTTTCTCGTAGTTATTTTTATAACATTCATTACTAGGACGGAGGCTTCGTATGTGTGCTCAGACTCACTAAATTATTTAATCAATGCCTGCTAGCATTGGGCAGAAAGGACTCAGTGCATTTGGACAGTGTGAGCCCAGTTACAGAAAAACAGCACCTGCATATTATACAATAAGAAACTTATTACACTATAAAAGAGTATGGTACTTTATTAGACATGTGTTTTATGTGTATGTTACAACAGTCAACAAATATATTGTACTCTCATACTAAATTGAACTAATTTACTAGTGTTTACATTTCCAGAGTTCCTACTTACAGTTATACTTAGAGTTGAATTTGTCCTTATAGTGCAGTCATCCACTGCCTCACAATCACCTGATAACAAGTCTGTCAGGATGTTTTCATATTCATTAACACAGTAACAACACAATATCAGTGAGACAGATAGACAAAGTCCTCGCCAAACACAGGAATGATTAAAAAGGAAGTGAATACCTGCTGCATGCACACCTTTACTCATTATTGTCAGTATGTGTGTGATTTTAGTTTGTGTAGAGTCACCACTGAGTGAAACAAGATCATTTCTGTGAGATTACACATCTGTGAGTGTCTATTCCATGCTCTCTCTCCTCTCTCTGAAGACCATTTAGACTGCTAATGAAGCAGACAGAATCCTGCATGCACAAATACATTAACATCAATATAGTAACACTATCTGCGATGATGAAATTGTTTGTTTGTAATGCAAAACATGAGAAAACGTCAAATATATACAACAGTGGGCAGTGTTTGGATAAGTATGTACAGTGAAGCATGTGAGTAATTGCAGTGAAATATGTTAAGGTTGTGTTTGTTACTAGTATGAGAGAAAGGCTAGTGTGTGCATATGTGCAAGTGTGCTTGTGTACATCTGGTCTGATACACACGTGCCTACAATAAGTGTGTACCTTTGTGTTCAATGAACAAATTACTACAGTGGGGTGCTGTTACGAACAAGCCCTCCTATCTATGTTGTGCTATTTCCTGGTAGAACAGAAGACAGTCTCTTTTCTAACACACCCTCCTTATTCCTTATTCTCCAGAGACAGACTCCTGGAGCCAGAAGAAACTGGATCCTCCACCCTCCGTCCTGCCAGGGCCCAGCCAGTCGTGCCCAGAGTCAGGTTAGACGGCTGCGCTAAGGTTTCAGATCCCTGTCCTGGCTGCCCCAGAGGCCTGGCGCTGTGTTGGGAGACAGAATTAGCGGGCACAAAGCCAGTTTGGGAGTCCCAGGGCAGGCGGCAACAGACACTGGGCAGGTATTCTCCTCCCAAGTCTCAACACACTACGACTGAAAGGACTAGACTTCAGTTTCCATTCAACTAAAAAAAACTTTTCTGTATTCATCCCTATACAGCAGCAGGCTAGGCACACGTTTACGGCTCTGCCGCCTCTTCAGGAGATTTCATCTCCGTGAGCTTAAAGCGCCTTAGAGGGTTTTCTCCCCAACAGGTAAGCTTTGCCTTTAAGCACAGATCTAGGATCAGTACAGCCAGCTCAACCATACAAATGTGTCAGTAATGATTAAATTGACTTAACAGTTTCTACCCCAAAAAGTCAATAGTCCCTATCAACAGTTGTTAATGGCTTTTAATACCACAGACAGACAACTGGGGAAAAATGTTATCCTTGGAGTTAGCGAAACAAGAATAGACCAATAGGGGAAAATATTGTCCTTGGAATGAGAGGCTTTATGGGTCTGTGAGAGGCTTCAGTATCAGTTCCCTTCTTGGTTTCCTGGATGAGTGACTGATGAAGGGTATAAGGCCCTAAAAAAATGCCCACTATATCCTCAGGTTCCCCTTGGCTCCTGTGTCCTCATGCAGAAGCATTCCAAATTTGCTCAAATCCTCTAGTTTGAGTACATAGTTGTAGATGCATTCCACTGCGTGATGAGGACAAGTTTCCAGTAAGCATCCCATGCTGGTTCAGTTCCTCTAGTATGTTATCATACAGTAGGTCCATAACTCCATGTCCCTTCAGTCTGCCAGTTTGTGTACATAGTTGACAGGGAAGGTACCACTCCTGGATGTGTCTCCCTCTATGTGACCAACCTGTTAGATAAAGGATAATGCAACATTTCTGATATGAATACACAAGGAACATATTAAAATTCAAACATCTTTTACATTACAAGTCCATGTAAAATCTTTCACATTACTACTCAAAGAGCAACTGACAAGGCAATGGTTTACAGTGAGATTATGGAAAGAAATTGTAGTTGCACTCACCCACCAGTGGGGGTCATCAGTGGCCGTGACCACAATGATCTCATCTTTGAAAAAGGCCAGCTGTTCAGAACTGACTGCTCGGCAGTCGACTAAAGCCTTGACGCGTTTCTGACGGGACCTGCTGCCAGAAACCTGGAGGAGACATGCAATATATTCCTCAGTGTACCACCAGCAGATTTATATTGACTGTGAAATCTCACAGACTCTTTTTATATTAGAGAGAAACGTAGACCTCTTGAGACTTGAGAACTAGACTAAAAACAACTTTATTGAATTGAGAAATAAATCTATGGCATTGTGACATGGAACAGTCATTGTTTCAGTATCAAAACATGGAAATATAGCTGAAACAGAATAAAAAAGAGGTTTCTGTGTGTGGTTGTACCATAGCGTTCCTGCGTGGTCGTGGGGCGGGGGCCATGACAGGTGAGGAGGATGGGGCCGGGGCGGGAGCTGGGCTCAGGCTCCGACCATTCCCCACCAGGCTGCAGTACAGCTCCTCCTGGCTGCCCACGCAGCTCGGAGACAAAACACCACACTTCCCCTGGCCCCCTCCTCCGCTGCTGGTCCGACGATATGACGTGGTCTTCTCTGAACTGGAAAGGGACGAAGAAGTCATTGATGTGAAATTAGTCCAACTAGAGGTGGTCCTCAGTCATATGGAGCGGTTTATGAATAGATCAAAAAAGCCTAATCCTAGAATAAGACATTTATTTAAGGAGGGGTCTCAAATGAAATTAACTTTTTAGACTCTGTCTTTGTAGACTTTGTACTTTATCATCTCTATGAGGCGGATACAATTTAACATGGAGGATTAGGGTGAGTCATATTAAGCTCCAGTAGAGGGCACTACAAGGCAAATCAAACACTACGGTGGTTTACTAGCTGTGCTTTGCTAGTGTAGCAGTGCTGTCTCACCTGACAGGCCCTATGTGGTTCTGAGAGGACGTTGGCGTTATACTGCTTTGAGACCCAGAACTAGCACCAGTTTGGCCCTCCCAGGTCTGCCTATGCCCCCTGAGCAGAGCTCCCTGTCCGTGGGGAGATCTAGGCGGTCTTCCCCCCTGGCCCTGGTTCTCTATGCTGGGTGAGGGAGGGCTGTGTCTGGCCTGTGCCGGAGGATTGGAGGGGTGGGGGACCGGGTTGGAGCAGCGTCTTGGAATGGGACTGGCTTCCTGGGTGGTGACTGAGATCTGGGGGTCTGAGCGACCTGTAGAGGGGAAATAGTGGTCAAATAACTGAATTAAAGAATGTAGAACAAGAGTGACAGCATACTTTTCATGAGGCATTCAAAGATTTGCAAAGCCAAATGTGATATGCCAAGAGCTGAATGCAAAAAAGTTATTTGAACTGACTATAAATCCATTTCAAAGTTAATTATCCCCCAAACAAAGTTGAGAAGGGAGAAGGGAGGATCTAATGAATTAAGGAGAATCTTATGTAGCTCACCTCTTTGGATGGATTTAGCTGGCAGTGGTGGTGGCATTGACCCTCCAGAGGGGGCACTGTTGGTCGGGGGATTTCTATACAGGAAGTCTAGGTTCTCATAGGTCTGACAGGGCCTGGTAGCCATATTGGCACTGGCCCCGTTAGCCACGCTCCAGCGGGCGGACGCTCCACCACCTCCGCTTGAGGGAAGAGGAGAGCGATGGTTTCTGAGCAATGGGCTCACCTGGAAGAGGGGAGAGGGAGCACAAGGTTATTTTATAGTTTCTTACAGCCTTTTCCAAATGAATAGAGGAGCTATTGCAGAGTGGAAGATCCTATAATATGCTGCTCCAAAGTTTCTAAAGGCTTTTTTTTCTTTGGCTGAAAAAGAAAGTCAGTAATAAGATAGGCAGGGCGTGTGTGTGTTTACCCTCTCATCCAGTTCATCCTCACTGTCATACAGCTCCTGAGACTGAGTCTCCCACATGAACTCCACATGGATCTGAGAGTTGAACTTCCCACTCTGGGCCAGCTCCAACTGAAACACACACAGAGAAGCAAACACACTCAGAATACTCATATGATAACACACACATACTTATAGTCTATTGCTGTTATGCAGTGCAGTGCAGCGGGTAGCATACACAAGGTTTGATGTCATGTGTACTGTATATTCGGCTTGGGTTTGAGGTAGAGATTAGCAAATATATTTTAATGTTTCCTGCTTAGCTGTCAGAGCTTTACAGAGTTACACAGAGACTGTAGTCACTCTTGTCAGTGCAACGTTTGGATCAATAGATATAGACAACAAAAAAAACAGCTAATTAGGAAAAGGGCAGGGGCATAAATGACACCTAATCAACGGGAAGCTCTGTCCTGAGTCTGACAAGACGTCACTCATGACAATGCAAGTTTGGAATCAACAGATATAAACGATATCTCAATGTGACTTGGTGATTAATAGATACAGATGATCAAAATTAAGCCAATTAGGAAGGGGCTTAAATGGCATCATTAATCAATAGGAAACTCTCAAATCTGACAAGCCATCACACATCTCAGTGTGGCTTCGGGATTGCTCTCCTGAGTCTGCCAATCATGTAAATGCGAGTTTGGGATCAATAGATAGATGATAACACATCTCAATGTGAATTCAGGGTCAATACAGCTAAAAAGGAAAGCGGGAGGAGCTTAAATAGCTTAACAAATTGATAGGAAACTCTCCTGAGTCTGATAAGCCATTACTCATGTCCATGTGAGTTCAGGATCAATAGATATAGCTGATGAAAACCAGCACAGTGTTATAGTTTTTTTTGGGATGGACCTAAAGACCAACCTACAGTATACTAGCTGCTGGGTGCAGCTAAAAAAGCACCTGATGGCCCAGTATACCGAGCAACTATGTTTCGATTTCTACACAACAAGGCTGGTTCCAATGCACAATAAAACAGGATATTACACAGGGCAGGTCTGATTCAGCAGGGCAGATGGCCGGTAAGAAAATAAAACCAGTTTATAAATGATGCACACTGGGAGCTGCTGAGGATAGGATTCCTTGTACTGGGAGTTAGTCCTTAGCTGAGCTTTGCTGCACAGGGAGTTATTTTAAGGTAGTATTTCCAGCTGTGGGAGTTGATCTGTTTTGTTTTTGGAGATTACTTTCTGGTACGGATTTTAATGTTGCAACTTGATTCTTTTGTGGAACTCCTGACTACGTTTGTGGTCCCTGAATTTATGAATTAATACTTTACTTAGATGAAGTAAGGTAAAGTGAAGTCTCACCAGCTCGGCACACTGTATGTGCTGCAGCCTCCTGGCAATATCGAGGGCTGTCTCTCCTGCCGAGTTCACTAGGACAAGCATAAAATAAGCAGTATTAGTATTTACTGATGGCACTGTGTGTGTGTGTGTGTGTGTGTGTGTCAGAGAAGGAGAAAGGGAGTGAGTGATAGAGACAGTACCTGTGTGTAGGGCTGCCTTTCCTTTGAGCAGTAGTTTGAGAGACTCGGGCTTGTGGTGCAGGGCGCTGTAGTGGAGAGCTGTGTTTCCTTCTGTTGTTCTCTTCTCCAGACAGTTGCTGTGTATAAATACAGGGAGACAGACAGACAGACAGACAGACAGACAGATGATGTCAAATTTTTTCCTTTAACAGAGGGAAGCCACAACTTCCTAGGCAAGTCAAACATAATAGATCTAGATCTTAAAACCGTTTATACCAAGTAGGTATGAACACTACTTGACTTCTGGTCCGTGTCTGACCTGTTCTGGATGAGGAAATCCACCAGCGCCAGAGAGCTCTTCTCTTCCAGACGTACAGCAAGGTGGAGAGCTGTCTCTCTGATGTCCTTATATAGGAAGAAAGATGAAAAGTACATATTAGGCCAAACTGTTCACCCTTAAAGAGATATTTCATTTGTATAGAACATTTCTGCCTTTAGGACACATTTTTGCCTTTAGGATACAGTGTCTATATGAGTTTATTGACAGTCCTATTGGGGCACCCTGGGGCATGTATGTATGTTACCCTGGGGCAGCCTGTATTGGCTGCCCCAGGGTAACATACATACATAACATACGTCTAAATAGACGTATATGTAGGCTAAAACTTAAGGCTTAAATAAGTAAGCAAGGCCTAAGGCTTTGAGCATTATCTGTTTGTGTTTATGTAAAATGCAAAAGGAGAGGAGCGAGAGAGAGAGAGAGAGGGAAATGAATGAGTAATTCAATGAACTTGTCTCCCTTGATCTCAAGAGACATGAGCTCTGACCTAAAAGCTGAAATAATAAACCAGAGCCAACCAACACAAACACACACACACACCCTCCGAAGTCAGTGGTATTACACAATCTGCTTACGCTATCCGAGCAGGAAGCGGCTGACAAGAGGGTAGAATATGATTAAAGAAAAGAAGGAGATGCATTAAAGAGAGGAAGTGTAAGACTTTAAGAGACAGCAGAGGAGGGGAGAACGAGATGAGAGGATGAGGAGAGAAAAAGAGGGGGAAAGATTGGATTAGAGGCCAAAGAGATGGGAGGGCTGTCTTGCCTACTACTGAGGCCTTTAACTACCGTCCCACATGGAGCATGCAGACAAGATGACAATTAACACATATTTCACATACTGTAACTGTCCACACACCTCCCACACGCGTCATGACCTTTTTTACCACTAAAGGATTTCATTCTGTTTTTACCCATTCCAGCCACAGTCCTACTGTAACAAAAAACAAGTTTGTAACTGTATTGTGTATTTATGAAACACTGCACAAGTGTGTGTGTGTGTGTGTGTGTGTGTGCGCACTAGTGTAGGCTTGAACAAGCTGGGTGGGGTACCCTGTCTGGAGGAGTTGTCATTCAGCATAAAAGACTGGCAATTTAGGGGCATTTTAGAGCTTAAAGGTTTGTGTCACAAGATCAAATTGCTAGTCACACCCTAGCAAGGCACATTTCTGGGAGAAATACTGGTGTGTTAATCTGCAAATTATCTTTACCTGTCCATCAGGCAGCGTGAGTGGTTTGGCCAGCTCCTCTCCCTCAGCGTACAGCTGCAGAAGGGAAGTGAGGTCACGACTCCTCACGGCGTCGTACAGCCGGCCAGGATCTGCTTCCTCTCTCCGCAGGACATACCGACGCTCGGCGTACTTTGCCACAATGTACTCCTTCCTGGCATTCCTGATGGTTAAAGCAATGTATTTTAGTGAAGAAAAAAAAAAACCTGCTGTCAGCGCCTTTTGACCAATCAGGTAGCTGGAAAGATCAGGAACTCACATGTCACTTTGTGGGAGTGGCTTGACAGAGTCATTGGGAAGGCCCGCCTCCATGATGTCATTGAATCTGGTGTTGCCAATACTGACTGCCAACTGGACCGAGACATATACATAAAGGTATAAACAGAAAGGTATGACATGAAGACATTTGGATGAAAGGCAAAACATTTACACAACGCCTGTAACTAGGCCATCATGCGGACACAAAATCCACCTAACCCTGTGTGTGTATACACAAATATACTGTACGTGTGTGTGTGTGGATTTAGTACCAGTAGCTCAGAGGTGCTGAGCAGGTCCAGAGTGAGAGACTGGATCCTGGAGTAATGGACACCCAGCTCTCTGTGGATCCCAGAACACTCTATACAGGTCAGGATGCCCAGGTTGGTGGACAGCCACGTCGGATCTGAGGTAGACAGAGAGAAAGAGTCAGGCAGACAAACAGACTGTCAGAGACACACAATTGTCTACAAAATCAACACGGCTTGAACTGATATTTTGCTGGTTTTGAATTTTTACATTTTGAGTGCTGCTTTGGCAATATTGTTTCTGTTTAACAGTCACGCCAATAAAGAAAATGTATTTGTTCAGAACATTTTCATGCCTTTCATTCAATCTCCTGGATAAAATCTAGAATTCTAATCAACAACACCCATTTGGCTATCATCTTTCGCCTGATTGGCTGACCTGGGGCTCCGCAGTCGGCGCAGGCCTCGTTGCCAGGCATTTGTCGTAGCTCGGTGATGATGGCTCGGGACAGCTCCTGGAGCCCGCTGTCCTGGAGGTGGAGTTGGTCTCCACCCAGTGCTGTGTTCAGGGCCTCCTCCTTACTGTTCTGCAGCACTGACACCCAGCTACAGGACAAACACAAACAGTTAATGCTTTCCCCCCTATTTTTTTTAACAGTTATCACATTTAGTAATTGTTTGCTCACTTGGACAAAGGAAAATGGACACTGCAAAATGGCCATAGATGGGAGTTGTGGCACTAAAGGAAACCAGAGGATTGATTATTTCTACTTTTCCCCAAAAGATCAAAAATAGTCATCAATGTGTTCAATGTGTTTTGAACCACCTGCTAAGTTGCTTAGTCAGCAGTCCTCATCACTTTCACATCCAAGTTTCATGAGTGCCCTACCACCCACATTCACACTTAACCTCTTGTCCTTCATTTCTGATGCTGCTGTTTTTTTCTGCCCCTCCAGCTGAGTCCTCGTCTTTTCCCTCCCATCCATCCTTGTCTCTTCCTCTGTCCCTAAACTCACACAGCACATCACATCAAAGACTCTGCCTGGAGGCCCACACACAGGGAAGGGCAGGGGACAGAAAACCCCTTACACTGTCCATGCACACACATACACACCCACACACACACACACAAAGAGTTGCCTTGCTTGCTCTCTGTGGCTAGAGAGAACAGTCCCACCCAGCACCAGCTGGGCCAGGGGGCTCCTAGAGGACAGCTGTGTCTTTTTCTGTCTCCATCTTTTAGTTTATCTTCCTTTTTGTCCATTGTCAGCCCTACTTGTTTCATTCTCTCCATTGCATAAATCATCAGACTATGCACTCATCTCCTTTTTCTGAATACAACTTAAACTTTTTATTAATCCATCAATGCTGCTAACTCTCTTTAGAAATGCAACTCCTTATCTTCACACTCTCTTGCTGCACAGAAAATAAAACCAGTCTCTCTCTGAATACACCTCTCTTCTTTCTCAATGTCATCTTTGTCTTTTTTCTTTCTGCATGAATATTACACGACCGCATCTCTCTCTGGTTTCCATATAATCCCAAACAAATGTGCATGACATGTAACGACTTGCTTACACAGTAACAATGATGAAGAGATGAGGAGGTAAACAAAGTTAGCCTAGAGCCTGTGGCAGTTGAAGAGAGGTTTTCCAGTACTTACATCATACATTCCTGCTCGTCCTCTGCCTGGAAATGGTACGTCCGATTGTCTACAAGGGAAGCGGGAGAAAGAGGAAGGGTGGTTAGTCAGTGCCAATGGATTGTGTAAAAATACATTATGCAATGGCAGACAGTGTGAAAGGGGGATGCAAGTCAATAGGAGTGGTGGTAGGAAGAAGGTGCATGGCTTGACGTAGCGTAAAACAAGTGAGAGCCATAGAATCACATCTGTTTCACATCAGAGCAATGTAGATAAATCACAAAAGGAATCTATTAAGTTCATCCCAAAGCAAAATGTGTCTGATCACAATTTGGAGTAATGTGGGGACCAAAAGAAGAAATAGGCGAGCATCCGCACAGCTGCGTTGCAAATGACTCCTGACAGTCTTTAATGGTTGAGATAATGCTGAGGGTAAAAGCTAAGGGGCCCTGAGGTCAAGGGTTAAGTGGGAACCTACGAGTGACCAGGTCAAAGGTCCTCCTCTCCTCGGGGTTGGGCCGCACCTGACAGGTCAGGAGGTTCAACTTGGCTGGCGGTCGGTTGATCTGAAGAAACACACACACACACACACACAGAAGTCAGTATTTATTACATAATTGGTTTGCTATGCATGAATTTGGACAGAAGTCACTCAGTGCCACTTATTAGCCCTCACCGTGCTGTGAGAAATGGTCAGGCAGCCATATTTGACTCCACACTTCCTCTTCTGCCACACCTTCCTGATCCTGCAGAAGGATACACCAACAAAGAAGAAGGGTACAATATGAGAAAAAAAACATTTTTTATTCATTTCATGCTGTTGATATTACAATATTGACCTGGATTGTTCCTGCGCAGTACATTAAGTGTTACCATATGCCCTTGGCCTGAGTGATGGTGACCTACACACTATGATGGCCCAGCTTATTCCTATTCACACGGCCCCAGTCCTGTTTTTATTATCTTGATTGAATCAGGTAAAATGGCTGAGAACATGCTCTGTTTTGTGTCAGTGACCTGGGGGAAATTTACTCTTCTCCTGCCTCCCATTCGTCCTACTGAACCACATCCCCTCTCCTTATCGCACTGTAATCTAGCTCTGTGGTGTGTGTGTGTGTGTGTGTGTGTGTCTGTGTGCATGACGCAAAAGCTGGATCCGCTCAGTTAGCCAGTCTGCCAATAAGTTCCAGAGGAGGGGCCCCTGCTTGAATCTTCACCACACAATAATGAAGACCAGCTGGGCTAGATAAAGTTTGAGTTCCCCCTTCTCTCTCCATGCCTTTCCCAGTTATTCCCCACCCAGCTCTGAGAGGCAATTTGCTTCAATATCCATACGCAGTACTTCACAAATAATCCAAGAAACATCGACGCGACCTCGATCCTATTGCTGGTGCTCAGTCTTGAGCATAAATACCGAGTACACACACACGCATCATGTCCTTCACTCTATTTCCATCCATTCATCAGCCGAATTCTTTTTTGGTATGTTGAGACAAGAGGGAAGGCTGAGAGGGAGATGCAGGAGAGGAGGTTCAGGCAGGACGGAGGGGCCATGTGATTCCAGAGGCGACATTTCTGGCCATGATTTCAGCCTCCATGGTAAATGACTCCATCGCAGCCATCCTGAGATGGGCAATATTTTAATTAAATGTATTTGAAGTACATATGTAATTACTTTTGTGTCTTTTTTTAATTTGCATTTGGCTGGATTTAAAAAAAAGATGTAATTTGTATCAAGATACTTTTGGATGCAGTACTTTTGTATTTCATATTATTTCATATTCAAATTATAGGACTGTCTAGAATAGATCAGATTTCTATAAAATAAAATGGGCACAATTAAATTCATTTTTCATACACTTTACTTTGGCTGTAGCTCAGTGATGAATTTTTTATGGAGTTTGGTGCTGTTTACTCCATATAAGAGAACAGCACTTATCGTGGGCTGCACTCAATTCAAAATATGATGTTGAAATACATGTTGCATGCTGCAGACTAGCCAGCACTCTTATGTTTTGTTTCATGAATTTCCAATACTAATACTATGTGTATTTTACAACGGCTTTGAACATGACTCAGCCAATCAATGACCAGAAATATTGCTTTTATAAGAATTGTTTAAGTATTCAGAGAGCAAATGTTTGAAATGTAAACAGTAATCTTACATTAGCCAAATTTTCTATATAAAACGTTGTTTTGGAAATTAAAGAAAAGGAATTCATGCATGTCTCCATACCCATCACTCTTCTTGAGCAGGAAGCCAGATTTCTCTGTCCCGTACTTCTTGTTGCCCTGGGGCTGATGGATGCTGTAGCCGTTACCAGAGTTCTTTCTGTTCAGGTACTCCTGGGATACAAACAGATTAGGACTTCACTCAAACATTGTAAGGCCAGTCTTTCTGACTATGCTGAGCTGTACACATTTGGTTTGGATTTTGACAGTACCAGAAAATGTACGGTATACTAACTCAAGGTACTTAAGTTGTATACACAAGACTAGTGTTGATGCATTATGGGTAAGCGTACCTCTTTCCCCTCCACTTGTAGGAGCAGTCTGAGAGAATCCCTCAACTGAGTGAGTTGTCTCACCTCCTCATCCTGGTCTAGACGCACCTACAACACACACACACACCAGAGAGGTCAGCTAATAACAAAATTCTGGAAGTACAGCATGTTTTGAGCAGAGCAGAATGTTTATTAGATCATATGAAATGTTTTACTGATGTGGCCCTTAGCTCTGGGTGTGGAACAGCAAATACATCAGAGCTTTGCATAACGGCCTAAATAATGCAGAACAGAGCTGAGAAAGGGGTGTGTAGTCCTGTGGGGCTATGCTTTCCGTATTAAAGCAGCAATCTTGTGTGACCAGTCTTGCTTGCTACAGAAGTAAATTTATCTGGAATATTTCTGCCTTTTTACTGGAAACCATACCACACGCCTTTATTTGTATCTCTTCTAAATTTCCTTCTTAAAGCTGAGGCCTGGCATGTCTGGGCGAGTATCTGTTCTGCCGAACCAGAAAAACCTCTAACGTTCCCTTGCATCCCCAGTCAAGTGCCTGTTTCCAGAGCTGAATCCAGAACCAGGCAGAGGGCTAGTTGTGTGCGGACTGGAGGCCAGTCAGAGTGGTTGGAGAAATAGGTGTGCATTGGGGAAAGAATTAAAATGAGGGATGCTTTCAGTTTCATCTTTTGGAAATAGGGGAGGCATTTCTGGGAATAGCCTCCAATAACAGTCTGTGCCTGTGGGTTCAGTTGGGAAAGTTCCAGAGGGGGAGAGAGGCTGAGGTTTTGGCAGTTGCAGCAGTGAAATAGCGCTATAACTTAACTGTTGTCTGAGATACTAAAACTCCATGTGATTTACAGCGAGAGCTTTACAGTAAGTGCCTTCATGGCCACAGTTTTTATCTGTTATTGTGACTGAATCAGGGATGACAAATGGAGAAAACTTTGTCCGTGTTGGGGGGAATGATAGCATCGATATGTACGTGCATGTGTGTGTGTGTGTGTGTGTGTGTTTTGTGATAACGTCACTCTGAGTCAGTCACACAATTAAATGCAAAACAGGCCGACAGCAGCTGGAGCAGAACCGAACCTTTGACCTCTCGTCATGACAAATACTGTACTGAATTCATAACAAAGATGGATATCATGATGTAGGTTGCAGACGTAAGATTCCTGAAAATGCACCCCTATAAACACTGACTGCATGTTATACAGGTAGACAGACAGACCAACAGCGTAGCTCCTGTGTGTGTTTACCGTGTGGACAGACGCAGCCAGCTTCTCTACAAAGGGAGTGAGATTCTCTGCAGCTTTCAGCCCGTCCTGGAAGAAACTGAGCCCAGAAAAACAACAAATGCTGAGTCATGGTAGTGCTTCAGTCAAAACATTCCAGTTCAACACCAACCAAAACATCATATGCCGAGGCTGTATAAGCAGCTCTGACACCACATAAAACACAGTGTGATTAAAATGGGTAAATGGTTAACAACAGTAATAATAGCTCGCAAAAGTAAGACATGACCAAACAACCTCAACTTTTGTGCAAAATCCCTCACAAAAATCCTGAGGTAGAATCAAATCCATATGCTTTTTAGACCAGGAGAGACAGGGGTTTATTTTCAGAAGGCTGGATTTACCTCCTCTATTCCCCCCTTTTTTTGGCTTCGATAGCACATTCAGATGTGTTGTGGTTACGTTACGTCAAAATCCCATATTAGCCTTTTATCTTGTAAGAGAAAATAAACTGTTCTTTCACACCTAGAACAAAATGACAATATGGACATCTGTCGGGCGAGAAAAAAACATAAAAGGAGATGTTTGCTGAGACTGACCTGAGCTGGGCCTGGAAGTACTTGATGAGGCTCTGGAGAAGGTCTGGGCCCTGACGCACCTTCAGCTCCTGGATCTTCAGAAGATACTAGAAGCATAAACACACACACACAGTTAAAGCAGCTCCAGACCTGGCTACACTCCAGCGTACGGTCAGATGCATCCACACGCAAGCCTGAAAATGAAAATGAGGAACAAAGCTACCATTTTGCAGTGCCCATAATTTAAGACTCATCCTAGACTACACACAGCATCTCCAATATCCTGTTTTGAACATGATTTTTAACTGCGTGGCTAGAATCTGGGACACTGCGCCATATTGTTTCAAAGGTCATGTGCCGAATTTCACCACTCCAACCAGTCAGTGATCCTTGTAGACTGTAACAGGAAAAAGTAATTATTTATACTGAAAAGATGGCTGAAACGTAGAATAACAAAGAGAGGCATAGTTCAGGCTTTATTCTGACCCATTTCCATCCTGCCTGAGGGCTTAATGCATGTTTAAAAAGGTAGGAAAAAGCTTTGGGAGCAAGCTATGGGGCTTTTTTTTTTTTGCTCTGTGGAAGGAATGACTACATTGTCCTTGCTCCATAAAACCCAAGTCTGAATCCATCTGTCTGTCTGAGGGTGAGCGAGGTGTTTCTGTTCGGTGTATATTGGTGTGCGTTTGTGTGTATGTGTGCATTTGTGTGTATGTGTATATGTGTGTGTGCGAGAGAGAGGGAGAGAGAGAGTTAGTATGTGTGCAGGGGTGAAAGAGAGAAAGACAGAGAGAGAGAGAGAGAGAGAGAGAGAGAGGCAGACAGAGGGGTGGAGTGACTTGCAACAAGTGGAAATTCCATTTTTCCTCCTCTTCCTCTCAACAGCTGGTCTCAGTCAGTATTAGACTACTTTTCTCAGGGTTCGTAAACTGTAGCTACATGTGGACTGGAACTCAACTGAGTTTATACACCATCATTGCCTGTGTGTAGCAGCATTGCCAATGAATTTCACAGGGATTTCACTCACTTGGCTTTTAGTTGTGGGTCATGGATATAGACTAGTGTCATCAGCCTTTGAACTGTACCTCCTACTGTATATGGCCCAGTCTGCAGCTCTACAATACCTAGCCAAGCAGAATCATACTTGACTTACTGCAACCCTTTATAGGAATTAATGGAGGGATGCAAGGGAACAAACCTGGCCATCCAGTTGAGCATGGATGGAATATGGAATTCACAACGCAAGACCACCCACACTTGAGAACTAAATCAAGTCCACCTCAGGTATTTGAAAGGTGCCTGGGTAGGGTATTTTGCCTGGCAGTAATCCCCCACCTCACACATCTGCAGCTGGAAGGCCCGTCTCTCCCTCTCCATGTCCTCTCCCCCGTCTGATCCCTCCATCCTGATCAGCCCCAGCTGCCTGCTCTTCTCCCTCCGCTCCTTCTCCAGCTTCCCTCTGTCGGAGGAAAGAAACAAACAAACAAAGAAACAAAGAAAGAAAGACGTTTTCGTTACACCCTTGCACAACAGCGTACTGTGCAATTCTTGGACCATTTGTCTGATCAACTCTGGAAGGAAGAAAGCCAACTCCTTTATTTTAATGTGATTAACTATTAAAGCTTATAAGTTTTTTCACTGAGAGTGCTGCACCTCGTCTTCCCTCTATGCAACTTCATAAAAGGTAGCTCCCCTCCCTCTGGTTGCTTTTTATTCCACTAACCCATTCACTTTCCTCACATACAGAAAGGGGAGGAAGTTGGATAGAAGACAATAAAGGAGAGTTGAAATCCCCTTACAACATTATAAAGCACTTAAAACCACTGCCGAAATGAGATCAAATGAGGGCTGCAAAGTGCAAGTGCCTCAGTTTTATTTCGTAGACATGTAACAGAGAATGGCCAAGGGGAATGAACTATTATCCCATTAACCTCTGCTTTTATACCAACTTCTGTGACCCAGAAAAAAAAGACTAGCAAGAACCATAAATGTGTTGCGTGATTCTGCTTGGGCAATCACATCTGTCTCAGGCTTAAGTTTCTCTTCTCTCAAGAAAGCAATGAGGCTTGCAGATCAAGAGCTGCACTATAATCAAGCACTATGCAGCCTTAGGAACGGGAGGTTGTATATCCTCATAAATATAACAGTAAAGTTTACCACTTACATTTTTATGTCATACTCCTTCCAACTCTTCTCCATCTGTTTCTTGAGCTCCTGAAGAGGAAATGACACAGAAAGGGAGCATGAGAAGAGAAGAGAAGAGAAGAGAAGAGAAGAGAAGAGAAGAGAAGAGAAGAGAAGGATCCCCGTCAGTGAATTCTTATAAAGACTGAACCACAACTGCATGTAATTTAAACTCTGGACATAATGATTGTTCACTTAACATGACCCTCCAGCAAGGAATTTGTAAAAAAAAAAAACTTCCATAGCAAATAAGTAGGGTGCACATTCATAATGAAAAATATCAGCTTGACTTTTTTTATACTGCAATTTTTTGCTGTTATTTTGCTTATTTTGCTTGCTTTTACACAAAAGTGAGCAGTTCACTACAGTAAAGTCATATCTTCCTACAGATGGATAGTGGCATTTACATGTTGAGTAAATTACAATTCTGGTTAATATGAGTCCATGGACAGTCAGGTAAAGTATTTTATTGCCTTGGGTATTGGTCTGATGTCTGGGTTGACACCAGGCAGTTAATGCACAAAGGTATGATTCATCACAATATGCTATGAAGTCTCCTTTCTGGCTGAACAGGAATTCGGTAGCACTTTAACTTCCTACCTAGTTACAGTGAAGCAATGTTCAACTGTCAAATCAGCTGTTACAAAGAGAGGGCAGCGACAGGAGCTTACAGAAGCATTAGCCTGTTATTAGTCACTCGTCTGTCGGCCTGACAAATCAAAAGGTCAAACAATTTGTAACGACAGACCTGATCAGCATAGTAACCTAGCTTGGTCTTACTCATTAATCTGCATCAACAGCAACACCTTATCCCATATCTTAGCACACTCAGCTCTGTCTACAACACAGACAGACAGACGGCATTATCTACTTAAGGCAGGTGTAGTCTGTCTGTCCTAAAACACAAGGTTTCCAAACTCACACTACAGGAGCCGTGTCTGAAACAAGTCACGGTCTTGTTGTGTATGCTCAGCTTAACCAACAGTAATAGTCTAACAGCAGTTTGGGTATATTATATTAGTTACAGGGACGGGATGATATATCTAAATTTAGTATATCGCAATACAAAAATGTGATAATACAGAAAAATTACCATCACAATTTCACAAGCTCTCCACTGAAAATATATTATTTACACTTTTTAAATTGTTGTTTACATTCTAGCAAGCCAGTGCCATTGCTAGAAAGATTTGTGGCTCAGAAATAAACATAATTCTGCAGAGTCAGGCTTTATTGTCATTTAACTTTTATTTATTACATCGTATCGTGGTTGTATTGAATCATGAACCCCATATCGCGTATCGACTTGTATCATGAGATAAGCAGATTGTCCCATCTCTGATTAGTTTTATTAGCATGTAATAAGTACAGTATGTAATAAAATCTAGACTCACTAGTCTGCTGTCTCGGAGCTCAGTCTTCAGGACATTTTCTAAAGGGAAGGCCATGATGTTGTTGAGGTTTTGCACCTGAAACAGATTGAAGAAAGTTAGGTACATCATGCAGTTGTTTACACATTTTCCTTATCTCCCCATGGAGTAGAATTTCTGGGAATGAGTGTGGATAACACTAAAAACATGGTGATTCAGTCTTGTTTGAACCGGTGAGTCATGAAAAGAAAACACTGGACAATAATCTGCACCATTAAGATGTTTGGATCCAAATGGGAGCATGAAACAATCATGTTTTATGAAGTGTTTGTGTTCTGCAAACTGGAAGTTGAGGTTAATTTGAGATGGCAATCAGATGAATTGAGTCAGTGGTGAATCTGGGTACATAATGAGTCATGCAGTGATGCTGAAAACGTGGCAGTGTCCTCCTCCTGACCTCTGCTTTAGCGAAATGTAGTTAAGCACTCACAGAGACATGGACACAGACTGAAACATACCAAAAAATACACACACATGCATACACCCACACAAACAACCACAATCTCTACCACCAGAGAACCAAAGCACCTTGACACTCCTCCCCCACTCTTATCAGTGTGCACAACTTAATGGTAGAAAGAGTTTTTTCAGTTAAGCGGCAGGTGGGGAGGATGTGTTAGGTGATGGCGATCAACCGGCTCATGGGCAAGGCTAAGGCAGAGTGACCTACTGAACGACAACAACAAAAAAAACAGCTGTGCTTTACAGTAATGCATAATTACCTACCCACTAATTCCCCAATGGTGAAATTTATGACATCGCTACCGATGCCTGCTAAATGGTAACATACATTATCCATTGTGTCCTGTCCACATCTTTTAGTTGGCCATTGTCCAAATTTCTGAACTCTGTCTGTAAACTACACTGTTTTTTTTCCATGACTCCTAGTGGAATTACCTTTGGCATACAAGCGAGTCTTGTGATAAATATTATACAACCACTTCCTTGAGCTGACCGCTGAGTTCACCTTGATAGATTGACTCAGAGACCTAGAAATTGGTCTGGCTGTTTTGATTGGCCTCCAAAAGCTGAGTCGAGGCAACACAGGGAAATACCTATTCCCAGACCCCTCGACACATACGCATACACACACACACACACATATAGAGACAGGGACACATGCACACAGTTACACACACACATAGCGCAAAGGAAAGCGTTCAGGTTGAGTTTGCAGTGCGAGTCCTTAAATCATCCTCTGTTAGTCTTCTGGACCCAGTTCCTCCTCACATCTGTAAGGCCTGCTCTCTCCCCTGTGAGGCCTTGATTGACAGCTGGGGGGAGGGAGTAAGAGTGTGTGACTGTGTGTGTGTGTCTCCACTCACACATGGAGGTCTGGGATGAATTATCATCGCTATGGAAACTATCAGTGGGAGGGTTCCAGACTGCCCCAGATTCTGGAGAATCAAGAGGCGCTAGCATGCAGCTGTTGAAAGCCCCCTCCCAACACACACACACACACACACACACACACACACAGGCACCATCATATCGACCCAGACTTAGGGTTCCCTTGCCACCCAATGCCCTTTGACCTTTCACCTGTGGCACTCAAATTCATAATTCATCTCTTCTGTCACACACACTTACACACACACACACACATACAGAGGGAGTTTTATGATCTCATAGCATGGTTAAATCACACCTTAGCCAGGATAGTGTGTGTAGAGTGAATAATGTTTGAACCGCTCAACACTCACATCTAAGCTGGACAACAGTACAGAATGTGGGTTAATAGAGAAGGAAAGTTGGCATAGGAACATGAGATCTTTCCTAACCCTGCACATCACATCTATTATGTCTGGTAGGGCTAATGGACACACATATAATAGACTGAAAATAAATCTAGCTGATTCACTTCTTCCCTCTCGGAACTTTCAGATCAATCCATCATCCTGGGGTTTGGGAGCGATGCAAGAGGCCAACTTCTCCTTCCTCTTTTGTTCCTCTCTGTCTTCATTTTCCTTCCCTCCTCCCTATCTCCTCACTAGGTTTTGCAGAGTGTGGTTTGAACTCTCCGGTAAAGACAGCTCATTTGAGGAAATGAGCTGTTCCCCTCCTCCCGTTTCCTGCCCCCCCTCCCAGCTCCTTTTCCTCTAACTCTCCTCCTCTTACCAGATTTTTGAAGAGTGCTGTGACCTCTCTGGTGAACACAGCCAGGTTCAGGAAGCCTGTGGAGACTTCGTTGTTGTCCTGGGTCAGGTGGCTATTCCCCAGGTTCTCCAACACCTCAATGTACTGCTCCTTGTTCTCCACATGGGCTGAAAAACAACACACATACACACAGAGTAAGTACACACACAGGCTGTAAACAGAGAATCAGACGCAAGTTACATGAACACAAAACAAGAAAAAGGCAGGCTGACAGGTCTAGTTGCAGTGAGAGTGTTTTAACAAGCCAAGCATGAATTGTCAGGACAATCAGGACTAGTTTCCCACTGACCCCGGCTTGGGAGACAGGCTAAGTTAGAGAGACTGATGTTTCTCTAGACCTTTAAGGTCACTTTCCCCAGGGTCATGACCTTAGTGGGCTCCCAGTCTGTTGAACTCACACTGATTAGTCAGACTTAAGGTCATGCATGCCACCATTCTGAGGCAACGCACATGGGCAATTTGATCAACACTTACAACCAAAAGTCTCCTTTCACAATGCACAGGTCTACACTATTTACAGGGGATATTCCATTTACACAACACATTGGTATTTACACTGCCTAAATGGAAAAAGGCAAATCTTTAATGACCCCTCTAGTACAGAAATGCCTTAGTTGACTTTGGCAAATCCCCAAATAAAGGGAAAGACAGACACATTTGTTGGTAACTGCGGATTAAGAATTGAAGTAGCCAGTAAAGGAGCATATGGACTGGACAAAACCCATCTGTAGAAGTACCCATAGTAGACTAAACAGAAATAAGCAAGATGAGAGCAGTTGGTTCGTCTGCTCTGGTCTGGTTTGGACTTCAAGACAAATACAAGGCTAAGGTACACTGACTGTAGCTGGGAGACAGGCTGACACAAATGTACTGAATGGCCAAAAAGCAGTAAAAGGGAATGGGGTATGACAGAAAAACAGCAAATTTAGGGAAAGAATGTGGAAATACTGGAGGAAGGAGGAGAGGAAGAGTAGGGGAGAGAGAGACAGAGAAAGAGAAAGAGAGAGAGTGGGGGAAGGACCAACTGATGCAACAAAGAACTGTTTTGGTTGTGTTTCTGATGTTCGTTATAAATAAAGTATTATTACAACAACAAACATCAATCTATCAAACAACAAACAGCTGAGTCACAGAGGAGCTCAGAGGAGGATCTTATGGCTGACCTTTAACTACTAGATACCACCAGAGGAACTCAACTCTTTCGCTCTGCCAGAACGAACACACACACACACACACACACAAAGGCCGCAGCATCTTGGCAGAGCCTGACAGAAAAGCGGCACTTAGGGGTTAGTGGGAATAGAGAGTGAAAGAAGAGAATATCTAACCATGCATGTGTTTTTGCGTGCATATATATATATGTGTGTGTGTGTGTGTGGCTGACAGAGAAATGGGCCACCAGGCCAGTGTGGGGGAGGAGTGGGCGTACAGCAGTGCAGGACTGTGTCTGTACGTGTGGTGAGTCAGACTGTAGTTCCACATGAAAAACATCGGGACTGATTAAGGGGTTCAACAACACAATGAGCGGGGGGGGGGGGGGCTCCGGTCCTCGCATTACTGCAACTAACCCATATGATTCTACTTAGAAAGAGAGGAAGAAACAGGCAAGGAAGGAGAGCGAGGGAACATAGATTCATGGAGAAATGGAGAATAATCATGGGGTACTACTCTGCAGCTACTACAGCACTAGTGACCCACACGTCTCTGGTTGCCTAATTCTGGGCAGCTGGCTCTCTGACTCAGGTTTTCTCCAAAGCTATGAGTTGAGGCCTTCAAATGGGAAACAGGGTTGTGAGCTAGCAAGAGAAAAACAACTTCAGGATATGTTCTGCAATGCTTCTCTTTCCCCCGCACATTTTTGAGGTGAACAGTCACATCTAATGCATGCTTGCTTCTTGGGGATGATGGCAAGTGATGGTGACATAGACCTCACATGACACACACACACACACACACACACACACACACACACACACATACACACTCACTCCACATGCACTCGTTGACCTGTGGTTCTGGCAGGTAAACACTGGATGCTTCATTGTGGGTCATGATTCCTTCACTGGTGGAAGGCACTTACAGGAGACACACAGGTCACACACACACACACACACTCCATGAAACTATATACACACTCTACACTGCCACACATTTAGCCACGTAAACACACACACATACACCAGGAAACCATACCATACACCGTATGGTTGTAAACACAATTACCCTTCATCCCACGCATCCTGGGCGCATAACAAGGGGCCTCACTCATAAACAACACTGCCCACACTAGCGTGATGATGTCATCTAAAGTGGACTTGCAGGATGATTTGTGCTGACGCTCCCCCCCCCATGCACTGAACAGCTCACCAGCCGTTCTAGCGGTGGAAAGTTGTTTAGAAACCAGCAGCTGAGCTGACGCATTTCATTTCTAGGGATAGACACATCCTTCATCATGCAGTGTGTTTATAATATTAAAACATATTTTGTACCGACCTGCCTGTAAGTACTGTAATGCCAGTCAAGAGGTATAAGTCAGAGGATGTTGTGGTGTAGTTATACAATGTGTGTGTGTGTGTGTGTGTGTGTATGTGATGCATGGACACTTACTGAGTCCAGAAGTGTGTATAGCTTTGATCATCTTCTTCATCCTCTGTAGAGTTGTCTGGTCCATCTCCAGAGACTGAAATACAATAACAAGACACACGTTGGTATGTGAAATTCAAATCCAGATTTAATAAAGGTGTTTGAATTCAAACTGCCTCCCCCCAAAACTTCCATGTCCTCTATGTGCAGATTAATTATAGTCTCTCACACAAGTAAGCATTACTATTACTATTCAATAATGCTTATGTTTGACTTGTGTTTACAGTTTACTTTTCTCACAGTATATGTATGTGTGTGTGTGTGTGTGTGTGTGTGTGTATGTGTGTGTATGTGTGTGTGTGTGTGGTTGCGCGTGGACAGTTCCACCGAATTTTCTCACGCTGTGTGATTAAGTTGAACAGGTGACTCAGCACTCGCCAGCTAGACAGTCTTCTCTAGTCTGTCTTGCACTGTCATGTAAAAGCCCAGATGATGTCACTTCGCCTGTCTGTCTGACTGTCGCTTTTCAGGTTTCATCAGCTACACTTTCTCACCCTGAAACCAGACTGGAAACATAACTAACAGTGGTAAAACTCATTTCACATAAATAGAGCACACATGCAGGGTGCTTGTTGGAGCATCCCAACCCAACAACTTTTGAAACTATAACCTGCTTGATTCTCTTTACACAAGCCACTTGTTTCACCAGCTAGACATATGGCACTCCTCCTACATGCCACCAGAAATAGCTTTAATGGGCCAGTAATCTAGACTTAACAGAGACTCTGCCTTGCTAGTTGGTGGTGTTTACACACCCCAGTCCTTCCCAGGCCAGTCCACTCCCAAAGTGTTAGTTCACTAATTAAAAGGCGTCCTGTGACTCTGCACTCTAGACAATGTATGGGAAAGTGATTTAGTGGAGACTGGAGATGGGAGTTGCTGCCCATGTAGTTTCCACTGTTTGGTAAGTTGGTTGGCAGACAGAGGATAAACACAGTGGAAACAAGCTGGTACAGGTCGAGGAGACAAGTTGTGGTTGTTGGACTTTGTGAAATAAATTTTGGGCACATGTGCGCACAGACAGACAAACCACCCATCAGTCGAAACAGACAGACAAACTGTCAAACGAACACATAAATATACACACACACACACACACACACACACACACCCCTTTTGGACAGGGCAAGCAGTTCCACCCATCAGTGTTGCTGTTGAGACACAATGTGTTCCTCCCTGCTGCTCTTATTGTTACACAAACCCAGGCCACGTCCCGCTCTCATCTCACCACTCTGGCCTTATTGTGCCCATATGCAAGGTTGTGTGCACCTGCTGTCAGGGTGTGTGTATGTGTTTGCGTGTGAGTATGCATGTGTGTATGTGTGTGTGTGTGTGTGTGTGTGTATACCCGAGGGAGTTTTTCCAGAGAAAGCGCCTGCTGGCAGCAGAGCTTGATATTTAATCTCAAACTGATATCTGATCCTTATTTACCACATTAACTGGGCATGACGACACCCTCAGCGGCAGGAAAACCAACAAAGAGTTTCATTCCCAAAATTAGATATCCACCATTTGGAAAATTTGAAACCTATTCTTACTGCTGGAAACAACATAAAGCTATTATAGGTTTATTAAAATAATGAGTTGTCTTAAGGACTTTGCTTATAAAGACATTAGACAAGAATCAAATCATGTGTTTTTAAAATACTGACTGGTAAACTTAAGGTAGAAACATTTTTCCCAAATGGCTACAGAGGAAACGAAACCATTTCTTCTCTCTCTGTCCCCCTCCCTCTCTCCCCCTCTATCCTTGTCTCTAAGCAGTCTTATCAGCAGTAATAACTAACAAGCAGCACTGTGTGTGTGTGTGTGTGTGTGGTGTGCGAGGCCAGAGCGCTCGTCTCCGTCTCCCTGTCTGCCGCCATAAACCACACACATGCCAACACATTAACCTAACAGTTGATCCAGCCTGTCCCTGCTGAGCAAACCAAACATATAATACCTACGCATCTATAAAGGGACTGTTGCATTACATCTGTGTGTGTGTGTGTGTGTGTGTGTGTGTGTGTGTCTGTCTGTCTGTCTGTGTGCACATGTGTAGGATTCCAGCGCGTCCCTCCCCAGAACAGCTATTCCAGCTATGTATTTTCCAGTGTGTCATCATGGCCATAAATAATGACATTAGACAAACATAAATACATCAGACAGCTGTCTGGAATTGTTCTCTTTATAAACCCCGGACTCCTCGATCTCCATCTCCTCTCTCTGTCACATAAATTACTATCTGCTAGGAAATCACAGTTTCTAGCCAGGAAAGTCCTAATGTAAACCTTTCATCTCTCAAAGCCGTTATATTTGAATGTTTCCACATTTGGAGGGGAAAGAATTTCATCAGTTAGTATCTGTAAAATATACACTCACCGAGCACTTTATTAGGAACACCATATTAATACTGGGTAGGTATCAGCTTTCAGCTCAATGTCAACCTGCTACCAAAGTGCCAGCCATCTCAAGGTTCGACGTGTTGTGCGTACTGAGATGCTTTTCTGCTCACCACAGTTGTAAAGAGGTTATCTGAGTTACTGAAGCCTTTCTGTCAGCTCCAACCAGTCTGGCCATTCTCCTCTGACCTCTCTCATCAACAAGGCGTTTCCGTCCGCAGAACCGCCGCTCACTGGATGTTTTTTTGTTTTTCGCACCGTTCTGTGTAAACTCTAGAGACTGTTGTGCGTGAAAATCCCAGGAGATCAGCAGTTTCAGAAATACTCAAAGCAGCCCGTCTGGCACCAACAACCACGCCACGGTCAAACTCACTGAGATCACATTTTTTCCCCCATTCTGATGTTTGATGTGAACATTACCTAAAGCTGCTGACCTGTATCTGCATGATCTTATGCATTGCACTGCTGCCACATGATTGGCTGAATGGATAATTGCATTAATAAGCAGGTGTACAGGTGTTTCTAATAAAGTGCTCGGTGAGTGTAGAGGATCCAGTTTGTAAAGATGTCATCTTTTTTTCAACCATAGACTGCAGCTCCCTACTATCCCCTAATCATATGATTTGATGCCGTCAACCATTGTGTAAGAGAAGGCATAATTCTTTCTGCAAATGACGGGTATCTCATTTCAGAACAAACCTCTTCTATTGTCAATGTGTAGCTCATTTGCAAGAACATGGTGATTCAAACTGATGTGAGCTCTGATTGAAAACAGAAATACATCTTGGGCTACAGCACAACAGTGAATCATTATGTTTTGTCACAAGGAAGACAGACAAGGAAGGGTCTAGTTGTGCGCACTTTGATTATTTGTATTATGGCGGAGTTCATGGCAGCCTCCCTCTCTGTTTCCTTCTTTGCCCGAGGAGCTTTGGGACCACAGGCCAAGGAGAACAGATTTCAAACAAACACAAATGCACACACATACACACACAGAAAGACCTCAAACAGGCCTTGAGCCAAAGTACCAGTTCAAACAGACAAACGCACAAACTGGCCTTCACAGACATGCATGCAAGCACAGACACACGTGTGTGTACATGCACACACACACACACACAAAATACCCTATTCTGTCAATGAGGCACACTTCTGGCATGCCTGCTGTAAGTGTGGCATGTGTGGTGTGTGTGTGTTTTGTGTGTGTGTGTCCTGTGTCAGTCTGATTCCTATGGGATGGAAGCAAGGCCAAGTAACCGCTCTGCATACTGCATTACCTCATGTAACCATTACTGTTCTGCTGGAACAAGCCAGGCTGCACTAAATCAGTATAAAGGTGCATCTGACCCAAATCTAACCTCTGACCTTTCCTGGAGACACTAGTGTACTCATCATTTTGTTATTGTTGCCACAGTTCTCCCAGACAGACATAGACCTTGCTTTATAAGGCAGGGACTTCCAAACTTTTTCATGTCAAACCTCTAACCAGAATAGTAGGAAAACTTTTCTACAATTCTCCCTCTTGCCAACTTCTACTGAATGCAGTGGCAGTGAAATTCAACTAAACATTTTGCTGGGACCCCCTGCAGCCCCCCACAGGACCCGCGGGGGTCCCTGGAACACCATTTGGAAAGCACTCCTATAAGTTATTGTCACGTACCTGTTCGTGCAGTTCATATTTTAGCAAAGTGGTTTAACAGAGACTCGTGAACTGTCAAACTCCAGTTCCACATCTGAATCTCATGTTGGAACAGGAGTTTCGAGCACAAGAGCACCCAGAGCAGCTACCCCCCCCCCCCCCCCCCCCCCCCCCCCCCCCCACACACACACACACACACACACACACACACACAAGGGCAAAGTCTCAGTGTTTATCTCAGACAGCAGTGAGAGTGTTGAACAAATCTAATTTATGACACGTTTCATCTTTAGACAGCACTGTACTGGAAAAGACCCTCTCACATCAGTCATCTGAGTAAGAGCAGGTGACAGTGCAGAGAGCTTTCTTTAGCCTGGGCTTTGTGGACAGGTAAACTGCAGCCCCACCGCCTCCTCCTCCTCTCACCTCCTCCACCGCTGAAACCGTGTTCCGACAGTCGCTCATTTTGGACTGAAAACTGGACGTCCCCGGCGAAGCCAAATCCTCGTTAGTCAGCACCACAAAGTCCGAAATGCTTATTCGCTCCGGCATGTTTCAAGTGAAAAGGTCCAACAATCACTGCGGGGAAAAGTTAGTCAAAGTCTCACGCGCGCATATTCCCATTTGAAGAAAAAGAAACCGCTCGCTCCTCCCTGCGTGAAAATGGCAACGGAGAAGAAAAGCTGTATTCCTCGGAGTGGATTTCCCAAGAGCAGCGTCTGCAGATGTGTTGAAGTGTTTCGGTAAAAAAAAAAAGTTGACTAAAGCTGCGGGTAATGACCGAGTTTTCACTCACTGAGGCTCGACTCAATGAATGTGTGCGTGCAGAGGTGCGCCAGTGCGCTATTGTGCGTGCTGTGAGGGAGGGAGCAACTCCATCATCACGTGGGAATGTTTGTACTTTCTGGCACACTGAACAGAGAGAGAAAGAGAGAGTGTGTCTTTGCCCTCGTCTCTCTCTCTCTTAGCCCTCATTTCTATGCAAACTCTACAGACTCTGCAGTGTGGTCGCCATGGATATGCAGAATGCCTCATTCACAAACTAAACTAAAGGAGAGGAATTTCAATGGTTGTGGTGGTAATGCTGATGGGAGGGGAGGGTATGGCATCTGACAAAGTGGGGGCAAAGATATACTTGCAACTTGAAAACGGTTTCCATCGTGTAAACTATCATATTCAACGCTCTGCAGTGCAAATTTTGAGCTTTTGAACAGGCAGAACTATAAGTACACCTTTAACAAGAATACAGCTCAAACGTACTCAAACATATTCATCATATCTCTGACGTGCCTTTGATAATAAGCAGCCATGAAAGACAAGAAGAATGTTTTATGTGTACGGCCCTTTAATCTGTGTGCCAGACAGGACCCATCCTTCCTTCAGGAGATAGGAGGTGTAACATCACCCGCAACACTTTGATGCTCCTCTTGGCTGAGGCTCCCAAGCTTTTTCATCATACCTCCACTCCTCCTCTTCATCTCACAAAAACACATTGAAGGAGGATTTCTGTTTTCTGAAGTCCCTCCCCTCCGACCTTCTCTTCGAATCCGCTTACAGGGTGAGCGAGGGAGAGAACGCATCGGAAAAGGGGGAAAAACTACAGGTGTTATGCTAGGACATAACTCCTGCATACCTGCCATTGTCAAGCCTGTCACCTCAAAGAAAAGAGGTGTATCACTGAACTCTGCCTGGGGGGAGACCACTGCAACAGCAGTACAGATGGGTGATTTCAGGAAACCACTCAGCTATTAAATACAGTGGCACTCTTTGGTTCCACCACAAAAACCACATATTTGCCTACATTAGATATATAAAGGGAGACATTCTGAGTCAGCCTCAGCTCTAAGCAATTTAACGTTATCTGGACCATACTTTATCCCAGAGGGAAAACAGAGTCACTGTGTGGTGAAAGGGCCTTATCTGTAGGTCTCTGTAATCGCAGAAAGTTATTACTGACCTTCAGTGAAAAGTGGAGGATGGATGTTGTGCCTTCACTGTGTGCTCACAGTGCTGCTGTGTTTGTATTCACAAAGATAGACAAACTCCTTTTTGTATGGGCTCTTCGCTTCAGCAAATAACACAGACACACCAAGATGCACACACACACAGCTTTTGATATCCTTGTGTTGCTGTACTTCAACACACACACACACACACACAAACCTAAGCCTTTTAAGTGGAAGGTTAAGGGAGTGGTTATCAAACATATTCTGCTGTATTACCCGTCCTTGGAAGTACAAAGGTACAAAGTGAAACTTCACTGCAGGCCAAACAAATACCTCTCATTTTTTCCACGCAAGTTAAGACAATACACCATAGAAGATATGCATTCAGTCACTGCTGGAAAAGTTGGAAAGCTGGTATTTAACCTATGTTAGAAACATTAGGAAAAACAGAAGTGAGGGCACATGATAAATGGCAACGCAGTGAGCTAAATAAATGTAAAGGTTTGCTGACCCAGTTTACCAGCCTCTCATTGTGTGTGCGGTATGCCTGGATGTGTTTGTGTGAGATAATATGAGTGCGGGGAAAGAGAAAGAATGCATGCATATGTAGTCTATTAATATACTGTATATACATGCAGCATATGTGTATCTGCCTGCACATTTGTGTGTATGTGCTGCTGCTCGCACATTTTAGCATGCGTATGTGTGTATGTCTGGGCTGATGTAATGCTGAGGCTTGCTGTGTCCCAACAATACCCTCCTTCAGTTTCTCCGCGGCCCCTAGGAAAGAACCAGAGCCTTTGTGTGTCTGCCTGCCCGCCAGCCTGGGTCCTATTGTAAGACTGAGCAAGCCGGTCTGTTCAGGCCACGGACTAACATATAGAGAACACAAGGATAGGGGAGGAGGAGGGGAGGAGGGTGGGGGAGCAGAGCAGAAATGGGGGATTGACAGAGAAAAACTGTTTGGGAAGGTGGATGGTGTCGGTGGGGGAAGAGGGGGAGAGATGCATAGCTTAGGGAGGAAGAAAAAGCTGCAATGAAACTGAGGAAAGGAGAAAGAAATCGCTTTAAGATGTGTTTACAAAGCTTTATTGTCCTCATATCTGTGTACACAATCTGGAGTGACTCACTTTATGCTTTTCCTCCTTTGTCTCCACCCTCTTCCTTATTAAACCCCACACATTCATTTATTCTCACATCCCATATCAAAATACGCTCTCCCTCTGTCTGTTGGTGGTAATCTCTCTCTTCACTTACCTCACTCACCAACTAGCTCTCTCTTTCTTACCTCTCCCTTACATACACATGTATACAAAACACACACACCCCTTCTTGTTTTAGAGCAAAATGTCCTCTGAGACCAGTGAGGTTTGAGCTGTGAGGTAGTGAGATACACTGAATGCAGCTCCTTGTGCGCACACACACACACACACACACACATGCACGCAACAGACATGAGGTCGTAGCGACGTTTTCCAGTAAAGGTTATTACTGCCAGGACTCCCTCACTGCTTCCCAGCAGTCGAGTGGAGTAGCAGGGGAGCAGAGGAGATGTCCCTCCCTCCCTCCTTCCCTCCTTCCCTCTGTCCCTCCCTCCTCTCCTCCTGTTGACTCAGCTCCACCAGTCCTGCTATCAATTTACTACCCCTGTCAAACCAGGGGGCCCAGGCTTACCGTAAAATACCCCCTCTTCTGGTTGACATGGATGAGTGAAAAGGGGAGGGATCGGAGAGAGAGAGAGAGAGAGAGAGAGAGAGAGAGATAGATTTATTGGTTGAACGTGAAAAAGAGGAAAAAAATGTAGGACTATAGTTTCCCAGTTGAATAAGCATAGAACAAGCATATAAAGTATCTTGAATAGGGAAAGGAAAGAAGACACTGGCCTCTATTTGAAAAAAAAATCTGCTTCAAGTACCTGCACAATTGCACTAAGACAATGTACTGAAAAGCACCTCTGTCAGAACAAGAGCTTTGACATTTAGTGACGGTGTGTTATGGAAAAATAGGTAATCCCTGCCTCACTGATTGAGTGAGCAGTATCAGTATCATGCCAGCGTCATAGATAAGCCTCTCAACTGACAACATACCTGTCCATCACCAGTCTCTCAGCTCCACCCTCCGCGGCTCACCTGTCACTGCAGTTGGCATGGCAACAAAAAGCACTGTTATGAGATTGTGAAATGGCAGTTAAACTTGTTTATGAGTCATACACCGTCATTATATTATGTATCTACAATGTCACATTACGTGACATTAACTAAGAATACTGGGTGTAATCAAAGGATGGGAATACTGTGACAGTTTGTATTTGGTGGTTAGTTGTCACAGTTAAAAAGAAATGGGGAGTGTGTATGTGTGTGTGTGTGTGTGTGTGTGTGTGTGTGTGTGGGCCTAAAATGGCTTGTTAGCTTTGCTAGCCTTCTGTAGGCTTGTAGCTTAGCTGCGGCCTATGGTTTTAAATGTGGAAGGCACACAAATCTAACATGCTATTTTGGAGAAACTGAAGGAAAGAGGTAGAAACATTTCCTTCAATATGCCATAATGCCAGCTACATGGTGAGGAAAAATCACCTACTTGTTCTCACACATTTAGCCACACTTAGTGCTGCTCATTTACAAGCTGTCACTTGATTCTTGCAATTCCAACACCCAGAAATGCATTTATGTTTTGGCTATTTAAGTGGTCAACTAACAATATTCCCCCCAGTCCCTAGTCGTTGCAATGGGTCCCAAGTTAAAAGGTGTGATGCAACAGAACTGAGGTGGTCTGCTGTTTAGACAGCAAGTAAACCACAATGTCAAAGGCTGTGTGCGTGTGTGTGTGTGTAGTGTGTGACTTTTCAGTTTATGGCCACTTGTTAAACACATGAGATGCTGTGTTCAACATCCGTTAATGGACACTTAGTGCTAATAGACACCTGATGTTGGTTTAGGAGCAAACAGAAACACGTTGAAGTTTGCAGAAAGCTTATTCAGCAAAGAACTGCAGGGAGGGAAAGAGTTTATTACCGAGGATTACAAACATCCACGTGTTTCTTTTCCCACTTGAGCGCTGTGGGTAACATTTGAACTCTGTAGGCACCATATATTTAAAATTCTGTTTCCTCTTCTCATACCTCATTTCCAGGGTTCTTTGCTTCTTTCACTTTAGGTTGGATTGGTTTCCCCATGACCTTGCTTCTGGAGGAGAGAACCAAGTAAACATGTCTGTTTTATGAGGTGTTTGGCAGCCGTCATCTTAAGACAGGCAGATAAATGGGCTCAGACAGGGATTCCCAAACAACAGCATCAAAGGTAGTGAACAATGCACTTTCATCTTCACATTGTATTGAAAAAAGAGATTGATCACTGCATGTAAAATTTAACAAGAGCATCCACACACAGACATGCATGCCTATGCTCCTTTATTAGTGAATTTTCCCCGACGTTTCCCTGTGAATGACTCTTTTTTCCTCTCCCTCCCAGAATGCATCATTAGCATTCGGTGGCGACCCACTGACCCCTGACCTTCACTGTGTCCGCTTCCTTTTGTCAGCCTGTTTCCAGAGCGACCAACACACACAAAGAATGACGGTCCATTTTTTTGTCTACCTGTCTGAATGAGTTTATAGCTCAGTCGGCGTCATTGTCACTCTTCATGTCAACCCATTCTCTCTGCGCTGGGGAATGTCACCTTTCATTGGATCAATATCCCCAGTAGTCTGCGATCCAGACACTGGCGCTGAGATGGACAGATCCTGGCTGTGTTTTTAAAGACATAATCCACTATAAGCCTATGTGGAAACCAACCAAACCCTTATGGTAGCGAATCTTCTACCAAGAGTCACTATTCAGGTCAGAAATAAACTTGAGAGGAATGGAAAAAATTATTCAAAGATCAGCATTCATTTTCCAAGATTTAAAAAAACGGTTTCTAAAGAGGGCTGGACTAAATCTGGCTCCTCAGAAACGTAGAAGCTGCTTGCACTGGTTCCATCTTCCCGACTTGACTAGTGAATGAAATAAAATGAAACAGAATTCCAAGTGTAAACCATGGCTTCAATATTTATTTAATAATTTCAAACAGACCACACAATATTAAAAATATTAAGTGCCGCATGTCATACAATAACAGTTGTGTTTTCTGTACAATGGTCAGTATCAACTTTCCAATTTGTTTCAGAAAAACAATAGGTATAAATACAAAACAAATTATGTACAGTTACAAAAAAATAATGCTCATTGAAAAAACACTACAGATTTCTGAATTCACAATTTCTAATCTACATTGTAAAAACACATACACACGCACCCTGACACCCATTTCCAAAACTGTCAAATACACACACAAACACACGATTTCAAGTTTTGTTAGGACAGGACAGTTAGCTTATCTCCTGCAGTATAGAGGGAAAGCCAAAAAATATATCAGCATGAAATTCAAATTTTCAAATGTCTAGAATGCCTCAATTTTTTTTTGAACAACAGATACAAGTCTCTGATCTTAGGGGCATGTCTTTGACTTTTAAATTTTTTTAAACTACCACATGTAGGGACAAACATTCATGTGATAAAAATCAAAACAGTAAAGATACAAAGTCCTCATTGTTTCTGCTGCTATCGGATCAAAAGACTTCATCCATTTCAAAACAAGGGGAGAGAGAAAATAACCCTCTATTAACCTTAATTACATCAATTATCCTCCCTCCCATCCCCCATATCATTACTCTTGGATTATTTCCTCAGAAATACAATAGTAGTTTTATACTACTAACAAAAGGTAATTTCATGTAATCAATTAAAATAAGATATCAAACTCACATTGATAGAGGAGCAGTTGGATATGAAACAAAGCTGCCAAATCAACAAAAGAGAGCATGATCCTCTTGCTCAGTCACAGACTGTCTGCGTTCACTAGGTAGCCATTATCTGTCAATAACGGGAGACCTATTAGCTTTGGCTGTGGGTCCAGTATAGGCAATCAGACCCTTGCACATTCGGTCACACATTGCAGTGCCAAATACAGCTGCCAAGTACCTGGCCTGACCTAAACCTTAAGGCAGGACAGAGCGACCCTGATTATATAGAAGCAACACAAGCACCTTCAGAATCGGATGTCTGACTGATATCCATGCTCAATTTTCACAATGATAGAAAAAAATACTTTGTATCATTTTCAACCTGTAGACACTTGTGAATCTAAAAGGATGGGCACTAAACAATCAATTCTACCTTATTCACATAAACTTGGTGGAATTTTGGTCTTTTTGCTTATTATCCATCTCGTCAGAATTGTATAAATGTGTGTGGTGAAGATACTAGGGACAGGTTCCTAAAACATACCCTGTGTGTGGCTCCTGGTAGCTTTAGCTTACTCTCATCCAGTGATTGAATCCTGTAAAGCTGCATGGCAGTTAAAGCTGACATAATACAAGGCTGCCCCCTATGGGCCAAAGAGTGGTACAAGTATTTAGACTTTGGAAACAAGGGACAAAAAATTCCTGAGTTATCACACTGTAAACACCGCCCCATACCCAAAAGCACCAATTCTTTAGCTGGTGATGTGATATGCATAATAACTCCTGCATTTGTATGAGATTACAAACTTTATCCTATTAATCAGAGCAATCTGAAAACTTTGAAAAACCCCACCCTGGTTTAGAGACAGTGTTTCCTACTGGTTGGGGAGAACACACACCAGTGTCAATCTCAGCCCAAACCCCACCCTCCCAGTCCTATCATATTTATTAAAATAATATATACAAATGATCTTTGCTTTATAAAAATAAACAAAGGGGCTTAAATCCCCCTTTGGAATCACTGACATCAAACAGGCATGGCTAAAGCAAAGAATGATGGCTTCATAGTGTAACGTTTCCTACCCCAAGAAGGCATTGAATTAAATATCCCCGTCCCCCAGCCCATCCCTCCTCCATCTAAATCTCAGCTCCTCAGCAGATCCCCCAGATCGTAGGTATCAAAGAAATCGGACACCCCCTCGCCGTCCTCCAGGCTCCAGAGGTAATCGTCGTGATCGAGGGGTGGAGAGAAGCTGACGAAGGGGGTGCTGGGGTCCGGGGTGAAGGCGGTACAAGGCAGCTGGTCCTCGGTGATCTGGAGCAGGCTGGGGGGCAAACCCAGCAGACCCTCCACGTCCAGCAGAGAGGAGCTGGATGCTGCGGCGCTGGAGGAGGCTGGGGCTGCTGTGGACAGGTTGGCTGTTAGAGAGAGGAGACAAGTGCAGAGCAGAGGAAAGAGTAGAGTTAACATTTTACAGTGTGAATAACTAATGACCAGGAACTTTTAATAGAGAGCATGCTTGATAAACAAAAGCCTAAAACAGGAAAAGCTTTCCCATCTTAAAGAGATTTGCTGATTTCCTAGCTGCACTGAGGGGGAACTAAAAATAAGCACATATCACCCTGCAGTCCAACTGTGAGCAACAGGATCAACAAATCACCAGAAGTCCATTCATTTCCTATAGAGTTGAGTGACCAGGGAAACTTGGCTGAGGAAAACAGCTGTGGACGGATAACAGCTAAACTTTTTGCAGTCATCAGCTGTGGACAGCCAATCAGATCTCCATGCTCGCTTGCTTCCCTACTGATGTAATTTAATTTCATGAACAATAATAATCCGCTGACGAGTGCAAAATGGATGAGAAATTGATTGCAGCTATTCAAAGCTTCCCAGTTCTCCACAACTTTTATTTGACAGGAATAAACATTTAAAAACGATGCTTGTAAAACTGCTGCATCCATCGTTGGGGTTGATGGTAAGCTCTGAAGTCATTTTATTGAGTTTTATTTGATAATTTTTTATTAATGCTACCTCATTATATCTTGCTGGGTAGCTCATCAAAATGATGCAACACTATGAAAGGCAATACCAATGCAGCGAAAAATTCATGATTCGCCAGTTCAGATCTTTGTAGCTGCACAAGTCAGAATAGTGTGACCCATTAACCAAGTTGCTCACAGTGTGAACGCAGCATCAGAATCTCACTGTGCCTTGACCCTATATCATAACCCAACATGACCCCATGGAAATCCCAACTTACTCTCCATAGGCTCCTGTTTGATGGTGTAGTTGGGGGGTCCCATGGTGGGCGTAGAGGGGGGACCTAGCGGTTGAGGTAGGGGTTGTGGGTATTCCTTTTTGGGGGTGGTAGCGTTCTTAACGGGGCTGGCATCCTCCAGACCCTCCTCCGGACACAGGTAGACTTCAATGGGACCATTCTTACTCTTTAGATAGATCTGTAATGAGCCCTGCTGTGAGGAGAAAGGGAAGAAGAGAGAGAGAGAGAGAGAGAGAGAGAGAGAGAGAGAGAGAGAGAGAGAGAGAGAGAGAGGTCAGAATGGGTGTTGAGAAGGAGGGGAGAAGAAGGAGGAGGAAAAGAGAAGAACATGGATTCAAATCAAGATATGCTCTCACCCCCGCTGACTCTGGCACCTCCAGCTTGGTCTCGGCAGGAGCCTTGACAGCAATGACTGTCTGGTCCCGCAGACTGGCTATGGAGCGGATGTCCTGGTACGTCACATAGCCCAACGTGCAGAGTTGGGTCAAGGGTCACAACAGCAGAGATTTAGCAGATTACAGGCCTGGATACAGATGTATGTACACACACACACACACACACACACACATTCCCATATGTAAAGGATATCTCTGATTGTCTTTGTGTTCGGTGAGCTGTTTGAGCTGTGTGCTGCTGGAGTGGATCAGTTCGTCCAGCGCTCTCTCTGCTCTCTCCAGGTCCCCTAGCTCTTTCCTCAGGGCGCGCGCCTTCTCCCCTCCACCTGCACCACCCTCAAACACACCTCCAACCCTGGGAGAACACACACACACATAACAATAAGTGTCAGCCTGAACTAAAAAAAAACAAAAACGTCTTAATATTCTACAATGGTGGTGCTAAAACTTATTTCTGCAGAAATTAAATTCTATCCCAATGTGTATATTTCTAAAAACATATAATGTGGCAACCACCAGAAACAAGTTGGTGTGGGATTACATGAAATAAATATATTAATTATTTTGGCCAGTAAAAATTATTCTTGGCAGGTAATTTTTTACCAGCCCTTGGCAGATGAGCCCAAAAGCTAATTTCAAACATTGACTGTTCTATAGAGTACTGCAGCTGTCTATATTTCTATCTTTTCTATTCCTGTTCCTATCTTACTGCACTCACATCCACTGGATGTTGTTCTTGGACTTCTTGCGGATGAGCTGCACTCCCTCCAGGACATTGGTAATGTCATAGATGCGTCTCTTCTGCACCTCCAGAACCTCGGTAGCCCAGTTGAGGTCCAGAACGCCATCAGGAGACTCAGCAATCAGACCCACAACCTTTTTGGTCAGCAGGCCTAGGGAGGTGTCGTACCGCGTCCGCTCACCTGGAGACTTTGGAGCTGAGCACAAAGACACAAGAGAGGAGGATAATTAGTGATAAAAGCAGCACGAGGAAAAGGAGGACCAAAACAGATAGAACAATAGGGATATTCAACGACAGGGAAAAAAATCCCACAAATAAGAGAAAAAATAGAATACTTACACTGCACTTCATTGCATCTATTTGAAAACAAAAACAGTCCCTAAATGTATAATGTCTCTATGATAGCTGTCTGGGTTGACTGCCACAGATCTCACATGTTGTGGCTTGGCTGGAATGACTGGCTTGTGAGATTATTAAAGGTGTGAAAAGACATGTAACTACCACCAGAACCTGACAACAACTCCCTCCCTCACATCTATCCTCCGATCCATGCGAGTGTACTCACTCCTCGGACTTGGTATCCTGGCTGCGGCACTGCCTTTGCCTTTCGGGGTGCGGAACTCCGGCAGGTAAAGGGGGTCCTCTAGATCCAACTTCCTTTTAGCCTGGAGAGCAAAGCGTTTGCATATGTTAGAGAGAAAACTTGAAACATTTAAGAGCAAGGAGAGTGTTTCTTATAGTAGTATAGTGCTCACCATGACCTAAAACCGTTCTGTCACCATAAGAACAAGAGCACCAGTGTAATGTATTCCTCATTTAAATCTCTTCCTAGCCTGCAGTCTACAGGAACAATCCTTCATCCCAATGCTTAACAAATCCCATTGACTTTTAATGATGGCAAGTAAAGGTTAAACCATGAGAATGAGATGTACAGAAGTCCAGCCCATCTATGGAACTGTGACATCAGTGCTAAATAGGGGGTTGTTGAAAAGTGCTGTGTCGTAAATGTGCCAACAGCCCTCAAGCAGGAACAAAGCACCCCCCTCACACTTTCTCAAGCACTTCAAGAGGGGGCTGGTAGTGTTTGTGTATGTGTGTGTGTGTGTGTGTGTGTGTGTAAAGGAGGGAGGGAGGGGGGGATCGCCACTCGACCTACCGCCCGCGAAACGCCAGGAAATCCCTGGAATCACTCAATGACTCCTCCTCCCTCTCCCCAGCCTCCCTACTTCTCTGTCCTCTCCTTTCTTCTAACTGCCTTTAGGGCACTATAGGCTCCCTGACACAATCCTGCTATCACACTGCTGCCAGGACACACACACACACACACACACACAAACAGCTGATCACCTGACTACAACCCTAATGCGCCACACACACTACGAGAGACCAGCACCTACAATAGAAAGTGCACACACATCAAACATACAGTACACACACACAACCTTTGGACCCCAATATGAACTCTAAATACCTACATGTGACCATTACTGTGTTCAGTGACCTACATAGGCCCAGCATAACAAAACTGAAAGTCACACAGACCTCCAGCCTCCCTCCCAGGAATGAAAATTGACAAATTACCTGAGAAAAGACAAATAAGCTTGTGCCAAATTGGAGAAAGGCGTGAATGACATGTAAAATTAGTCAGAAATGCTGAATTCCTGGCCAGTGAATTGATTAATTTAACTATCTCTAACCAACTTCATTGTGCACTAGCAGATCTTGCCATGTACATATGTAAAATTCCCCCTTGATACGCAGTATGCACACACAACAACAACAACAACAATGCACTCTCACACACCTGCTCTCTCTTTCTACACACTGGTGACTGAGCTAATGAGGCATAGGATTTCAGCCAGACATTGGCGGGGCAGCTGGGTAATTTGTAGCTTCTGGTTAGGACCTCAGTCATCTAGAACTGTTTCCTCTCAGCTCCCTCACTGCCTCTAACCAGCAGGTTAGAGCCTCTCTGCACTTTTCCTCCCTCCATGTCTTAGAAATTCTTCCCTGCAGTGGGCAAGAAGCTAGTGAGCTACTTTATCCAAGATTGCTTTAAATAACACAGGCTTTTTCTGAGATGGGAAAGTGGTGAACGGACTAAGACGTGTGTGTGTGTGTGTGTGTGTGTGTGTGTGTGGGGATAATGAAGGCTGCCATTGTCCCAGTGTGCTGCATGACATGTCCACCTGTTGACTAGTGACATCTGGAGCACCACAGCAGGTGTATGTGTATGTGTGTGTGTTGGGGATGGGTGGCTGCTTAATCTTTACAGCATACACACACACAGACAGATACAAATTTCTGTAGGACACAGGGACAGGACAGTGACCACTTACTCCTTATCAAAATGGCGGCTGAATATTGGCACTTAACCCTAACCCTCCTCCTATGGGATTACAAACTGTCTCTTTGTTGGCTCAACAAGCCTGACTGTAGCTGTCAAATACAGAAGCCACAGAGAAGGATTACATGACACTGGTTTGAGGCGGTCTACAAGCATGACCACTGTAGTTTAGAGCGAGACAGAGGATCTAACTGGTCTTACTTGATTTTCCGCAAATCCCTACCGCCTCCTATGTTTGAACAGAAAAAAAGCACAAACTGTTTTAAAACAAAATGAGCGACCTACACATATATTTAGGATAGGACTTTTGAATTCGAACAACTATTTTATGTATGCACGTCAAGTTGCACCACATCTAGCTTCTTTAGGCCCTGCAGGTCTATACCTTGAGATTCAACAGCAGACTTGGTGTCGGAGGGGAACCAACGGTTTCACCCTGCAGCTGTAGGGGGTAGGGTGGGGAAGAGAGAGGGGGGGAAGCTCCCACCGATTGCATGAGGGCTTTCTCTGGTGAGTCAACCACGTTATGCAAACACCATTTCATCTTGTGAAAATACAGACTGTCGCTCTCTTTCGCTCCGCAAGCTTTCAAACCACAAGGGACTGCAAAATGGTAACAATTCACATATGCAATCACACAGGCTGTTGCCTAACGCACAGTCATACAAGGACGCGCAAAATATCCTGAGAGACTTAATCTGATACGAGGAACAGGCTAGGATAGAATGGCAGTGATTGCACTTTCCACAATTATGGTATTAAGCCCACGCTAGTCGATTTAAAATCAGTTCACATGCAGCTACTGTGCAGCAATCCACTGTTTAGGCCTATTGCTGTGAGGGAGAATGGAAAAGGCCTGAGTCAACTACACTCCTACTAGCTCTTTATCTCCAAGACAGTGAGTTACACTATCACACCACTCATGTTTGTTATAACCTCACCCTGCCTGCCCGCCCGCCTATTTACACCCACGAGCCGCATGTGAGTCCCTCTGTTACTACAGCTCCCTCGCCTCATTCCCGCCGTCTCTCCGGTTGTGAACTTTCCGCAGTGGCATTTCACACACAATCTCAGTCACGTGAAAGACTGTCAGCGCTCCACAGCCGGGCCTCTCCTCAAACCAACAAACTTCGTCTATCAGGCTGCATGGTGGGACTCAGATTCCATCGAAGCCAAGGGCAAGTTACAGTGTGCCTGAACATATCTACTCCTCTGTAGACAAAACCCTACCTACCACACCCTTGGGTAGTCAAAAGAAAACAACAATGCCTGCATAGCTGACGAAATTGTCAATGTGCCCCTCAAGAGGTGAAAGAGATGGGTGGATCTGTCCATTTGGGTTAATGGTGAAGAAGGGGGAGCAGGAAGCTTTGAAATGCAAAACTCCCCCATTGAGGACATTATGCTCCTGGCCAACGCTGGCCTGAGGCTGGGGTAATACCAGGTGAACGATAGGGAGAAGAGAGGAAGAGAGAGCTTTCGGCTGAGTGTAAACAGGGGGCAATGTGGCCAGTCTCACACCCAAGCCGCATTATCCCTCAGCCTGAATGGGACCTCACTACAGGGGTTCCTAGCCACAGTGACAAAGAAATATAGGAAGGTACTGGAAGTTATAAGCAGCCCGACTTCAACAGAAACCTGCCGAGCAGAAGGGGTTTGTGTTCCTACCAAGGGGCCGAGAAACTCTTTCCTTGGTTTGTACTAGCTGTCTGTGTTATTTAATATCGATGTTCGTTTTCATTTTTTCCCAGCATGCTCAGGAAGAACTGGAGGTGCCTCTCACTTCCATGAAAATGTGGAAACATGGATGTTAGAAATAAGCAGGGAATCAGTGGAACGTCATTTCTGGTCGACATTAAGTCGGCTAGATCATATTCCCAATGGTGTTGCCTGGGTCTATGCATCTTATGACCAAATTGGCATTTTCCCCTCCACAGAAAATCTATTGGATAATAAAATTATGAAGTCTCTTATAAATATAAGATTCCTTGCCCAAGAACGTTCTCCAGTAGAGAAGCTTAAGGCGAAGGTCTAGGTTTAATCTGAAAGCTCATGTCATACTGAGAAAGGGTTTCCCTCGACTTTGGATCTTTTTCCCTACCCTGACGCAGGCTAAACCTAAATCCTGTAACACATTTACATGACCATCAACCAGAAAAGGAAACAAGAGTGAAACATTATCAACAGTTCACACCCCGGCTAAACCTCACATGCTTTTACTACAGTTATGAGGATTAATGAGTGAGGAAGAGTAATCTGCCACTGAAGTCACCTGCATTTAGTCAACCATTAACTTTTTCTTAGGGTGTTTTCAAAAGCATGCCCCTCTCCAGTAAGCCTTCATTCCTTTTTTAAAGGAACTCAGGCTTTAAAGTTGAGCCCACCGTCCTTTTATCTAACCAGCCAATAAGAGTGGGGTTATTATGTTGTTATGAGGAATAGTTGAAATAAGTGAGTGGCTCACAGAATGAAGGACCAAAGAGACGTTTACGATCAAATGGGATGCTAGGGGGTGTACACGGGGCACCTCAACCCTAAAGGTAATCCTTGATCTAAGTAGACTAAAGCACCCAGCAGCAGGATAGAAAGACTGCTGTGTCGGCAAACATCCGCCCTGCTGAAGTGTCCTTGAGCAAGACACTGACCCCCTACCAGCTGCAGGAGTGATGTGTGTAACTGATCCTGTGCTCTGACCTACCTGGATGAGGGCCAAGTGAAAAGAAAATTGGCCTACAGGGATCAACAAAGTGTCACACATTATTATTATTAGTTCTCAAAAAGAGGACCTTGAAAACGTCCTGGCAGGCACCCAGGAAAAGGAGGTAAAAATGAAGCTCATCATAATTTTGATTTCATTCAGCAGTTACTGCAACAAGATAATCAGTTCTTTCTATTTGGGGATACCTGGACAAAATGTCTTTCTATTGGGGAGACATGAGGTGAGGCCTGTGGTAATTTATAAAAGCTCCAGATTATGTAATGTGTTACTGACAACATGTATGCTGCCCAGGCCAGAGGCTTCTCAGCATGAAAAAAGATTGAAACTCCTCAACACCTGCCTCCTTTACTACAGTACATACTATGCAAATCATGTTCATGCAGGTCAGTGATTACATAAGAGCAAGAATTTAGGAAAAAAACTGCCCAGGGAGGAGAAGCTTCTTGTTATCTTCGTTTGTTTCGTTTCCTTTGAAGCATGTAGAAAAGAAAAGAAAAGAAAAGAGGAAGCTGTGAGATCATCTTCTCCACTGTGTTTCTGAGAGAGAGAGAGAGAGACGGGGACAGAGGAAGGAAGGGAGAGACCGTAAGATTCTCTCTGTCTGTTTCCAGTGTATTTTTAACGGCTGCCCACTGCCTGGGCCTAGTTGCTGAGAAATGAGTTTCACAACTCACTGCTGCCATGTCATCTCCAGAGAGAGGGGAGACAAGTAGGATTATTAGGCCAGTTTGTTCTTTCACCTTCTTCTGGTTCACACCTGATAACACTGAAAGATGTTTGCTTGGTTTTCAGCCCATCACTTGTATATTTTGTCTGTCACACAAAGTTTAAAAAATTTTTTTTTTATTGAAAATCTACATCATCTACTATGTGCAGAGGAAGATTCATAATCGTGGGTTTTTGGGACTTATGAAACCCGTTCTGTAATTTCAAAAGTGCATCGCTCTTCTCAGTCCCACCAAAGCTCACGTTTTGGAGATACAAACTATTTGCCCCGCAGCGGTGATATGGGCCTGCGCACCTTCAGTGTTACTGTGTAATAACTGAGAGCACTAGCCCTACTCCAACTCACTTAAAAAGTGCAGTTCTTGTGGTCGCATCAGAGCCAAACACAGAGTAGGAGTCTCCCTCTAGTCAGTATTTATGGCAGGGAGAAAGAATAGACAACATCATATCAGTGTGAAAACACACTCAGCATCCTGGCTGCTTATCAGTGGCATGTCACCATCTCCCAATGACGCCACATACAGTATATGAACATTTGACCCTACACCCAATGTTAGGTGTAGGGTCCAAATGTTCATCATACTGTATGGCGTCATTGGGAGATGGTGACATGGGAAAAATACCCTTTCAAGTCTGTGAACAAAACAGGGGGTATTCTATAACTATAACCACTATACAGGCTTGAGTAGCATGGTAATAAAGTTCAATAAGCCAGGTGGTAGCCTACATTTTTCACCTTACTTATGCCCAGCTAATCCTCTTGGACTGGCCTATTAGTGAATACAGGCCTAAGGGCAGGGGGTTAACGTGAGATTTCGAGACCCCTGCCACTCTACCCCTAACCGCTTTATCCCTACTGCAACTCAAGGCCGGGCCAGCAGACTAGAGAGGGGAGGCCGATACAACAAACAGCAGCAGGTGGGGAACGCAAACATATTGCTTACTCCTATCCAATCCTCTCAGCTCTTCCCAATATATCTTGACCTGGAGGGTCGTAAGGTGTCTGAAGAGAAAAGGTCATCAAGATTTTCAGATAATCCTTCCAAAATAGGCAGCACACAGTTTATACACTACTAGCATATAACACCCATAGCATTTTCTTTACATAAAGCTATAATATTATTGCCATGAATTAAAGTGTCTCAGTGTCTCCAGGAGTTCCTTCCTACTGGTGGTACACCTCATGTCCAACTCCTGGGAAAACAGACCAGTTGCCCAGTTACGACCTCTAACCCCCCTCCCCCCTCCTAGTGATACTGACAGGTTACACAGGCCCTGGACGGCCCATATGACAGGTGCAGACCAGATAGGTGGGTACATGTTTAGTGGTTATGGTTGGAACAGCTGCCTTAGGGTGTAATCACAAAACAAGCTGTCTAAATAAGAAGACTTGGGAGTTTCTGGTCGAATTACTGGTAATAGCTGGTTGGGCAACATCCCCAAGCGAAGTTCCTCTCTCTAATAATCAGATTTTTAATATAGGTCATAGAACTGAATCAGTGCAATGGCTTTAAGTGTAATTAAATGCTATGTGTTTACATTAGGACATCTAGTTTCTCCCATTAGCTTGGTCACCCCCAGACCCCCAGGTATTGTTTGAGTCTTTAAAAGCTACTCTTACAGCCCCAGCAGTCTCCCACTGTGGGGTCACTCATCCTTCCTATTCACAAGTGGGGCCCCCAAACACTCACTAAACACTGTCACCCCCTCACCCCTCAACCCCCACACGCACACACACACTGCGTCTGTCTGTCTAGCTACAGCTGGGTTGCGGGGGAAAGATGTCACACACAGACGCACAAACTAGTTTCTCAGGCTTCAACATGGACGGCAACGGGAACACACGCCATTCATTCACGTCAAACAGCAGCCACAGTGGCTCCTCTGTGGCTTATCACGTCAAAACATATTTGAACTATGAAACAAACGCTACAATATGCATACCAATGGAAATGAAGAATTATTCCGCCCCACACAGACTGTACGGGACTGTATCGCTCACTAGTTATTATAATATGAATATAGGCCTAGTTCAAGCTGGGTGCAGCGCGTTAGCATCTATTCTTCAGTTCAGTGGGTGTTTGCTTGATTCTTTACCGGCAGTCGACCGGAGGATGATCTGATGGGTTTAGCCTCGGGTCCGTGGGGGGTTGAATACAGGCTGTTGGCCCTTTGTTCCGCCGCGGTGGTGTTGCAGATCTGGGTGAAATACCCGGCCGGTACCGTGTTCATCGGTGGGCTGGACAGCCCGGTACTGAAGAACTCGGTCTTCACTCCGGCGGTGGACAAAACCTTCATCTTCTGCTGGGCGCAGGGCAGACCCGCTGCTGCCCGACCCGACGCCGGGGAGACGCCTGCAGGCATCCGCATCATTTTCATGAATAAGCTAAAGTAAACCGGCCTGGTCAGGCGAAGGGAGAAGTCTGCTGTTAGCCAAGCACGGTGATTAATGCTCTGCAACGATTTCCCCTGTATTAGCAAGCTTACTGTTGCTGGCTTGATTGCAAAATATATTTCAACCCTGCGATTGTAATAAAACAGAACTGAGAAGAAAAATTCATACAGCTGAAATCAGCCTGTTAGGTGCAAAATGCATGAATTAGATATGAAATCCAGGTGTATTTCGAAGTATTTTGTCAGTGAATAGCCTACAGCAGCTTGGTCAGTACTGTTATCCTTTGTCCCGTAACAAAGTGCAGAGTAAACTTGCCTTGCGGGTTATTACGTATTGCTGGCTAAATAAATACACAATTAAAAAAGTCCAGTATTTCAGAGTCCAGCACCAGGAGGCTTGTTGTTTTCATTGAGAAGTAGGTTCCACCCTGAGATTTACAAGTCACTGGGAATCCCTCAGATACACGGAATACGAGCCTGCCTGTGACTCCTGTCTGTCCACCTCCGAGCTCCGCTCTCCATACAAGGGGACAAGAGCTGGGGAAGAACAGCCTTTTTTACCGCCAAACTTCGTCCCGCGAAATTTAGATCTCCCGCGGTTGGAGCTCGTTTCCGATTGGCTGACGGCACGTTCGGCTTGTCACATTTGCATAAAACAGTTGTATGTAGGTGTGGTCTGGTCTTAAAGCGACAGCAGCTGAGTTGTGGAACAGGGTGTTCTTTTGTGACCAGTCTGGACCTACAGACAATGACTACTTATACGATTTATTATTTTAAATATGAATGATGAAGATTGGACGTCTGTAGTACCTACTAAATCTATATAATTAGATTGTTGTAACTTTGTTGTTACCACAGTAGTTACATTACAGGCCAGGATAAGCACTATGTCACCAAATTTTGACCTATATTTTGCATCATTCAATAACTTATTAAATATAGTTTAGATACATATCACAATTAAAACGTAGGCTTTGTAATAATGTATAAAAATCCGCTCCCTGGACAAGGGACATGGATGAAAAGAGCAAAGGATCCTCTCTATTTCATTGTTTACATGGAGTCACTATCACACTTTATGATGGTGTATTGTAGCCTGTTACAAGGTGTTGCTCCTGAGGATAATTCGCGGATGATAATTGGATTCATTCAGTAACACTCTTGCTTATTGGCTCAGAAGAGATATTGAAAGAAAACAACCCCCCTCCCCCATCCACCCCAACCCAAGCCATATGACTTGACCCCTAATGGAGTAAACTCCCAACGTCGGCAAGCCTATTGTCATGCCTTGAAGAGAGTTAAAGTTCCAGGCAAATCACCATATCCAACATGCTGCTTATGGTCCATTCACTTCAGATAGTTGCTAATGACTCTACAGAGGGCTGAGAGTGAAAGGAAAAGGTGATAATGTTGCCTGCTTATTAAATAACATAGCATATTGGACTACAAAATACAAATAAAACAATAATTGTATCAGTTAAGCCAATAAGGTATCATTGTTTTGCACTGACTGGCATTGTATTGTATTTTAATAGCTTTCGACAGAGAAAGAAGAACCCCTCAAGTTCAGGTGTTATTTATCTGGTGCAAAGTCAATATGCTGTGTGTGTTTAAGGCTCTTGTGAGTGTAGTGTGAAATACCTCACACTGGCAGCTCAGTATGGCTCAGGCAAACAGAGGACGTGTTGTCAACATCCACCACACATAACGTTCACAATAATGATGGCCTTTTGTTTGACATATGCCAGAACTTGTTCATGGCATCACTGCACTGAATAAGAGTTGGTTGTATGTAGAGTATTTGATTGATGGACTCCTCAGATTATTACATTTATGTCAGCGTTGCCTTGTTCTCTTTGTAGCGCCCCTCTCATATCAAACCAAAGAGTTGATTTTTTTTACGCCAAAGCAACACTTGACCTTTTCGGAGTTCACTGTGACATCCATCTATAGGTGAAAGCAACAAGCTTATCTTGTGTTTAGAGTACTTGCATTCCTGGGATTTCAGCAAGATACAAGTCATTGCTTGCTCAACCAACACCCCCATCTTGTGGTGTTTACTGGCATCTTATCTGCATTACAAAAGCCTCAAGCATCAGTCCTGCTTAATCTATTTAGGCTATGTCTCTTGTGATACAAACACTGTGACAAAAACACAGCCAAACATCTACCCATATATTCTACGAGAATATAATTTACCAGAGAATATATTTGTGCGTGCATGCATGTGTGTGTGTGTGTGTGTGTGTGTGTGTGTGTGGTTTCTGTTCCACTGGCCTGATTTTTATACCCTTATGTCAATAACCCATTTCCACCACTAGATGGAGTCATAGTCTCATCATTGGCCACATATTGTAGGTTAGGACAAGCTCTATTTGTATATTGGACTGTGTGTGATGGTTGTCTGTTATGCATTGTTTTTTTTTCTTGTAAAGACTCAGTAAATAACAATATAAGCTAACAGGATACACAAATTTCCACTGAAATGTGTTGATGATATGATGAAATGCTGTTAGTATGCCCTGTTTTAGTTCATATCTAATGCCTGAAATTCCAGATACATCCACAAGGTGGAGTAGCTCGTTCGCCTTTTGAGACCACAGTGTGTAAGTAAGTATGGCATTCTCATTCCAAATAGCCATTGTATCATCAGACAGCTGCTTCTATTCTTAGTTATTAATACGATTTCATATGTGATTTTTTGAATATGGTTAATACTGTCATACCTGGCCTACCCAGACTATAAAATTCACTGAAATGTATTATTAGAGTGTGTTTGACAGTGTGGATACGCAGCATTACAGGTGATGCTCTTCAGCCTCCAAGGTCATCTTCGTTAACACACATGCTGATCTGATGTCATGAATGTTGATATAAGTATTGTTACTAAAGCAACACTTTCAAGATTTTTTGAATGATTAGATTGTATGTGACAACTTCTCAGCATCCTCTGGACCCATGTTGGGGGAATGCTTCATACTGGCCCTGGTGGTTAAACAGTCTATGGAAAAATAGAGACACTCACAGGAAACTCCCTTCGTTTGATTTCCCACCACACAACCTCAAGATTCTTCTGAATACATCCTGTTGTATCAGCGTTTCACTGTCATCTGAACCCTAAAAAGCATGTCAACATCACCCTTACCTTCTGAGGAACATTATCTACGCTATTTCATATCCCACTGACTTCAATACTTCACATGAATTATTTCATACCCTCCAAGCTGTTTTAGAACATCTTTTTTATTTCATTACATAAGAACGTACATACAAAGCACACTTTATAATAAAGAGTTTATGAAACTCACAGCACATTGTCCGTAGAAATAACACAATCCCTACAAACATTTACAATCAACTCTAGTATAGAGTTCTGATTATACCTAAGGCGACCCCCACCCCCATTCAGAAAGAACACCACCTTCCAATTCAGCTCAACTGGCACACCTTACATACCCACAGGAGATATGTACACATTCTCATTAAGTTGTAACAGCCTCCAGATCATTAGAAAACAGATGATGGGGAAGTGATGTGGTGATAATTAAGTGACATGGTGTAAGACTCGGTGTAGAAGGGGTAGAGGTTGGGGTGTAGCTAAATATTGTGGAGTTTGACCCACAAAAGTTTGTTTGGAATGTAACACAAAAAATGAAAAGAAAAGAACAACAATGCATCAATACACTTCTAGCTATAGGGAATCCATGGTTTGGGGGGAGGAGGGCGTACAAACAGTGTCCTTTTAGATCTCAAAGTATGGTTTCAGCTTTGGTTGGTTGATTTGTCTGTCCAGTGGCCAAAGAATGAGTCTGCTTCTGCAGCGTACACTACTGTTGATCCTCAAGTCATCTAGGAAACAGTCCACTTCTTTCTGTCCTTCTTCTTTCACCCCCCCCCCCCCCCCCCCCCCCCTCCTCCTCCTCCTCCTCCTCCTCCTTCTCTCCAAATACCTATCCCACCCTTTCTGCCCCTCTTGTCCTCTTGCCCGGAGTGAAGTGGAGACATGTGTTTCCCTGCACCTGCATGGAGAGAAAGGAAGAAAAGTGAAGTCAGATCTCTCCCTCTCGCCCGCCCTCCCTCCCTCCCTGCAGAGGGGAGCAGACAGACTGGCGCCTAGCATGGAACTTTCATTAACCCCAGGCAGATAGCAATGAATCCGCCACACATTCACTGGCCTGCCTAATTGGCAACCATGGTGAGTGTGGAGGGTATGGAGACCTTAAACTCCCTCTGCATATCAATGCCCAGACTATGTCAGTTGGTATTTACTGGCTTTTATGTCACTTAGAAAACCCAAACAAGACTCTGTCCTTACTCTACGACAACGTGTAGACTATAGCCCAAAGCCATTTTACATCACATCGGAGTCTTGTGATTTTCATGCATTTAGAAAGACACGTTAGTCTATGACACATTTAACGGAGGTATGAATAGGAAAAAAAAGATCAATACATACCGTATCTGTTATCACCATTCTAATGGCACAACCGCCCCTCTTCTTTGGAGAAATTGCGAGTAAGGTCTGCAGTCTGAATGGAAAGCAAAACGGGGAGAAGCGGGTTTTAGACGTTGGCAACACTTGAACACTCAATATAATCAAATAGAACGAATTAGTAATGGTCTGTGCGGGGGAGTAACATTTTTTCCACATCAGTTATCAGACACTAGCCAACATTATCAGCTACTGTAACACTGTTACGATATCAGCACCAAGCAGATGGAGATGCACATTGTAGAACTTCTTTTCAACGGACAACACAGTTTCTCCGAGGCGCAAGCAGAGCAAACTTATACCAATCCAGACAGAATGGACCTAAACCTTAATGTATTTTTATTGATTCCCATAACCTATCGGGGAATTCTCATTTTCTCTCCTCTATAGAGTTCAGAGCGCCGGGTTAGATAGAAAAACTGGAGCTGGTAGTGCTTCAGTGTCCTGCTCAAGGACACTTCAGCAAGAAGGATGTTTGCTTGTTGAAGGACAACCATAGGTCCACCTATCTCGCCTCACCTTTATTGACAACACCATCTCCGGCGTGGCTGTGGTCTCCGCCTCCAGCGCGATCTGCAGGTCGAAGATGTAGTCGATAACGTGTTGCAGGATCTCCACCTGGCTGACCGACTTGTTCTGCGGGATGCTCGGTACCAGCTCCTTCAGTTTGGAGTAGCAGTCGTTCATGTCGCACAGGGCGCCCACGGGCTCCTCCAGAGACGAGGGTTTATTCCGGGTGATGGCAAGACTCTGATCCGAAATACAGCACACAGCCTTGTAACAGCTCCTCACCGAGCGGACAGGACTGATGGCTTTCATGATGAGAGAAGAGGTGTAAAAATAAAACACACGAGACTCAGCTTGATGTAAGGTAGAAGTTGATGATGGGTTTTCTCCCTGTTGCCGCTTCCCTGCCACTGTCCTGAACAGCTACAGTGCTGTGGCAGCGGTGTAAAGTTAGGTTTTATACACTGCGCGCCTGTTGACGCCCCCTTTCTCGCATATAAATAAACCCCAGCGCTCTGATTGGCCGGTGTAAAGAGTTCCTGACGGGTTTGAGGAGCATGACGGTTCTGATTGGCTGATATCGCCTACTGGGGGGTAGGTGAAAGAATGAGGAAATTAGGCTGGGGTGCCTAAGGGGATTGTCCATCAATTAGTCACCTCTTTCAGGTACAATGGTATTTATTTGAAATAGACATAGATAACTTATCAAAAGCATTCAAAGTGGGGTCCGGCGACCACCAGGGGTCCTTGAGGGGTTTCCCAGTTAAAGGAGGAATAGGCTACTTAAATTTCACAATTTCTTGACTCCCTTAAGGTTAGTGCAATAAGACAATGTCTGCTTTGATTATAGGCTTCACTGTCCCCACTGTTCCCTCTCCACCTACAGTGTTAACAGTTATACAATTCTGTACTAAATCATATCTACACCAAAAATCTTCTCAGAAGGGGTTCCTCGGAATCTTATCAAATGGATGTCCGTGTTCTAATGTATATTTATTAGCCTATTATTTATTAGGCTATATCCCTGATATGAAAACGTTTGTGAACCCCTTAATTACAGGCTAAATATCTGATTGATTTGAAGAGTGGATTAAGAAACAGTCCACAAACATTATCACCATCTGAGGAGAGACAAGCTCTTTAATGACAGGGCAACACTTTATCAAACTGAATGATTATTAGCTATTATTATTTTTTAACCTTTTATCACCACATCATGTTTTTACACATCCAACAGCAGTCCCTCTTCCTTGTCTCTTGCCTTGTTTATTCCCTTCTCTGCATCACACAAAGCTATGATACTGAATATGGAGATATGGAGATAATATAGGTAAAAGGTCAGTGGGTCAGGTTATTTGGAAATTAATTAATTGTTAATACAATTTTATTATGATAATTAATTATAAGTGACTATGAATTAATTAATCGATCATTGTATATTTTGTTGGCTTATCCTCCTATAGACGAGCTGCATAGTATAGCCTAATTCAAAATGTCTGTAACTCCCATATTAGAGCACAATGAAGCTGTCAAGTCACTATCAATACATAATGGCAAAATCTAACCTCCTTTGGGTGAAATTATTGTATGAAAAGATATTTTAACAATTCCATAGTTTGTTCCCTTTTGGTTTACATCAAAGCTCGTCCCCTTCTGCTCCTATTTGGGTCTTATTTTCCCCTTTTCTCACAATCCTGTTTTGTGGAGGAATGCAGGCCTGAGCCAGCTGTGTGTCCTATCCCGGCCCAGCTGTGTTGATCTAACGCGCCAGTCCCAGACATGCTGGCGCCAGCCTCCCGACGTCATCCATTCACCCCGACGCGCACTCCCCTCTCTGGCAGACGGCCCGCCCTCCCCCGTCCACCACCGGAGAGGAGCAAAGCACAGGCGCTCAAACACTGGATTGGCCGACGGGGGTTGTCACTCACAGAAATGGCTCTACCCCCTCCCTCCTCCCGCCTCCTCCCGCACCCTATCCCACTTTGCAGTTCCACTCCCAGTAATAGGAACTCAGAGAAATTAAGAGAAATAAGTTCCCAAATACTCCAAACTTTGCATTTATATAGGCATTAACGAATGGATTATCCCAGCATAGCATGGTTTGTTCGAGCAGATGAATCTGAGATTAAAAAGTGATAGGAAAGCAGTGTTTAAAGATGATGAACATACATTCATTATTTAAGCAATAAAACCACGAAGGGCCGTGGTTTACAATCATTTTAAGGTTAAGGTGTTGTTAGGCACGACACGATAGGTGTCTTTTTAATCAACAATAATTAAATGTTTTTTCACTGCCAAAGTTGTTGAACAGTAGTTCAAGTGATTGCTCATCGACCAATGGGCGCCAGAGTGACTGGTAATTTTCATATTTCAATTGACACACCTGCGGTAACAGGTGTGCGTTTATCAGGAATTTTGCAACGACTTTGAACGTGTCTGATCCAATCAGAACTGAGGGCCGGACCTATCCGTGTTGTAAATCATATTTTATTGGTGATGCTGTAGGCGCTGGCAGATGTATTCTCTCACCGCCTATGATAAAAAAGTAACATATGGAAAACAGTGTTTAAAGATGAGTGGTAAACGTACATCCATCTTTATAATTTAGAATCTTGCATTTTATCTTCATTCTGGACACATTTGTGCGTAAATACGCACGGCTGGAGATATCCACCCCATACCATTATGCAGTGGTTTAACAGATGTTCATGTCAGCACTAAGGTCGCTACCCACTGCCTTCGTCTTGGCAATAATGCTCCCCCATTGACCCTTTATGACAAGTCACCCAGCGACCTCATTTAAGAGCAAACCACAATATTGAACCGTGAGACCGGAGTTTGGTCTATTGCTATTTTAGAAATACATTTTGTGAGCGGTGCTGACTATCCAAACAAGACTTTGACCTCAAATATCTTTCTTAAATATGTCAAGGGGAGGACAAATATTGTCCTAAAATTCCCAAGTCTGGTGGGAAAATAATTATTTGTATTTGCTGACTGAGCAAACCGCTGGGGCAATGTTTAGGCAAAATAGATTATGCGATTGGGATTAGGTCTACATGCTGAGCTGAGGTAAACATTATTTTATCTGGCTATCCCATGATGCCCGAGCTTGACTGTTTTTTTTAAAACTAATTTAAATCCGTATTCATTTTTAGGCAAGAGCAGCTATTTCTAGAATATCAAAAACATGCCAACACAGTAGCTTGCTCTGGTCCCCATGGCAGCGTTTGTATTGGCTGTCTGCGGATTCCAGAGCTCTCAATCCGTGAAAACACACACACACACACACACACACACACACACACTGGTGTGTCTGGGCAGGGATCAGGTGCTCGTCGGAAAGGCCCCGGACACAATCGGGTCTCTCTTTCAATGGATGGGAGAATTCCGAGCCTGGCGTCAGTGAGTCTGCCTCTCTCCCCGCCCTCCCTCTCCCTCTCCCCGCTTCTCCGTGCAGCTGGACGCAGACAATCAAGCCATCAACAATCGCCATGCATAATTAGCAGCGCCCCCTCCTCTTCTCTCTCTCTCTCTCTCTCTCTCTCTCTCTCTCTCTCTCTGACTTTCGCTCAATTAAATTTCAATTCGATATACTTTATTGACATCTAAATAGCGTCGAATAAAGATAATGAAAATAAATACTTGTACATAACAATAGGCTGAAACATCTGTTCCACTTGCATGACTGTGTGCATGTGTGTTTGCACTACTTGCCCATGGGTTGCCATGTACTCTCCCTCTCTCTCTCTCTCTCTTTCTACCCCTCCTCAGCCTCCTCACTCCCCCCTCAAAGCCTTAACACCCCCCGACACACACTCATCTTTACCCAAAAGAAAACCTCTCAAGGCGCTTTCTCTTAACCCGGACGTCAACAAAGCGTCTCTTTTTCCTGTGGTAACAACAGAACAGAGTGCAGAGGAATGAGGGTCATCTTGTGAGATGAGACAGAGAAAGAGAGAGGGAGGGCGAGGGAGGGAGAGAGAGAGATGGAGGGGGCAAACCACCATACTGTCATGTGGAGAGGCAGTGTTGTATACAGAAGGGTATCTCTTTCTTCCACAAGTGCAGGCCCATCTTGGGAATAATTAAGTGGCAAGAAACAGAGTGAAACTTAATTCTTTGTATCCCTGGTGTGTGTCATGCAGGATTCCTCCTCCTCTGCTCGCCGTTTTCATTCTGTCTCTCATCAAAGACGCTACAGTTTTCTCCTTCAGCTTTGAACGGCCCACAGATCCCAAGCCTCTGTCCCTGGTGACCTGGACAATTCATGTCCTAGAAGAATGATGTTTTGTGCAAAGTGTTACTTTTGCGTAGGCCAATTGTTAATTATGTTTTGTGTTTAAGCCTCTGCATACGCATCCATTCATCATTCATTCATTCATTCATCTCAATTATTCTTTGTAACTGAATAGGAACCACTTTTATATTTGCATAACTCTGCAGAAATAGGCTACATTCAGTGTCTATGTAAATCCAACTGTTTGTACATTTGGCATAATTTGATTCCAGCAGTAAAGGAGTGTATAGTGAAAGTAAGTCAGGTGCTGCTATAGTTGCTGTTTTCATGTTGAGCTGTGGCTGTCTACTACTTTGTTATCATTCCTATCATGTTGTGAGATGGCCATGTCCCTGGGTGTGAATATTTTACTGGTCTGTTCATACAGGAACACAGAGGCAAGGCAACTGTATGGCAGGTGGGACGCTCAAGCCCCAGAAGGCCATGAAGTCCATGGTCTCTTTGGTGCAAAACAAGCGAGCTGTTCTGCTCACAGTGTGACCGGCTGAGCAGAGAGGCTGCCAGCTATTGGTCACACCGTTGTTTTGTCGTTTTTATCGTCCCTGACTGGAACGGCCCGTTTATTCCGCAACCATCCAATGAGGATAAACATCTGGCTTCATGTAAGCATAGTTAAGGCCAAACTGGTTGATCCCAGTTTGTGTAGCTGAGGGTGATCTGATGGTTCATAACACCTACCATCCTCCCTCTCAAACCAGGCTGGATTTGCAATGGCTGTTGGCAATTTATATCCATCTCTTGCCCATCTCTTATTGACATATTATAATGGGTGTAAGAGCTTACATTAATAAGTGACTTTTACACATCGCTGTATCCTACAGCCCACTCCGTGATGATTGACAGTCAGATAGACAGAAGGCAGTGATATTGTTTGGCCACAGTAGAACTGACATTGACCTTGCTGCTGTAGTCTATGATTGGACTACCATTAATGGAAGCATTGCAGGCCCTAATCCTCTTCTATAACCATTCGTCTGTTTTTAAAACTGCAAATAAATTCCAGCATAAGTGTCTACAGGCAGCCGAGAGACAAACTGGCAGCGTCTGCTAGACTTCTCCATATTGCCAAGGAGGAAAGAGTCTGATCCACATCCAGTCTTGGTTCCACCCAGTATGGAGCTACATCCTTAATCATTAACCCAAATCAAGACCCATGCAGTCATTTCCAGATGATTACCAGATGATGGCCATATAACTCCTTTTCTTTTTGCTATTACTGTTGTGCAATTGTTGATTTTACTGTTGTTGTGCAAGTGGGACATTTTGTGGTAAATGCACTTTAAACTCACTTGAACTTGAATGTTGACCTTGTAATTAAGGACTGTCTGGGCCGTACTTAGTGGGAGCCCACACAGAGTGTGGCCCATACATTGCCCTGAAGACTCAAAAGTGTTTGAGAGTGGGATCCAAATCCTTTCCAGCACTGTAAGACAGACAGACCCCACACAGAATAAGATCACGCATGTGTCTTGGAGCGGAGAGGAGATGGATTCTGGGAGAAAGATGGAGAGATAGAAAGAGAAACGGAAAATGGTCAAAGGGTGTCCAGGAAGGAGAATCAAGAAGGAAGAGGAAAGCTTAGAGAGAGAGAGACAACATTAAAAGCAAGTGTGGAAAACAACTGCGAGAGACTCAAGGGCGAGAGACAGAAAGGAGAAAGAGATGCCCAGAGAGGGAAAGAAAGAGAGGGATTGAGAGAAAGAGGTGTAGAGGAGCCTGACGCTGCGGCTGCTGCTGCAGGGGTTCAGCTGGTCAGGCTTCAGAGAGACACAAAGACAGAGGCCATTAGGTCCCTGGTGGGTATCTCTGCACCTGTGTGTGCGTAGTGTGTGTGTGTGTCATGTGTTTCTAGGTCAAGAGGGTCCCTGAGATCTAAGATGAGCCACAGCAGTGACTTTCTCCTTCTCTCACCGCCATTCTTTTCTTTTAACACTTCTTCTTCCGTCCGTCCTCCGGCGTTTCACCAACCCCCTCCACACACACACACACACACGCACACACACACATACATACACACACTCATTCAAGCACTTGTGCGCACACAAATGGATATATGCAAGCACACATGCATGAGGACACACACACGCACACAGACATGCCACCCCTCCTCATCTCTCCTGTCTCTCCCTTGTACCTCTAATGAATAGAAACAGTGGGGATTGAGAGATGATACACAGCTGATCCCCCCCCCTCGTATCACCACTCACACACACACACACACACACACACACACACACACACACACACACACACACTCACACACACACTCTTACCCTGTCCTAATCTGGGTCAGTGATGCCCCTCTTGGTCACCCCTGGCGGAGCCCTCCAGACGGAGGGGGCAGAGTGGGAGAAGAGGGTCTGGGCTCTCAGTGACCTGATTAAAGGCTCTTACACGGACTGCTGAGTCCCGCAGCCAATCAAACACAAAACACACCCTGCCCTCCTGCCGGACTGCCTGTCTGTCTGTCTCTCTGCCTGCCTGTCTGTCTATCTGTCTGTCTGTCTTTTTGTATGTATGAATATCTATATCTGTACGTCAGATGGTTGTCTGCTTACATGTTTGCCGCATTCATATTCTGTGATCTGTGATTATCAATTTTCTCTCTGTAGCTATTTTCGGTTTGACTATCTGATGTCTTTCCGCTTGTCAAATACCGCCCCCTCCCCCTCCTCCCACCCACCCACCCACCCACACACACACACACACACACACACACACACACACACACACTCCTCCTCCAACATGGCTTTAATGAGGGCGGTGTGACATATGCAGGATCATGGGATGGACATAAAGGAGACAAGGCTCAGGGAAAATCACCAGCCATCGAACACAGACCGGACACTCTGCCAGCTGGTCAGCTTTGCACTGCCATGTTCAGCTGGCTATTATGGTGTGAGTTCTAATTGGCCTCTGTGTGTGAAACCATCGTAATTGCATCATGTCACTAAGGTTGTAATGCTCCAGTGTGTTTTGTCTCTCACGCTGAGAGTTATTAAAACTTATTGCTGTTCTATCTGTGACCCATTTTAGGTCAAGACCAATAGCTTGAGAAACCAGGCTGTAATTGTATCATGATGAGAAATCCTCGCACTCTGTGACCCTTTGTCACTCAGTTACTTGTCGCTGCTTGCAGAAAGCACAGATGCTCCAAAATCTAGCTGTGTAATGCATTGTCTCTGAGAATGAAAGCTGGAATAAGACAACCATGACTCACTCCCAGAGAGAGTAACATTACCAGGAAATGCCCATATCTGTTTAGCCATGTCTGCTCTGTGTATTGTAGTACGGACATTTCCTGCTAACATTCTCTGGCTACTCTGTAATTTACTGAAAATATCCCCGCACCACTAAGTTAAGAGTCTTGCCGAGGCGGAGGGTCAAAGCCACTCAAGATTTCTAAAAATGTTCCTTCCTCCGATCCTCCAAAATGGCCAAAAGAGGAATATGGCCTGTGGAACCCGGTTCTCACATACTGGAAGCACTTAGACTTTAAGAAAAAAAAAACAAAAAAAAACTCCCAGGGTTATTAGACATGATGCTGAGGTACTTTCAAGATTACATAGTTTCTCAGATTTGCCTGTGGGGAACAGATAGATCAAATTAGTTGAAACTATACTGATCCTAAGGGGGAAAATACATTTACATGGCAGGACAGTAAAAAAGACACCAGATACAGAAATTCAATCAAAAATAGAAGACGTAACATGATATTGAAGTGTCATACAGGAGGATTCCTCACAGTGTATTGGAACATGATCAATGACAGGAATCTTTAACATGTAGAAAATGAAGGAAACGTGATCAGAAGAGTTTTGTGACATTGTGAGAAGGGCAGATAGAAAGTGGGGCAGAGAAATGACATACCACAAATATAAAACAAAAAAGGCTATGAGGAATAAATGTTGTTCATGATGAATGAAAGCATGAGGGATGCAGAAAAACAGAGAGAGAGAGAGAGAGAGAGAGAGAGAGAGAGAGAGAGAGAGAGAGAGAGAGGGCATAAATAGTCAGTGGGTCAGGCTGATGACCTTAACACAGTGAGCTCTGATAAAGATGAACACTTCAAACAACACTGATAAGCTCCACAGTGAAGGACGAAGAGCAGCTCCTTTGAAAACGGGCAAAACAAGAGATAGGCCTGACGAGTTCATGGGAGCTGAGAAGCGTTAAACCAATAATGATTTCAATTACCATGTCTCTGCATTGTATTCACAAGAGGCCCAAATGTCATGTCATGTTTTTTTTTTCTGCTGGGTTTATGTTGAGTGTCAGTGAAGGATAAAGGTGTGTAGGCCTCAGGTTAAGTGTGACGTCACCTTTATCTAATCAGTGTTAATACAGTCAACAGTGGCATTTTGTAATTGAATGGGCATCAGCCTAACGTGACAGACAAGCTATGACAATGTTAGTTGTCAATCAAGTGTGTGTGTGTGTGTGTGTTCATCCACCTCACAACGGCCCTATAATGACTGTTTAACAACCCCAGTAGTGCTCACCTGTGTCAACGCATTGAATGACTGAGTGAGTTAATTATTGTCCTCCAGACGTCTGCAAGGCCTCAGAGAGAGAGATTAGAGGCATACTGAAGAGGAGATAAATAGATAGACAAATAGACAACTAGCTTACTTTTCAGCTGCAAGACAAACCAATCTCAAGTTAATGTTTTAGTTAAAGTTTTATTCTATTCTTTCCTTTAAATATCACAGATAAACCCAGATATCAAAAGTGCTGTCACCCACTTTCGTTTGAGATAATGCTCATAAATGTATTGTTTTTCTGCTCATGCCAGATGTATGCCCCCCTTGTTAGGGAGCAGATGATTCCACCCTCCCCGACCAACAACAACACTCCAATGTTAGGCTAACCTCCTGGTGACTTTACCGCAGCATCTGGCAAACGTTAGGCTTCACCTGGACCCACCGTTTACGCTGTAATCTGAGCAGCGCTCTTACAGATGCGGCTTCAGAAGGCAATACTCAGTGTGTGTGTGTGTGTGTGTGTGTGTGTGTATGCATGCGTGTGTGCGCTCATGTATGTACACTTGCATCTGTGTGCTCCCTGGGCTCTGCTCTGCTTTGCAGGGTTTAAAAGACAATCGCTCGGTTCAGGATGGGAACCAAGGAAGCCGGCGCACGCACAGCAGGGGAGCCCTTTTCACAGCGCGCACAATAACCACCCAGCCCCAGAGAATACAGTGCCTGGCTTGCCTTGTGAACGCACAGCAGTGACAGTGTGCCGTGCGCGTGGTGGAGCCGGGTCTATGTGTCCTTTTGTTAGCACTAGCTGCTATGTAGAAAAAAAAAACAGACAAGACCTACAAGACAATAATACCACACTCTCTGCACAGCTGGCATATTTTCTGAGAAGCTATTTCCTGTAAAAATTCTGACACGGGAATAATGATGGCTTTGATTGGGCCCCAGTTAACGGGAGGCACTTCCTGTTCCTTTGTATTGGTTTCATTGTGAGGCGGTGGGGTGGGAGGGGGTTGGGGGGGGGGGGTTGGGGGGCAAGGGGGCGAGGCAGGGTTTGAGGGAAACAGCTGCTGGAGATGACACAGTCAAGAACATCCCTGTGACCCCCACCCTACACACACACACACACAGCCAAACGTATGCACGCATACACGCACACACGCACACACGCACACACACTCGCACACTATCACCTCTTGCATTGGGGGACCTGCCTTTGTAAGGTTTTGTTTCAACCTGATTTTCCGACGGTTGACCCAGTTGACTCTCTTCTTAACCACCAGTTCAAGTTGAGCCAGCTAAGACATCACTCTCACCAAGACATGGCACTGACACATTTACTCTCACTTCTCAGGATAAAAGTTACTCTTGGAGATCAGCTTTCAGGCCATCCTGGCGATTGGAAGTTGAAAAACAAGACTCTTAAATCAATCGGCGTAGCCTGTCAGATCATCTCTGGTTATAGTTGTGGTCTAGATTAGCATGGCTAAAGGACAAATACCTGGTCAAACAGTATTTCCTAATAATTCTTAGCGTTTGTTCAATTTAATCAGGTGGGTGGGGTTTATCGCAGGTAAATTGTCAATCACACGGAAGTATACTCAATTTACTATAAAACACTTTCCTGTGATTGTCTAAACATTCAGGCACACATTGTAGGTACAGGTAGGGTATAAAAACTTACTAAAACTTACTAAATACTAAAAAGTATTTGCAAATATTATTTCTCCCAGATTTGGATTACATCAATAACTTGGGTTATCACAATAACATAATGAGTAGAGAGAAGAGAACAAGAGACTTGAACAGTTTGGGCTTTTTTTTTTCTTTTTTTCTCTAATCTCATCGTCCTATCAAGCAGTTAAACTAAATATGGCTCAAGATTTGAAAAGGGAGAGGCAGATATTTGGTAAAAATAGTTCCGTTAAGTTTCCGTTAAGAAAAGTTACAAAGGTCTAAAGGTTAGAGTGTGTTATCTTCTCTGTTTTGTTTCTGCACATGTGTAAGGGAAGTCTAAGTTGTTATCTGTAAAGGAAAAAGTCTGTGGTTCTCGAGTTAATGGCTGCAAGTACAGGCGCAGGTTTGCTTTCATTCGTTCAGAAAACATCTGCAGCATACTTTGGTTTGTGTAATCTTAAGAATAACAACAACAATTTGACAGGTCGTGAGGCAACCCACCCAACACACACACACACACACACACACGCACGCATTTGAGTGCACACACATCAACACACTCACACTTATGCTTTATGCATACACACCCACATTTTCTATCTGAGTGAGTTTTTCCATTAGCGTTTGCAGAGATCACAGGTCGTTCTGTTTCCTGCCACAGAGTGTGTTTCGCCACAGAAGCTGACTAGTACATGCTGTCTCTGCTGTGCATTGAAAATGATTGCTGGAAAATGATCAGTACAACACACACACACCTACCACCGACACATGCAAAAACACACACAAAACACAGAAACTCAATTATTGTTTGACTCTATTTTGCATAAAGTCAATTATATTGGGAAAGGACCTATTTCAATACAATGTTTTGCCCTGCAGGGAAATTCAGATTTTCAAACCAGAGGGGGATCCTTCTCCTTTTCTTCTATTACACTCACACAATCTTTTTATTTTATTTTCAGTTTGTTTATTTTCAGACTAAAGACACATCTCTTCAGGTTACACCTCTTGAACTAACCTATCTTATTACCCTTCTTAAACTTAACAAAAAAAAAAAACAAAACAAAACAATGAATGCTACTTATTCCTATTAAAAGTCTTAGCTGGTGAAGACTGTGATGCACAGTTGATTTCACTACTGTCAACAAAATGTACTATTGTAAAAGTGTCTGCTAAATGACGTAATGTAATGTTTCTGCCTTTCTCACCTCTTTCTAGCTCCCTCTCACCTCCTTCCCCCCTTCTTTTCTGCTACTTCTGTTCTTCTCTCCTTTTTTGTTCCTTTTTCCTCCTCCCTCCCTCCCTCTCATCCCTCTCTCCAGTGGTGCCCGTCTCGGAGGAGGGCTGATGTGAGCTCCAGATGTTGAAGTAGACTGGCTGGAGACAGAGAGGGCAGAGGGCTTCCCCATACCTCCGTCCTCTCCTCTCCTTTCACCTCTCCTCTCCTCCCCTCTTCTCTCCCCTCCTCTCCTTCCCTCTTCTCTCCTCTCTTCGTTTCAAGCCCCACTTAGCCTCTACTTACTGTGAGAAAATTGAACAAACAGAAAGGAAGTGGGAGAGAAACACAAATATTGAAAATGGCTGAGAGAAGATAGAGGGAGAAAAAAAACAGAGTCTATATTGACAAAGGAGAAGCCATGTTATTTGAAGAGAGAATGAAAGAAAGAAAAAAAATCATATTTTATATATATATATGAAATAATCTATTTTATACGGATACAACAATTTCAAAATACAAATATGGGTCCCTATATATAGTGATAGAATAGCAGCTAAAATACCATGTATGATAATTCCAGTATAAACTCACCATCGAGTACCACAGACACACTATCAGTTCGTAAAGGAATACTATAGTGATTTTTCATTAGGGGAGGAGAGAGAGTGAAAGAGAGAGAAACAGAAAGAGAAAGAAAGAGAGAAATAAAGGGGGGACCTAAGGGAAGGTCAGTCTGCTGGTAGTGTTCTACTTTTCGTTGTTGTTGAGACTAGTCTACTGTCCTTCACAAACACAAAAGTGTCTGCTGAACAACCTGTCTCGGTTTCAAAACAACAGACACACACACACACACGCACAAGCACGCACACACACACACACACGTCAACAGTTTGAATTGTCGTCTTCACGTACGGCCTTGTGGAGTTGGGTCGGGGTGATTTAGTCTCTCAGCTACTATCTCTCCATCTGAACATCCATCCATCACTGTGGAATCCCCCCCCCCCCCCCCCCCGACCTCTCTTACCCATACTGCATCTCTCCTCCTCATCCCTCCTCCGTTCTGAGGAGAGTCACCCTGCATTCGTATCCTGCATCTCTCACCCTCCTCCCTCAACCCCCTCACCGTTATTTCCTTCAAAGGACACATTGATCAATAGATGACACAGATAGAGTTGTACTGGTTTGTGTGTGTGTGTGTGTGTGTGCAGCAGCAGCAGGGGTCACACCGTGAAATTGGGCCGCATGCCAAGGCTAATTGAACTGAGGGTCGCTAACCTGCTTTGTTGACCAGTGAGCCATCTTATTGTACTGATAACACCGCTTGTGTGTGTGTGTGTGTGTGTGTGTGTGCTATAGGTAATTTGAAGTAAAAACAACAAACTGAACAACAACATGTTATTAGATAAGAGGAGAGAAGATGAGAGCTGAGGGGCCTGGAGCCCCTGCTAGGTATATACTGCTGTTTCAGGCATCACTGCTTTACGTTACGGGAAAAGACTGAAGCTTATGTGCTCTACAGCTTTCAAAGTTTACTGCCATGTCATAAAAACCTGTGAAAATGCTGATTTGATTTGACTGGACTAAGCCAATATTTACCTGGCCATTGTTGGTGATTGTATAGGGGGTTTGGAATAAGATGCCAAGGAGGCATTTTATTAATCTAAACAAGCCCCAGCTTATATACATATATGCACAAGGGAAAAAATACACACACACAGATATGTAAACACAACACAACAGGACATGACATGTGCTATTTAATCATCGTCAATGGCCTCATGTATGGCTCTCAGGCAAAGTTTCCCCTCGGTGTCTTATCTGTTTTACTGAAAATAGAAGACATCACTAATCCTCTGTAATTCAATTTAATTTATTCCTGCTCAACCTTGGCATTCACAAAATAGACCTTGTGTGTTTCCTTAACAGCCAAGTGACAAAACAAGTAACACCAACGACCAACTCAGGTCAACACACACACACACACACACACAGAGATGACTGTCTGCTCAAAGGTCACATTAGGTAGCGGTCGGGCATTTTGAAATAGCTGCTAAATCAACTTTGGGTGTATAAACAGGACCAATTAGCAGCACACTGCTGTGTAATGCATTAGTCTGGTCACTTCTATGCAGTTAAGACTTGCTTTATTTCACTTGCCATGACCCGACATCTCCTGCTTATGATTAAGGAGGAAACAGCTATTCTGGATTTGAATGTGAGAATTACTAAACACTGAATAAGAACACAGTTAGGAGTTCATAATGCCTCATAAATATCAATTACACTTATAAACCTACTAAGTCGATCTTGATATGTTGAATGAGTGACCAGCAGACAATCACAGGCCATTTATACAGTCATAAACCATTATCAGAGCCTTAACCAACCTTAAGGATTTGCTGCACCATTTTATATGGCGACATACAAAAGACAGCAGATAAGGTGAAGGAGGGGTCAAAGTGCCTCAGAGGGAAGGTTCCCCTGTTGCCTGGTGTCTGACTGAACCCAACTGAACTGAGTAAATGCCGATCAACAGGATTGCGGTTAGGGTTAGCTACTGCTTTGATGCTGACTCACGTTGTCCTGCCTGGCTGCTTATCAAATGGCCAGTACTATTACTGGCATAATAATAGCTATTCTGGGCATCCAGGAGTTGTGTGTGTGTGTGTGTATGTGTGTGTGTGTCTAGCCTCCTCCTCCAGTTCAGACTGACACACAGACAGACAGAACTTCTTTCTGTCTCCTTTGCCTATCTGGGGCAAAGGCTCCGATGCTGCAATAGTGTTGATGACCTTATTAAATGTGTGTGTGTGTGTGTGTGTGTGTGTGTGGGTGCATGTATGCGTGGGTGTGCATGATAGCTCTACGCTCCTCTCTCCTCTATCGTAAATCTGTCTGGCTTGACCTTTGACCTGGTCATTTGACCTTTCCAATGCTGACTGCTCCTTGGTCATCCAGCTGTGAAACAGACTCAGCTCAGTGTGTGTGCGTGTGTGTGTGTGTGTGTGTGTGTGTGGGTGCGTGCAGTGTCCATATCATTGCTCTCACTGCATCCTGGAGGCGTTGTGTTCACTTTGAAATTAAAACATTTAGATCAACATATTTGCTTGTTTCCTCTTAGTTTGGTTATCGGTGGCCTACTCTATTTGCTGACACTTTAATTAGCAAAATACGATCCTTATGAATATCACTGCTCTTCCCTTTTTCCCAGATTCCTTGCCCCCTCTGCAGAGGACCAGAGGAACTGCATCCCGACACAGATCAAGACCCTACTGTCCTCTATCTGGGACTTGGGGACAGAGGAATGGAAATAGGCAGGCAAACCACAATATATGTTAAATATGTAACAATTCTCAGTTGCTTTTCCAACAACAATAGAAATACTTTAGCTTTACTTGTTGGGGCAATAATCTCACACAAGACATTGGGAGAAACATTGGGTCGAAACACTGCGCAGGTAAAGCTTACTGTGAGCAAGATTCTGTGTATTCCATTTTCTTTCTCAATAAACAAGAACATTTAATAGGAGCTTGTTGAATAGGAGTCCAAACTATACACAGGGAAGTCTCAACAGAATGATAATGGGTAGTGTCAAATCTCTACCAGTACAGCGATTCCCTTCAATTCTCTGGAAATAACTGCCCATCTAATTTCATCACAAACTTTCTTTTACAATTTTCTGTTTGGCGGACTAAACCTCATAAACAGAGGATCTCAGTTTAGCCTCTTATAATCCTCAGGCCAGGAGCTGTCGGCGAGTTTAAAGCCTGCGGATACAGTGCAACCTCATGTACTCAAGACGCTAAGTTTCTGTGATTGCTTTGAGATTGAGTCCCTCTCTTCCTCCCTACATCTCTTTCTGTCTGAGCTCGTGGGTCCCCGATACAGCACACAGGGCCTCTTTCGTCTCCTCCCATCCCTCTCTCTTTCTCTCCTTCCTCTATCTCTCTCTCTTTCTCTCTCTCCCCCCTGCTAGGATCCCCACAGCTGCGCGGACCAGGTGCGTTCCGCCCCGACACACACACACACACACACACACACGCATACACACAGACGCACTCAAACGCACACACACACACACACACCCTTACACCCGCCAACGGACGCAGCAGGAAATGCCTAATACCAGTTTTAGAATGATGCCACTATGCCAGCTTGACAGGGAGGCTGCAGGATCTGTCATGAGAGAGACAGAGAGAGAGAGAGGGAGAGAGAGAGCGAGAGAGAGAGAGAGAGAGAGAGAGAGAGAGGGGGGGGGGGGGGGGGGGGGGGGGTAATCTAACAGTTGATAATAGTAAAAAGTGTGATCTGCAAGAATGAAAGAATTGCTTTATCTTTCAATGTTGTCTCAGGCAGTCGACCTGTCTTACATTTTATTCGCTCATGAACAGCATTTGACCTGTTTCATTCTCTCTGGATATCCATTTCCAGGCGATTTGTCAAAACACACAATCTATACTGGCTCAACCAAAATATAGTACCTCCAGGGATCCTCAAATGAGGGACCTCTGTGTGTGTGTGTGTGTGTGTCTGTGCATGCATGTGTGACTTTATGTGTGGGTGGGTGCACATGTGTTTTTATAAAAAAGTACCATAGTTATTTTGGTCTGTGGCTCACCACATCTCACACTCTCCCCTGTCATGTACTCATCTCACACGGCCCCAAGAGGAGAAGGGGAAAGAGTGAGTGAGTGAGTGAGTGAGTGAGAGAGAGAGAGAGAGAGAGAGAGAGAGAGAGAGAGAGAGAGAGAGAGAGAGAGAGAGAGAGAGAGAGATAGTGATGAGGAGATAATGATAGACAATGATGAAGAAGAAGAGGAAGAAAGAGTCAAGCCAAAAATACTGTCAATATCTAAGAGTTTCAGAGAATACATGGTGAATTAGTCTGCATAATTCCTCCATCCACCTTTCATCCATTTGTATTGCATCAGCCCATTTCTTGAACTGAACAGGAATACTGTAACACAAAACATGCATCTCTCAGAATTAAAATAGAATTTTCCAACAATTTAATCTGAAGATGATCTGGGGATGGCGGCACAGTAGAGTAGCAGTACACTGTTGTATGTGGCATGTAGAGGCTTATAATTTAATAACTGTCTATCATGTAACAAACAGCAATAATGTGATGAAACTAATGTAATAAAATCTGTAACGTAATAAACTGCCAGTAATGTAATAACATTTTTCCAATAACGCATTATGACAAAAACTATGTTAACGTTGACATTACCAAAGACTAATTGGATGATGTTTTGTTGTTGGTAAGAAAAACTTTTTCTTAGCGAAGAGAAAAAGGATTAATATGCAGCACATGGCCATTTATGAATAGTAATCAGTAATCTTTATGTGGAAAAGGCATTTTAAGAGATTGCTATTATGTTATTGGTTGATGTTATTACATTATTCGACCCAAAAATACTCACCAAGTCAGCAATGTAATAACCAGTCAATAATAATAATAAGTTATTTTATTACTGGCAAAAATGCTATTATATTATTGCCTCAAGATTTTATAACATTATTGGCTTATCATTATGTTATAGGCTTCATTACATTTAGTTTTTGGCATTTGTCATGTTATAGTCTGTTATTATATTATATGCCTCTGCATGGTGCATGCAATAAAAAGTATAAGTTCTACAAAGCCAGACATTTGATGGTGCTAAATATCTGCAGATAACATGAATGAATGTCAGAGGGTCAACCTGAGCAGATGGCATGAGCTGTAGTAAACTCAGCAATCAGTTACAACACCACATAAACAGAAATGTGGTTGATGGAAAGCCCTTTGCATTTTATTGTAATGGAAACTGAATAAGGGCTCCCCACAGCATGCACACACACACACACACACACACACACACACACGCACACACGCACACACACACACACACCCTGTTGACACCTCAGTGTGGCCACACTCTCACCTCAAACCTTTCCATTCACTGCCTGTCAGGCCAGTGTTTCCACCAGCGGATGTTTTTTGAGGGCAGTTTTTCTTTGAAAAGACAGCGAGGGCCTCAGCCAGTCAGGAGCAACCTACTTCACCTATTTTAGACTGCTGCTTCTGTAGGATACCTATAGTGCTGCTTTTTCAAGAGCTGAGGTTTTAGCCCATGCCAGTTTTCTGCTTGATGTTAGATGATAGATTGTTCTGCACAGCGTGAGATTCTTGTTTTTGTAGGAAAGCCCAATTCAGATGCACTATCACTGACAAATTGGACAAACCAAATGAGTGCACAAATTATGCACTGGCACATGTTTGTGTGAGTATGGACAGTCACCGAAACAATTATAAAGCGCACATCTTTTATATCTGATACACTCCTAATGATTGTTACATTACATTAAAATAATGGCATCAATACTGGGACTAAATATTTTGAAGACCATATTTTTGCGTTGGAACAATACAGGTTCTTCTTTCCTTATGTAGGACTGTGACACTGAATCCATGAACACACACACGCGCCACACAAACACACAGTCATGCACACACACAAACACACACATGAATACAGTCATGCACACACACACAGACACACATACACACACTCCAACAGGAAGAGTGTGGGTGTTTGGGAGCAGCTGCATGGAGAAGCGTCAGACCCAGCTTCCTCCTGGTGCAGCCAGCACCAGCTCTCCTCTCTTCTCTTTCTCTCTCCCTCGTTTTTCTATCTATCCTCCTCACATCTATTTCTTCTCCCCTTCCATTACTCGTTCTTCCTCTCTCTTTGTCCTTCTCTTTCGCTTACTCCATCCCTCTCTCCCATTGTCTCTTTATCTCTCTCTCTCTCACACACACACACACACACACACAGACACACGTGCTCAGAAAAAGACAAAAACACACTCACATGCGAGCCGACATCCCTATCATGGCTCTTATCAGAAAAGTGAACACACCCAGATTCAATCTGCACCGTTAGCAGAAATGAGCTGGCTGTGGCAAGCATACAGAAAACAAAGCTGGTGCACACCGCAATGCAAACAATGTGTGTGTGTGTGTCCTGTATCTGTCCTCTTTCCTCGGAATGGTGACACATCAGCACATCACCACCTGAAAGTCCCATTGCATAACGCGTTGCTGTGTTCTAGTCAAGGACGTGTTTGCAGTGTTAAAACTTTACCCGGCACTCACACCTGTGCTTAGGTGAGGCTCCAGTGACTCAAGGCGCAGATGGACCGACCAGACAGAGTGAGAAAATGAGTAAAAGAGAGATCTTTTTGAAATGCAAATTGCGACATCTATATTGAATGTTGTGATGGCAGATGCCTCAACTCTAAAATGTCAATCTTGATTGCGCAAGGAGAGCTTGCGGCGGCCCGATTACAAAAACAAGAGATGGAACACAGGATACACTGCATATGTCAGTTTATTTGAATGCACATGATATGGTAGAACAAGAGTGTCTGATTCAAGGCCGGTGGAATCTTCCCCTAACACAGCGCACGAGACGAGAGAGGCGGCACAGGTGCAAGCGTCTCAGCGTCTGTGTTTCACTCTTTCTCTTTCCGTTTCAGCTTTCTATTCTTGCTCACTGATTCTATTATCTTGTCTTATTTGGACAATCATTGCCATCTCCTTTCCTTCAGCCCATCTCTCTCTCTCTCTCTCTTTCTCTCTCTCTCTGTCAGGAACAAAGCCTCGGTGAGTGGTTAGCGTGATAAAGACACTCAGCAGTTATTTCTGTGTTTCCTGTGTGTCATGTGGCGGTAGCTCCAGCTCTGAGCTCTAGCTAGCTAGCATGGCTGACGAGACACAGGCCCTCCAGGTGCAGAGTGTCACAGTGCGGGCCTTCAGCCAGTCAGCCAGAAAGCCAGTCAGCCAGTTAGCCAGCCAGCCAGGCCCTGCAGCACGTGCTGCCCTCCACCCCCACCCTTAACCCATCACTATTCCCAGCGGGAGGGAGAAACATACTTCTGACACTGTCTCTATGGGGAAGAACGTATGTCTGTGTGTGTGTGTGTGTGTGTGAGCTTGTTGTTTTATTTCCATGAAGGGGGGTGGGGGGTTCTTTACCAAACCTGTTTGATGATTAAGCAGAGCCACACAGCCTCTTTCAATATTTGTCAAGGTTTTCATGCCTCATCGACACATGTGCATGACTAAGACGCAGGGGCATCTCCGGTTATATGGGCATATGCTCGTGTTTCTCCCCCAGAGTTCAAAGGTCAGGCCGCTCCTACAGAGAAGCCCTCCAGTGAAACCAGCATGCAGGGGCACCAGGGCTCTCCCTCTCCCCCGGCTCACCCCCAGGCCGCAGATGCACCGACCCAGACAAGGCTGCACTTCTCTGGGCAGCACAGAGAGACCGCTGTGCTCCGGCCCTGGAGCTCTGACGCTCTGATTGAGACCCTGCGCCCATGCAGGAACCAGAGGGAGGGGCAGGGAGAGCAAGGGAGGGGATGCAAACACATCTGGCATCTGCAACACCCGGCACACAACTCTCATGTGATCATGCAAACAACATGCAGACAAATGGAGCCACATACAAATTCACTGAAATACACATTTTTTCTATGCTTCTTTCCATCACACACACAGAAACAGATACACACTCACACACCCACACGCGTACCAAAGTGCATGCCTACTACCTCTACAATCTAGAAAGGAGAGATGTGAGGAGAGGAAGAGCAGCAGGACAAGAGGCCAGTACAAATGTCCAGCTGGCTAGACAGTGGGACAGTGACACCAGAATACACCACTGTCTGCTATTGTACTCTTTATATATTGTAGCTTGGAACCACTTCACCAAACAATGCAATGTTGGTGGCTTAAAAAAAAAAGATTTATCAGCAACAGACTGTATGCAACTGGCTATGGTAGTATCTAGAGAGGAAATGCTATAAAAACAATGCTATTTTCAAAGATGCATTCATATATATATATATGGCAAGATCTATTGAAGCTGTCAGATGGAAGATAAATGAAAAGCTGTGAAAGGAGGACACAATAGAGTGTATCAGAGTGCAAGAAATTTGTGTGGGTGCACATCTCTGCAAGGTGTCTTTTTAGAGAGTGTGTGTGTGTGTGTTTGTTTCTTCTTCTTCAGCGTGGGCGCTGCTTTTTGCATTAGACGGCAGTACAGGACCGAGTTAGAGGTAGCAGTAGTGGTTGGGACGTGTGTTTGTGTGTGTGTACATGTGTGGGTGAGGGTGCGGTAGTACCTTGATAAACAACCAGCACCTCTCCCTCTGTCTCAGCCCACTCTTCCACACTGCCACATATTTCCATAAGCTCTTTCATTCCTCCAGCGGATGCACTGGACTATGACTCTTCCTAATAGACTTTTGGCTTTAATGCATTTTGACGAGGAGGAAAGGAGAAGGGGCACAAAACATGCCTGTAAGAGTAGATACTATGCATATACATGGTTGTGTGTGTGTGTGTTAGCTGCCACCCCTCTTCAGGGTGTGTGTGTAGGCCAGTGCGAGGCATAGCAGAGCGGTATGCTCTTTGTGGCCAGCTGTGGGGCCATTAAAGGCCCATCTGCAGACAATAGGCTCTGTCTGAAGGGCACACACAGCCTGGTTCCTGTCCTGCCCTGCCTCACACTCACTGTGCTTGTGTACGGATGCGTATGTGAGTGTACCATGCATTTCCATGCCCCATTTTAATCTATTACAAAGAAAAACATAGAAAACATATCTTACGATGTACATGCTCAAGCAGCTACTTTTAACTGTCAGTCATTTTAACCTGTGTCTCCTTTAAACGTGTAATTTTCCACAGCAAATCTCAATCTTTTCCTACATACAGTCAACTCATAACCTCAGTCTGTGATAACGGCTGCTCTAATGTGGCAGCAATAAACAGAATCACAGCTTGGCTCATTGAGGCATCTTTAGTTGAAGTCAGACATCTTTGCAAACGGTGGAACTCTAGATTTCAGCTTGTGATTAAACCTTTCATGCTATTATCACTTCAAAAGCGAGGAAATGAAGATTCACTTTATTGAAAGGTTATCTCCTCTCTCACACACTCTGCAACACACAAAGGCATAAAAAAAAATATACACAGGCGCGGAAAAACAGCTAGCTGGCCCGACCACATACCACTCAGCGCGGTTCGATCAGGCAAGCCACAGCCTCTCATGCCTTGACACACACACACACATACACACACACACACTCACTCACACAAATACACACACACACACACGCACACATACGGCTGCTGCATGCAGACACATGCAAAAATATCTGTCCCAATACTAAAATAGGCCCTGAGAGGTTGCACCTGCACCTGTGCCCTGGTCCACACCTACACACAGGTGTCAGGATGTGACACATACACACAGACAGAGAGAGAGAAAGAAAGATAGAAGAGAGGGAGGGGGAAAAACGAGAGCGGGGTAAAATCAGACTACTGCGGTCGACCAAAAAGCTTTTTCTAGATTTCTCTCTCCGCATTTAGGAGTATAACCGTGAGTGTTTTCATGAGCGAATACATTTGTAGGCTGATCTAATTGTATGAGCAGCACTATGCCCAATTCTTATTCAGTAATTGCTTACTCCTCTCTAGGTGAACTTAGACATGCAATTACGTGATACATAATAGGACTTATTTTCATAATGACGGGGTGTGGGACCAGTGGAGTGTGAGGGTTTAAGCAAAGTAAGTGTGTATCATATTGCATTCATGAGTGCCTCAAGTGTCTCATTGTGTTATCCAGAATGAGTAGTCTATGAATATGTGTGTGTGTGTCACAATTGAGTCATAACCAGTTGCCCCTCTGCTTCTCAAATGGGGCAGAAAAGGAGAGATAATGTATGCACCTCACCTTTTTAAAGTAAATATAGCTGCATGAATCAACACATGCACACACGCACACATAGAGCTGCAATGATTAATCGATTAATTGATTAGTTGTCAACTATTAAATTAATCGCCAACTATTTTGATAATCGATTAATTGGTTTTTAAGAAAAATAAGTCAAAAATCTCTGATTCCAGCTTCTTAAATGTGAATATATTCAGTTTTCTTTCTTTATAGTTTCTTTACTCCTCTATGACAGTAAACTGAATATCTTTGGGTTGTGGACAAAACAAGACATTTGAGGACGTCATCTTGGGCTTTGGGAAACACTGATTGACATTTTTCACCATTTTCTGACATTTTATAGACCAAACAACGGATCGATTTATCGAGAAAATAATGGACAGATTAATCGACAATGAAAATAATCGTTAGTTGCAGCCCTACACACACACACACACACACACACCAACACACACAGACACACAGAGACACACACACAGTACATAAACAAAAGGTTGGAGGAAATATATTTTATTAGTTCCCAAATGAAAATAAAGGCTATGATCCATCTGTGTTAAAATTAGTCTCCTGACTGAGCTAAAAGCATTCAAATCGGTTATTTACTGTCTGATGGAGAAATAGCAGCCTATTGCAGCAATTTTTGCCCTATTATACTACACCATTTACCATATTAAAAAACTGCTAATAAGGCATTTGAGAAATCTGAAGAAATGATGATGATGATGATGATAAGGTCTGGGATCTTTCAAAGCGTTCAGGCTATAAGGCTGTAAGAGCAATGTCAAAGTTTGGTGGATTGGAATAAAAACAGAGGGAACCAGTTTGGGAGACAAAGTTTGAACATGGTTACTTAGCTGTGGATTCTACTGCTGCTGAGTTCTTTGAGGTACATCGCCACCTTATGGAAACTTCACGTTACTGCAGTTTAGCAGACAATGCCACAGTGCAGATATTCATTCCCCAGGGCACATAAACATAACCTGAGTTGACTGTCAAATATACATAAAATAAGGATAAACTGGTTAAAACAAAATACTGATAATACTGAATATACTGGAAATATATAGATTTAAAAAGTTTATCAAATGGATCCTTAGTATAGGATTTTTTGGGACGGTGATTTAGAGCCTACAAGGAGCCTTCCTCTACAAACCCCTCCATCCACCTCATCCTTCCCTATCCCTCCTTCCTCCCCATGCCCCCGCCTCTCTTACAGTTCATCCTTCTCAGCCCCAATGGGGCAAGAGATCCCGGTGCCCTTCAGGCCACAGTAGCCCTTGGGTACCTTCTTCAGGTACTGCTGGTGATAGTCCTCAGCGTAGTAAAACCCCTTCTCCTCCAGGATCTCTGTGGTGATCGCCCCATAGCCTTTCTTACTCAGCTCCTATGGGGACAAAATACAAAGACACACCACAACAGACACGGTCCAGTTATTCTGAAAAATGACAAGAGGTAGAAAATAGAGAAGATTGTTTTTTGGCAGCATGACAGGATGCATTTTAAATTTATGTTTTGTTTATTTAAGCCACTTGCAGTGAGTGAGCAGGTAGGGGCTGGATGTCTTAAGGACACTTTGAAAGGACATAATGAATGTGTTGCAGTTGTGGGGATCGAACCTGTGACCTTTGGTTACAGGACGGTCTCTCTAAGCCACCAGGCAAGATTTTTTGTCTAAAGATATTGACCTGTCAAGGCTTGCAAGAGTATAAATCATTGTATTTTTATACACGAAACTACACAAATCCATACTATGCTCCACAAGGGTATAACTCATTATAATGCTATACACTCAACTCCAAAATCTCCAAAATTCATCTTGTTTTATTTGGACAGGAACATTTTTTTGTCTATGCACTTCTCTGTGAAATGACAATGATTATGAGGCTAAAGTATAGCCTGTCATCTTTAATTTGAGGGTATTTTCAACAATATTACATTAATAGTTAAAAGAATTGCTGTCCTCTTTGTTCAACAGTGGTACTGTTTAGGGTTATAATCAATAAAGTAGTCCTTTCTATGAGGCAAAACATTCCTAGGGTGCAATGTCTTCTGTACGTCTGCAACCCGCATCCATCACCAGAATCATGAAATACATACAGAACTACTTTCTCGGATAGCTGCTCAAAATGAGCGAGCCTGTTAAATGGTTGTTTTATTCTGTAGTGCAGTGGATGTGAACTTTCGATACCTCTCGCTAATACAGTAAAGAGCATAAAGAGTGTTTGCTCCTCAACTAGAAAGCAGGGTGATTGAGTGACAGAAGAAAGGAACACCTTTTTTCGTTTGTAGTGCTGCTTGCCTCTGTGCCTCTCTCTGTGGGACAAAGCATGAAAGAGTATCCGCTCTCTTTGAGAACTCCTTAAGACACTTTCACACTTACACTTTCTAAACACCTTGAGAGAAGGCTTCAAACGCACAAAAAAGTAAACACATTTGCGCAAACACACACACACACACATACACACACTAAACACCTCTGGCGGATGTATCAAAGGTATACCTGTTGTGCTGAGTGGTTTTCTCTATCTAATAATACAAGCACTCGGGTCTTTCTAGATCAACACTCCAGAGAGCTGACAAAACAACGCGTTCAAGGTGCAGTGGGATTGTCTGTAGGCAACAAGTAGCTCGCATGTAGCTCACCACACTACAAAGCAGTGTGTAGCACTTTAGTTTGCGGGGGCGTTCAAGTGGCGAGGTTCAGAAAGCACCGTGAAGCAGAGGCTGAATGTAGTCAGGTCCCGGCTCAGTCTGTGCTGTCCGGTCCTGCCACTGTTCCTCTTTCTACACGGTACTGTCACAAGTACTGTTGAAGTGTTTGAAAAAGGGCGATTTCAAAGTGACTGTTAATAGTCAAGTTGGTAAAGCATCATACCAACTTTTCCATTATTTGCTGTTATGCCACTGAAGTTAAAAAGACACAGACAAACAGATACATTGTTTCCCACTGCTAAAATAAGCCAAATATAGGGCAAGAAAATATATGGTGCACTAGCCTGGCTGCACATCTTCTATTGTTGCAGTAACTGAGCTGAATCAGCATGGAAATAAATTATTTTCAAGCTCTAGTTGGTACTTTTACTAACTAGGCCACCTGGAATTCTGCATGTGTGAGGAAACGTAAGGTAAGGGAAGTACTACCACCGAATGTGTGAGGGGGAAAAGAATGTCAGTGAAGGGTGACAGCACGGTGTAGCATGCAGCCTCGTCCACATGGAGGCAGTGTGGTATTTGCTGTGCCTCTGTGCTGGAGGTGACGCAGCGGAGTCGGTAAATCAAAGCCCTGTGCCCCACCGAGCGGCTGAGGCAGCAGCTGACCTCTAAGTCCTCAGTGACTGAAGCCACGATGCGAGGAATCTCACGTTCCCTGGGAGGAAGGTCCCGGCGTCCAGAAATCAAACTCACACACACAAAGCAGTGAGATAACACAACGCAGAACGCATCCCACACAGGCACAGGTATATATCTTGACGTGTGTGAAATTCACTGTGTGCAGTTTGACCCGAGAGACGAAGGGAGCCCATTTTTCCCCGGCTGCACCCAAACACCGTTCTCGTCAACCAGTCGACACAAGCGTGTAGCTTTGTACATCGTGGCCTAATTAACCAGTCATCACCACCAAGCCACAGTAGTAGCTAACCCTCCAGGGCACAGGACGCTTCATCTGAGGAGAACACAATGTCCAAGAAAAGGTCTGCTATTCAGAGCAAATGTACACCCCCCACCCCCACCCCCCACCCCTACCCCGTCGCCCCCCGCACCACTCCCTCGCTCGCTCGCTCTCCATCCAGCCCTCTACAGCAGTCACAACACGGCGGCCATTTTAGATCTATAAATCAGAATGCACGGCGTCACGCCACCGTGTATAACCTTATGTGGCTTTGCTCTCTCTCACTGCAGCAGGGGAGGAATGGAGGGAAAGAAACAGAAAGAGAGAGAGAGGGAGAGAGAGAGAGAGAGAGAGAGAGAGAGAGAGAAAGACATAGAAGGCCAATGACAAAGATGGAGGAGAGAAAATTCTAGAGGGGAAGAGTGAACGAAAGCGATCTGGAGGTCCAAGTCGAGAATTTTAATGCTGTTGATGATGGGGTTCAAACGATGGCTGGATGGAGGGAGAGAAACGTGTTCATCAGCGCGCGTGTGTGTGTGTGTGCACTTGTATATATGTGTGCAAGTGGATTGAGATGGAGGGTTTTGAATACAGGACACGTTAGCAGTAGCTCAGTGTGTGTGTGTGTGTGTGTGTGTGTGTGTGTGTATGTATGCGTGTGTCCAGGGCTGAGCTCACCCAGCCCAGTCAGCCCTTCCTTTCTTCACGCCTGTCGGAAAGACTCCCCTGTCAAAGACATGGCTGAGCGGGTGCATCTCTCTCTCTCTTTTCTCTGTGTTTCTGACTCTCTCTCTCTCTCTCTCTCCCTCTCCCATGTGACTACGGACCGCCGCGTCGCGCTACCCAGCACTCCCTGCTCTCCAGCCAAGCGAGAGAGCCCCCCTCGCCATCACCGTCGCCAGAGAGACGGCCCCAGGACACAAATAGGACGTGACACCCCGAGAGAGGGGCGGAGGAGGAGAAAAATGTACTCTCTCCTCTCCCTATCCCTCTGTATCCTCTCTCTCTCTCTCTCTCTCCCTCTCTCTCTCCTTCTCTCTCCCTCTCTCTGTCTTTTCCCCATCGGAAGGCCTGGGCTGCAGAGCGCTGGGGAAGAGACACACAGAGACGTAGAGTGTGTGACACTCGATGACTCATGGTGAAGACATTTGAAGAGGGATATGACCTCAATCCAGTGATTTATGTAATCATCCCTTAGTACACTTACTGGTGTATGGTTACTGCTACTCACCATCTCTCTCTCTCTCTACCTCTATCATTCTATTACTTTTTCTTGGTGTCTACATCTCAGTCTCGATCTCTCTCTCCTCAAATCTAAATAATATTGTAACGTGTTTAGAGGGCATCCACTGATACTTCACCAGCCCCCACCGAGTTGCGCACCTCATCCCCGAGTGGATCATAACAAAACATGTCATTTTCCCCCCAAGAATACGACAATTTAATTGGACTGAAATCAAACGTGACCGTAGGAATTTCAACATCTAAAAAAAAAACACGCTATCCATACTGTAGACAAGGAAGCTGTTTGGTGTTTTGATGCTGAATCTTCAAGAAACCTGGTAATAGATGGGCTACGGCTCTGCCTGAAAAACGGCGAAATTGACTGACATGATAGTTATCGACTAGTCCACGGCACCGAGCTTGTCCTCAATGACCTCAGGGAGACACACAGACAGGGAGAGATGGAGAGAGATGGAGAGAGAGAGAGAGAGAGAGAGAGAGACGGATGGAGAGAGAGGGAGAAGGAGAAGAGGATGGGAGATTATCAAGAGGATGAGGAAAAACAGCAATGGGAACGAAGAGAGTCCTGGTAAGGCAGTGAAAAAACCCAGAGAGGGGGAGAGAGAGAGAGAGAGAGAGAGAGAGAGAGAGAGAGAGAGGGCAGATATCTAAAGAGTAGAAACTACATTATGCTGTTTGTTCTCCTGTGAACTGTGAACAGCGTCATGGCACCACAACGTCATATATATGTAAAACATTCATGCACATCCCTGTGTCCGTGTGTGTGTGTGTGTGTGTGTGTGTGCAGGGTAGGGGGTGTCTTGGGATGTGCACGCTCGTTCTCACACAGGATGAAGAGTTTTTTTATGCACTGCTCTGTTCATCTCTCTCTCCCTCTCTCCCTCTCTCTCTCAGTGTGGGTCAGGCATCCATTTTAGCTAGGCTCTAATCTTCAGCGAGCGCTCCTACATTTTGTGAGCGAGGAAGCCAACGCTCCTACATTTTGAGAGGCAGAGGATGCACGCACTTCAGTCTCTGAGCGGGGCGGTGCGCGCTCCTACATTTCGCGAGGCAGACAACAAGTATCTCAACGTTTGAAGAACGAAACGCTGAAGAACAGTACTGCATTTTGTGAAAGCGGGCGCCTCTTCACATTTCAGCGGCGGAGCACACAGTAGTATCTCACTGATGAGGGGGGGGGGGCAGGTGTCCCACGGCATTTCTAACCTCGACTAGTCCATTTCTCTTGCTGGTCACTGCTCACAAATCTCCTGGCAGGGAAACCAAAAGTGCCTCATTCGATGAGTTTTATTTATAAACCATCTCACATCAAGCATTTTCCATCAAACGTCTGTTTTATCTCAACCAGCTCTTGTCTTGTGGCTGCGTGGGCGAGACATCTCATCACTAACAATCAGCTCAGCACACAACAGAAATATTTCAAGAATTTAAAAATAATTCACGTCAATAACATAACATATACTTAAAGGACAGACTAGCTATCAAATTTGAGCATATGGAATACACAAAGGCAGAGAGGTGCAACTATAAATGCAGGGAGGCTTTCCGAAAAGGACTAAACACATTTGTTCTACTGTGTGGTGATGGACAAGGTGCTTTACACGAGTGCTTTTCCTAAACAGAGCCTGGACCGCTGAGGCAAGGTGAACAACCGAGCCAAGCTGGTGGGAGCCAGAGCCCAGTTAGAAAACACTGGGGGAGATGCTGTGCCCCGTTTTAAGAACCCTGGGGCTTCTCCCCAAGACTTCTAGCCCCAAACGATCCCCCCTTTATTGCCCCCATCCTCTGATACCCCCCGCCCGCCCCACAAACTCCCCCATCACCCCCCCAGCTCATTAAGTTAGGATGCCTTATCAGAGGGCACACTCACCCCTCCAAGGCCCTACACACATGCATGCGCGTGTATACATACACACAATATTCAGGCTGGCTTGATAAAACCCATTGTTCTATACATGCACTCTCTCTCGCTCACTCTCTCTCTCTCTCACACACACACACACACACACACAGACTCCCCCCCCCCTCCATTTCTCCCTCCAAACCCTATCCCATCTCTCTAACCCATCCCCCGCCACGCACTCTCCTCCTAATCAACTCTTCCCGTCCCTCCTCTCCTCTCCTCTCACCCCCACACCCCTCCACCCCCCCACACCCCCACCCCAGCTCTGGGGAGACACATTTCAGCAGAGAGGGAGGGAGAGAGAGAGAAGGGGAGAGAGAGAGAGAGAGAGAGAGAGAGAGAGAGAGAGAGAGAAAGAGATGCACTCCTCCTCTCTGCTCTGCTGCCACAGCGGCTTGGCTACAGAAGCCTTTGATGTTCTGCAAATTTCAAATTTCATTATAGAGAACCCCCTTCTCCTCTCTCCACCCCCCCCCCACCCCCCCACCCCTCCACCCCCACCCTCTCCTCCCCCTCTCGGCTCTCGCGCTTAAACAAGCTTTTCTGCCTCACTCTTTTCCCCCCCTTGCTGAAGTTAAGAAACTGAAAGCCCTGCAGAAGAGACTCTTCGTATGGGTTAATTATTCATTGGGCTGTGTGTGTGTGTGTGCGTGCGTATGCATGTGTGTGTGTGTGCGCGTGCGTGCCTGCATGTGTATCTGCATGTGCCTGTATGTGCATGTGAGTGTGTGTGAGTCATAGGCTGGCAGTGGGGCGGAATCTGGATTTTGTGATGCCCGTCTTATCTCTGGTCGTCTTAGATCACCTCCACCCACTCTCTCTTGTCACTCTATCGAAAACACACTCACTTCCCTCCATAGAGAGCACTGGCCTTTTAGGATGACACACACACACACACACACACACACACACACACAGATACAGGCACGCACCGAGTGGCACAGCCAAGCAAGCCCTCTCTCTGTAGAGATGCCATTTTCAGCCAGGCGTTATTGAAACTCAGCATCAATGCGGCAAGGCAACCATTTTAGGGCAGGAAGCTGCCATTTTGGTTCAGAGCGTGTCAGCTGCTTTGAGAAGATACGTGTCCCAGTGGCCCTTAGATGAAACTGGGGTGCCATTGGAGCGGTTGACAGATCGGTGGTGTCAGCAGCATTGGTGGGGAGAGAGACGGGGTGGGGGGGGGGGGGGTGGAGAAAGAGAGAGAGAGAGAGAGAGAAATATTGTCTGAGTGCTGCGTTTCCTCTGTTTGTATGTGTGTTTGTTAATGTGAGTGTGTTTTTTTTGTGAGCGCCTGCTTAAGGCTCTGAGCCGTTCCCCGGCATGGAGGTGACAAGCCGATCTGCTCACACATAAAAGCCTTTTGCAGTGCTGTGACACTAAATGTCCTCTCTGGCTCTCTCTCTCTCACACACACGCACATACACACACACGCACACACACACACCTTACGGGTGCATAGACACATGCACGACTGGAAAAAAGGTTCAACTCCTCAGCCCGCTCTCCCATACTGATTGGGGTTTTGTGTCTGTGAGCACTGTGAGCGTATGTGCCATATAAACCTGGATGGCTTATGAAACCACATACAGGGATGATCATATTATCAAGAATGTGTGTGCGTGTGTGTGTGTGTGTGTGTGTGTGTGTGTTCAGCAGGGATCCCCCCATGTCACCAGAAGGGCGGGGTCACCGTCAGTTGACAGCCTGTCAGTCTCGGCTCTCTGATCTGATTGCCTCCCTCCTTTCCTCCACCCCCCTCCCTCCCTCCCTCCCTCCCTCCTTCCTGGTCCCAGCTGCCACTCCTCTCTCACCTTTGACCCCAGCCCAAGGCCAAGGCCGGGAGGTCGTCGTCACGGCAACCTGACATCCCTGCGGCCCGTGACTGCTGACCCCGGGAGTTATAAGTAACCGTGGCGATCGTATTCGCTCCTCTCTGCCCCCCTGCCAGCTCGCCCATGAATCCCATTTAGAGAAGGAAGAGATAAATACAACAAATGGATGGATGGAGAGATGGAGGGATGGATGGACAGATGATAGATGGACTGATGGATGGATGGACGGACAGATGGATGGAAAGAGTGACACGGGGACGCATGTGCCTCTGGGAGGAGAGCTTTGGAAATGAGTTTTGATGACCTATCGACCCTCCTCCTCTCTCTCTCTGGAGAGAGGGCCATGGAGAAAGAGAGACGGGGCGTCACTCACTGGATGTAAATGGGGGCCGACTAAGCAGAGGTGGCTTGGCTTAACTAAACAGCGTCCAACTCAAGAGGTCATCACTCCAGAGACCTGCTTCTAAGTGCTACTTATTGTTATTCTAATAAACTAGTCAACCCCTCACTACGCCCCATACCTGCTCAAACGGCAAAAAAGTTTCCTGAAATGACGCTCATTATAGGGTTTTGTTGATTCTCATAATTCTCTTACTGACACATTAAAATGACACCAATAACACTAATATTTTCTACTGAAAGTAACTGCATGACTGCCTGCTCCTAACAGGGATGTTGCTCACATGTCAAGTTGGGGACAATGCATTTTATGTTTCTTTTCAACGATGTGCTAAGAGCAAATTGTGAAAATATTAATTAGCATTAACACATTTCAAGTAGACACTCTGCTGATGTTCCCTAACTTGGCACATGGTTTGGTTATAAATGATATCTTCTTTGAGCACATTAGGTAACAGAACATGCTGTATGTAATGTGGAAGATCTTGGATGAAATCTTCAGATGTGTGTGTGTGTGTGTGTGTGTGTGTGTGTTTACTGTACCTCTTGGACGGCCAATTTGCTCTTCAATGCCAGCTCCTGTTGAGTGGGGCTGGATGTGTAGATGGCCGAACGATACTGGGTACCATGGTCGTTATGCTGCTTCATACCTGGATACACACACGCACACACACACACACACACACGATCACACAGAAGATACCACCTTAGACAAAATAACCATAAGTACCACGATCATTACAGACACAATACCATTCAAGTGTAAAAGGTTTTCACTATTATGTCGTCATCTTGCATCTTGAATTCATTAAGCCAAATGAATTCAAAGATCACAGCAGGTTCATGCTTTCGGTAGGGAAGCCTGCTGTGTGTAGGTGTATGGGCACGTACATGTGGGTGCGTTTCCTTTCCCTTTGTCATCTATGTGGCACTGTCAACATTTTCATCAGCTTTACGTCAGTGTCTTTGGAGGAGGCCCAGCTCTAGTGTACCTTGGTGAAGAGGCCAAATAGCTGCCATCACCGCTATGCTTTTCAGATGCTACAATCCTGAGGAGCTTTGGCATCCAAGGGCTTCTCCATGACAAGCTTCTCTCTCTCTCTCTCTCTCTCGCTCTCTCTCTCTCCCACTCAACCTTTGTTTCTTCTCTTTACTGTGGACCTTTATTCTTTTCACTGTCTCTCCTCCTAAATCCTTTCCTCAATCCTCGGCCTTCTGTTATAGGTTGGGGTGAGTGGTAGTGCGGAGAAAACGTGTGTGTTGCCCTTTAGGCACCAGAGCTGGGTGGACACTCAAACTCATTTCACCGCTTTCCTATTTAATTCTAAGTATTTGAGAAAGTAAACTAAAACGCACAAGAGAGAACGCGCACTGTACTTTTGGCGGGTAATTTCCATTCATTTACAAAAAAGATGTATGAGCAATCACAAAGAATGCAAAACATGAGTAATGTTGGAGTGTTTATTCACAATGTTTGTTGGAGGCTGAGTGCCCCATTAACACCTTCTCTCTCTGTTTTCTCTTTCCCTCTCCTGCACCTTCACCATCTCCATCTTCACTTCACATCCTCTTCTCAAATTTTGCCATTTCATACATGCTTTGATTTTAAGTTTCACTTTTTTTCTCCATCTTATCTCTCTTTGTCCTTCCACCCACCATTCAATCAATTCTCCCAATTTCTTTCTCCCTCTGCATCTATCTCTATCCTCACTCTCTTTCTCTCCATCTCTCTGCAGTGTTGGATGTCGGCCATCTTGCCCCCAGCGCTGTTGTTCAGTGACGAGGCTGATGGTGGCCCCTCCATCAAAGGCCACCGAGCCGCTCTCCCATTGGCTGCCCACCGCAGCCTTTCATCTGATTGGCTGGCCGGCAGAGGTCTTGTAGCTCTGCTGTTCCCTCTGACCTTCCTGCCTGACCCCAGGGTTCTGACTGACCCAGCCACACACACACACACACACACACACACGCACACACACGCACACACACAGGCACACAATGCATGGACACGTGTGTATACACATACATGCACCAGAGTATGCATGCACAAAATAGGTACACACATGAATGATGACAGAGGACAACACATATCAGATATATAACACCAATGTAAAAAGCTGTAATTTAAAATGATCTTAAATGAATGAATAAATTGATCTTCTTCCTTACAGAAAGGTAGACTTCCAATACCTTCTACATAAAAGTGAAGAGGAGAGGGCTTTTTCACCACAAAGGAGCGGTGAAAGATATGGAAGATCAGAGAAGAAACATGAGACAGAAACCCTCGGGTTGTGATGGCCAGCTCCAAAACAAAGACAATTAGGATTCATCACATTTGCAGAGATCCATCCATCATTAGAAAAGAAGTTACTCCCCTGATCAAAACATGAACACCATCCAAACATCAGCCTTCCTTTTGATTCTACTACCTCCAAATACATCCCCAAAAGCATTCAGTCCTCAAAGCGCTACAACGGCAACAAATACCACCCAAAAAACTCTGGTTCTGCCCCCCCCCCCCCCACCCTCCTCCCAGTCTCTCTCGGTCTCTCCATTTTTAACGGCCCCCTTCGTTTTTTTCTCCATCCATCAAAGGCGGCAGTAATTATTAATGAGAGCCTCCCTGTTCTCTCTGCATTATGCATGAGAGCCTTGCCTCTGAAAGCAGAGGGTAATGGGGGGTGGAGAGAAGGGGAGGGGCCATGGGGTCACACGCGCGCACACACACAAACACACACATACACATATATACACCCACACCGCCTCTCAGGGTCACCGACCTACGCCCACAAAGCCAAAAATATTAATTAATTGCCACCCCCCATCCGTCCCAAAACTGAAAAAGTAGCTTCTTCAACCTTCCTCCCAAAAATGAGAGATAAATGAAAGCCAAAATCAACCAAAGTGGGGGGCGGTAGGTAAAAATGAGTATCTGGAGTCTCCAGGGGAGTAGCTACTCTTTCCAACCGACACTCATGCGCACACACACACACACACACACACACACACATACTTTTTGGGTTGTTGTGTTAAAACCCACTGAGATTTCTTGCAACTCTGTAAAATCTCTTCCAGCGTTTACTCTTGCACGCACAAACCGTCTCCCCTAGGCTTGTCCCTGCTGGCTGCTGGGGATAAAAGCCTGCTATTTCTCTCACTTCCAACTTCACCTTCCCTCCTTCCCTCTCCCTTCTATCGCACTCGCTCACTTTTCTCCGGCTCTTTCTTTATCCCCCTCACTGTTCCCCCCCCCAGCACCAACAACATATCTCTTCTACATGTGCATGTTTGCGCGCATACGTGTTTGTGAGTGTGTGCTTGAGAGGGGGAGGGAGGGAAGGCCGATGCACCGTAGCCGGTCCTGTGCGTTTTTCAGTTGCAGGCAAAAAAGGGGATGAAACAGTAAGAAGGTAATCAGATTAAAAGGGATGCCGGCTGCTATGAAAAGACTGGCAAGGAGGAGGGAGGAGGGAGGGAAGAGGGAGAGGGGGAGGGGGAGGTAGAAATGACAGGACAGTGAAGAGCGAGGCCACTGTACCGATGCGTGTTTTGCGCTTTAAAATGTGTCCCTCTTTATCCCCGCCCCTCTCCGGAACCGGTGGCCTGACCCCGGCTTAGTCTCCCCTGGCGTCTTTACACAACGATCCTTCATCCGTTAACAACTGTAAGAGCTGAGATTAGCCTCACCTCTCCACCTCTTTATGTACTGTCCCTCCTTCCCCTCTGTCTCTTACAAACTCCCTCGCTCCCTCCGTGTATCAGCATTCACACAGAGGGCGTTCCGTGCTCAAACGGATGTATGACAAGAAAAACTTGCAAACGATGAGGCGAAGAAAAAAATCATTTAATCACAGAGAGGAAGGGAATAACAAACATTTCAGCAGTCAAGCCATTGTCAGTGTCTGCAATTAAAAAATGTTTCTGCGTAATTGGTGACTTTTTACATCCTTTTGAGTGTGGAGGAAAAACATTTGATGTGAGTTCAGAATTATATTGCACTTGGCGCTACGTACCAATTACAGTCTACAGCGCAGTGTAGCACTAATGAACTTATCCTTCTGTATTTCTCTTTTCTCAGTCTCTTTTTACATCCTCATTCCTCTCATCCCCCATTTCCCTGCCCTGTCAGAGGAAGCATGCGCTGTCACTCAGCGCAGTGCTCTCCCACTTCAGGTCTAGAGGCAGAGAGAGACTCTCGCCCTCATGCAGAAAAACATCAACAGGGTTTATTTGGCATTTTTCATACTGATGGAGTTCGACCAGCTGTCGTCATTTCCACAAATTTTGTCAAATGTGATACAGTATAGGAAAAGTGGAAGGCTACAATGCATGATAAAGCAGGACAACTGCAAAGTCTTCCCTCTCTCTCTCTCTCTCTGTCTCTCTCTATCTCTCTCTCTCTCTGTGGGTACGTATGTGCGTGCGTGTGTGTGTGTGTGTGTGTGTGTGTGTGTGTGTGCATGCGTGATAGTACTCAGGGTTGTGCTGTGCCCTGCGGTCCCGTTACGGCTGTGTGCGTGCCAGCAGAGTCCTCTCCTCCTCTCCTCTCTCAGCTGCTATTTTTGCCCTGTTCTTATGTAAGCTGCTCCTGACGCGCTGGAGACAGAGGCAGAGTACGGAGTTGGGATGGTGAGAGCATCCCCACTGGACACACACATACACACACTCGCACGTGCAAACACACACATATATATACGTGTGCATGTATATATTTATTTATATATACACTAAATAGAGTGAATATGCAACACACAAAGCAAGACAGAGAGAGGGAGATGCTGTGTTTGCTGTCAGATGCTGACACCACACATAAGGGGGCTACCCTCGACCAACAATGGTACTCTGTGTGTGTGTGTGTGTGTGTGTGTGTTTGTGTGTGTGTTTGTGTGTGCCTGTGCATTACTACTGCACGTATGTGTGTATGTGTCCGTCTCCTTAGCTTTTATTTGATGTATTTTCCTGACACTTCTCACGTTCATTCTGTGGTTGCAGGAATATTGTGGCTCCGGCCCTTGCGCTCCTTACTGTTAGCTGCTTCTAAATATAGGAAGGGGTAAATGGAACTCTGTGACATTTTAACATCTATTTTGCCCAAGGAAAAAAAAAAGAAAAAGAGAGAAAAGTGATCTCTAAATATTAACCCTTCAGGTCAGCAGCTCCTGCCAATGATTGTGATTATCAAGAGAATATTTTTACCTACCACCCTTACAAATGACACACAGCTTTGAGACAATTCCATTCAAAAATATAATTAATAATTTTTCTATTTTGTTAGTAAACAATAGCAATTTTAATAATAACAATAGTATTACAATAGCCAGTAACTTATAATAATATTCCAGAGTCAGGTTTGCTTCCATGACAGCAATAGATTTGTAAGAAGGTATTGCATTTCTGAAGTGTTGCACATCTCATTTCAGAACAAAAATCTGAATACAGTTTGCATAATTTTGTGTGATGTCAACTCAATTTTCCAACACTCAAATGACAAGTTCGACACCCTGAAATTAGGGCTGCAAATGTTTAGCCTCTCTCTCTGTGTGTGTGTGTGTGTGTGTGTGTGTGTTTTGCGTTGGTTGGCGTTCTATCTATCAATCATTATTATTCAAAGCGCTGAGGCTGGGGTCTCTGTCTCTAATAAACACTGTTCAGGTTGGGGCCTAACCTGCTTTAGTATTACCTATCTTTCATTTATTTCTCTCTCCTTCTCTCATTCATTCCTCCTGTTTTTTTCTCTCCATCCTGTTCTGTTTTATTTCCCCTATATTGTTTCCATCAGGATCTCATCTCCATGTGTCCACCCCTCCATGTTCATTTCTCAACAGCGTGCACAAGTGTAAGCACGCGCTCATAGATGCATACAAACACAGCAACAAATACAGAAAATTGAAAAGATTTAACACAAGCGATCTCTCCCAATTGTGCGCACAGACACATGCAGAAACTTATAACATCACATAATCAGACGGCCACACAGAAACCCACCCCCACCCGGCGTACACGCGCCACGCGCCACGCAATCTCCATAAATTAGGGCTGTCAGCGTGTGTGAGGGTGTAATAAGTGACACCTGGTAATGAGCATGCCATTCTCAGCCAACCAGCGGAGAGGGAAGGGGTGGGGTAGAAGGGTGGGGGTGACAGGGGTCAAAGGTCAGGGGTCAAGGTCACCTCCTGTGGGGGTCGGCTTTAGATAGGAGGGGCGCCCCTAAATTGAGGGATGCGGTGACATAGGGGGACACGGGGGTACCCCAACAGGGAATTGGCGTGTGTCTCCAGCCAGCTGGGGTGAAGATATTAAATAAAGGAATATTCATGTTCATTTCAGTTGTCAGAGAGCGACTGCCGCCTTCCAGACTTACCATATGAGGACTGCTTGATTTATGTCTATTTTGTGATTTGGTCCGTACCACAACTTTCATTTTGGTCTCACCACATGTAGGATGAGAAATCTTTGTCATGTTAGAAAGTATCTTCATACGCTGCAATATACCAAGTATTATAAGTCCGCATCATAAAACGTATGCCCATAGATTTTAAAATGAAGAATGAGTTCAACTGAATTAAAATGGCCACCATGGTGGATTGTGGATTTTTTTAAAATACCGTTACCCCTGTAATACACCTGTAATATCTCTCTTTTACCTTGTCAGTCCACCCATGGTCTATCTACAACGGTGAGCATGCATGTGCGTGCGTGTGTGTGCACATGTTATCAAATGAGGACAGCCGCGTCGGCCATTTTAGCTGTGCATTTGTGTTTGTGTGTGTGTGTGTATCGGCATATGCCTGTGATGCCTGTTCACTGACGCAGCATCAGCAGCCTACGCCATAAATACTGCATGGCCTCAAAAAATAGAGGGGATGGAGGGAACGAGGGAGGAGGAAGGAAGGGAGAGGAAGAGAGAAGAGGAGAGGAGAGGAGGAAACAAAGAGGGGGGAAAAACCTTGGTTGTTAAGATGAAGGGCGGCGGAGGGGAGGAGGGGAGCGGAGGAAGAGACGGGAGAATGAAGAGGGGGGAAGGGAGGATGAGGATGAGGAGCGGGGAGGAGAGAGTGACTAAGAGATAAAAGAGGAGTGAGTGGATGTGAGTGTGCGTGATGAGCGGATGGCCTCGGGGAGCGGTCGACTCACAGCGCTGCTCTGCGGATGTGCCGACGGGCTCCGGGCCGTTTGCTCACTCGCTCGCTCCTTCGCTCACTGCAAAGGGGACGGGGGTGGGGGGGGGTGCAGGCGAGACGGGGAAGGAGAAGGAGTCGGGGTGGGGGAGGGATGGGAGAGGGTGCAGGAGGAGAGCGGGAAAATGGAAAAGACTGTGGAGAAAAGGATGAGAGAAAGGATTGGAAGGTGGAATCAGACGGAAGGCTAAGAAAGGGCGGCATGTGAGGATGGGGCGGGTGGAGGATGGGTGGATAAGAGCAGAGGAGGAGGAAAAACAGAGGAGTCGAGATGGAAGGTGAAGAGAAAGGGAGGTGAGGATATGCACGGATAGGTTAAGGAGTAAAGAAGGCGAAGATTGGCGGTAGGACGACTATGGGAGGATGAGAGTATAAGGAGAGCAGAAGTGGGGGATGAGGAGAAGGGGTTGGCAGGGTAAGGAAGCGGCCAGATAAGATGCTCTTATCCTCCAGACAGACTGAGAGCCTGGGGCTCCACTGGGAGCGGGGACAGGGGGGACGGGGGGACGGGGGAGACGGGGAGGATGGAGACTGGAGGAGCGGGGGGGAGGGGGGCTGAGGGCCTCTTGAACGAGGAAGTAGCCGACAAACCAACCGACACGCTCTTGGTGCAGCTGTGCGTACATTCTGTATGTGTGTGTGTTTTGCCTATTCGCACATAAGCGCAAATGGAGTAAAAGTGTCTATGAGTAGGCATAATGAGCATTTGTGCATAATGTGCATAAAGTGTACAGTATGTTTGTGTATGGAAATGTGTGTGGATTGACCTGCTTTATGAGAAAGAGCAGCGAGTCGAGTTTGCATCTGTACAGGGATCAGTCTAAATACATCAAATCATCTTTTCAGCTCCCATGATGACACAGAACTGCTGAATTACAGCATTGCCCCGTGACGTGCAGACGTCACTTTTACTACCGAGTGTGTGTGTGTGTGTCTGTGCGTGAGCCTGTGTGCATGCACATGTGAAGGTATGGTATTGAAGAGTTGCTGTAGCGTAGACAGAGGAAACTTATAATTTGTGCGCGTGTAGATTGGGGGGTCTTTATGCAACATCCCAGGGAAGCCAGCAGATTGAGACTAGTGTTGCTGAATATGGAAAGAGGGCACACAGCAAAGGCTGCTGGGAGTTTCTGATTGGCTGCTAATGTTGCTATCCAGGCCGGGATTGGTGGAGCTGACGCAGCCCGACATCACGTTGTCGGGACTAAACCCTTTTGAACTGAGGCAAAGCAGAGAGGCACAGATCTCAAAACACATACACACACATACACACACACGTGCACACACACACACCCCACATATACGCATAAAGGGAAGAATTGCATGTAATTGAAAATGCATCTGTACGTGATATTTCCACACGTACTCAAACATATATATAAACTAGGATGGGCTGTGTGTGTGTGTGTGTGTATGTGCGGAGAGAAACAGAATGCATAATGTGTCTGGGCTTGTCTCCATATACGAAGAGCTCTCGTGAAGCTGTGCAGTTGCAAAAAAAAAAAAAAAAAAAAAAATGAGAGTGAACCTCCTTAATTTCTCCATTCTCTTTTAAGCCCGGCTCCAAGGTGGACAGAATAAATTGGAGCTTAAGCACGCGTGAAGGCACAGCCAGCGGGCCCGTTTCCACCACTCCACGCCACATTTGTCAAATCAGAGGAATTTCTGCTACACGTGAACCCAGAGTCAGAGTCAGAGAAGAGAGAAAAACGGCAGGGATTCACATTTAAGTCACGTGAAGGAGTAACACTACCGGAAAAAAAAAAAAAAAACTTCTGGGGGGGAAAAATGTAGAATTGAGTAAGGTTATTTTTGAATATGTCGTCTGTTTTTAAGTGTAACAAAAAAAAAGAAAAGAAACGCACACCGACAACTAGAGGAGTGCATAGACAATAAGCTGCATGCTATTAATAAAACATGAGATGAGACAAGGCAGTGAGTCAGGGGAAATGCATGACTACTCTTTTGGCCTCAGTGCCTTTGCCCCGTGGCGTGTCGGCTCCACTCTGCCTGTGCCTTTGCCCGTAGTAAGACGTGTCTCTGCCCTTGCCTACGGTGAGCAGGAGAATCTAGTCCGATTGGGACGATGTGGTTCACGGGCGAATCTCAATACTCAATAGTTTCTCCTTCCCCTGCCTCCACTGCCTCCGCTGGTGTGAAGATATGAACAGGTGACATGAAAGATGGAGTATGAAACGTATGAAAAATGTGCAGTCGGGTGCAGCAGGAGCCGAGACTATACAGCATGGTATAGTAGTGGTACATGCACTAACATGGGTGACATTTATATTTAGGTCACACACCAGTGAGTGTATGAGAGAGCGATCATGACTGATGCAAAAGAGATGACGGAACGGAGGCGGGCAACGTCACTGACTCTGTGTGTGTGTGTGTGTGTGTGTGTGTGTGTGTGTGTGTGTGTGTGTGCGCGCGCATGCCTGTGTAAAGGCTGAAGGTCGGGCCTATGAATCTTTGATCCATCTCTTCCCAAATCACCCTCATCCAACTTGTCATGCCCCTCCCTGTTCTATGTGAGTGAGCAGAGTACCTCTTTGCCCGTCCTCTCTCTCTCTCTCTCTCTCTCTCTCCCTCTCTCTCCCACACCCTGTTCCTCGTTCCCTCACTCTCTCTATCTCTCGCTCACCCCCCCAACCCCCCCATGCCCTCCCGGTGCATTAATGCTCTTACATCACCTCCTCCAGTGAGCAAAGAAAACAAGAAGAGATGGAGAGATGGAGTGGGGAGGGTGTGTGTGTGTGTGAATGGAATAGAACTATAAAAGTTGAGATTTTATTGAAATTAAAGATTTTATTGAAATTAAGTGCTGCTTGGTGAATCACTTGTACGCCAAATTTTCCAATTGCTCCTCCTAAGTAACAAGTAAATGGTGTAGATGTTGTACAAAGTGTGTGTCGTTAGGTGATAAATAAGGAAACATTAACTTGTCAGACTTTTTATAGAGCTTGGCGAAATGTTCTCTCCATGAAAATGAAACGTATTGGTCCAGTAGCCTGCCAACTTTTAACTAACCAAATCCAATATGGATATCTTATGATAAATTCTTAAAGGTGATAAAACATAGTATCTCAATGGGAATCACAAGTTGGACAACCTTACAAAATCTTTACAGCTCTCGCCTTGCAATGTCTTGAAGCCACAGGTCTGCAAATCACTTTCTGAAACTTTTGAAATTCTCTGCAAAACATCAAAAGTGAGAGCGCGCAGATTCACCATGTGCAGCTTCTATTCCATTTATTCATATACTGACTTGCCCATTCAGAAATGTTTTCTGTGAATTCAACTTTAGGACGTAGCAGTGTAAATTCCAACATGCAAGTTCTCAGGTGTTTTGCTGCTACAGTAGCTTCATTTAGATTCCTCCACTGCTTTACAACGGACGGACTATAGAGTACATGCCACGCACATGCTCTAACACAGAGAGGGATTTTTTCAGTTGGGGCTTGAACACGCACCACACTGGTGTGTCTCTCCATGGATGGCTGGATCTCAGACACATTAACACTGTCTGGCATTGGCTTACACCCATGAGACCTCCCCCACCACGACGCACACACAGGCACACGTCTGGGCATCATCCTTCTGCTCTAATACACCCTGTGCCCCTCGGGACGGGTCTTGTGTGTGTCTGTGTGTGCATGTGTGTCTGTGTGTGTGTGTGTTGCTACCTTGCGTAGGGTCGTGGCTCTCCCAGAAGCGCTTGAGCAGTTGCTCCAGGCTGATGTCTTCAGGAGAGAAGACCACCCTCACCACCTCAGTGTGACCCGTCAGACCTAATGGAGACATGTATGCACACACACACACACACACACACACACTTGTGTTAATCAACATTAAATCAAGTGGTCTGTTAGTTTCGCTTATGATATCGGCTTGACTCATCGCTCCCCCTCCTCACTCCACTCTTTGTTAACTTATATTTTCATGGTAAATGCTGCATAATGTTTGATGTAACAGTTGACTAACACCAGAATTAACATAATTGTGGCTGCGCATTTTGTCAAATCGTCAAAAATATTTAGCATGAAAGAGACTCAAAAAGCCATAATTAACAGCACTGCAAATGAACAGTGTGTGAACAGTGTGTGAACAGTGTGTGTGTGTGTGTTTGTATGCGTGTGCCATGGGTAGCAGACGTTCAGGTTGAATCCACTGAGAGCTATGTTATTGCTCACGGCACCATGGGGGAGAGAGACAGAGAGAGATTCAGATAAAGGGAGAGAGAGAGAGAGAGAGAGAGAGAGAGAGATATACAGAGAGAGGGAGAGGGAGAGAGAGAGAGAGAGAGAGAGAGAGAGGGCACAGTAAATGTTTGGAGCTTATGGTGGAAGTTGCCAAAAGCACACAGGCACGGTGAGGGGCGCCTCTCTCCTGCCTGCAGCTGCCAGGACCCCAAAGCTTCAACAAGCTGCCTGCAGGCATTTTGAGACTGGGGACTGCTTAAGGTCTCACGCACGCGCACACACACACACACACACGCACACACACACACACATACTCAATAGAAAGGATAGGCTCACACACATATATCACACATACACACCTATGCCAAATCTACACGTATGCCAAATGTAAGTACTGAGGCGGGTTAGCTGAGGCTTGTATCAGTAATAGCGACCCAGGTGTGAACCATCCCCTTCTCTTATTCACACACACATACACACACACACACGCATGCACAGTTCTTACACAGACACACACACACACACACACACACACACACATACACACACAAACACATAGGTGTATCAGGTGTGTTGCAGACAATAGGAGAAGCGATGCCAATTTCATGCATCTGGCTTGAGACCCACTTTCAGCCTCTAACTGACACGCTCACTCCTCCAAAGGACGATCTCATGCCAAGTGAAAATGGAAGATATCAGCTACTTGAACATTTGTTACCTAAATAAAGAATGGGAGCACGTCAGTGGATATTAGTAGTTTGGCAAGAGTATACAACCGTGAAAAGTCAGTGCGGGAACTATTAAAGCTGCAACATGCAACTTTGTTTATATTAAAATAACAATAAATAAATAGGATATATTATACATTATTAGTCTGTGCCTATCTGTAACCCTGTGTGTGTATGCCTAAATCTCCCCATTTGGGACGTTTTGGGCCATGTACCATTTTTGTGGCATTTTTGTGGTCGTGGCTAATAAGGTGAGGCTAGTGGCTACAGTGCAGGTAAGTCATAACAACAATGGCAGAAAGCAGTAAGAACAGAAAGAAAAGGCCTGTTCAAAAACACTGGTGAACATGTTAGGGATTCATTACCTTGCTAAAGGACACTTCAATATGGCGTATGGTTGAAGGACAGTCTCCCAACTCACTACGCCAAAACTTTTTTTCTGCTGTTGGATACAAAATGACAAGCGCACGAGCATGTGGATTTATCTGCACATGTCATACTTTCCTATACACTACCTTCAACTAAACTCCTGATTAGACCTTTCGTACTGCAAATGTATGCACACGTTGGTGCAGTGGGCTTATGCCGTGCTGTGAATTAGTTAGGGTGGAATATGTTCGGGGCTGAAAAACATGTCTCCTTCCCTCCATCTCCCACACGGAACTGTCTACATGTCTGTCCTCTCAAGATAGGACGTTGACTGCTTCTCAGCCTATTCTATTTCTGTCTGTCAGTCCATCCATCTGTCTGTTTGTCCCTCCATCCTTCCCTGGCTCTGTTGACAGTTCCATCAGCCCCTTGCTTCCTTCCTTCTGTCTGTCTGTCTGTCTGTCTGTGTGTCTGTCTGTCTGTCTGTCTGTCCAGCCGTTTGTCTGTCTCTCTGTCCTGCCCTGGCTGTGTTGACAGCTCCTCGGCCTCATACCGTCGCAGTGCTCTGCTCCGTCATGGCCAATGGAGCGACGCCTGCACTCTCTCAGCCGATGGACAGACAACCCTCCTCTCTTGCACTTTTTCCTTGGATTTTCTTTCCCCTCAAAAGTTTTTTTTCTTTCCCCATTCCCTCACTTGCTGCAGCTCTCAATCTGTCTGTCTCTCTTCTGTCATCTGTCTCCATCTCCCTCCTCCTCTCCTCCATTCTCCACAGTTCCCCATCTTGTTGTTGGGGGGCTGACAGAGAGGGAGAGAGAGAGAGAGAGAGAGAGGGAGGGAGAGACTTAGACAGATATAGAGAGACAGGGAACATACAATCCCTTGAAGGGCTCAGCTCAGAAAGTCTGCCAGCCAAGCCAGAAGCGTCCTTCCCCTCCTCTTCTAGTCCTCCCATGCTGTGCCTGCGCCTCAACTCCTTCCCAGCCTGCATTCCTATGCCCTCAGCAATGGAGAAACCCCAACTTAACAGCTCAAGACTCCTAAAACGCAAGGGAGATACGTAGGGAGCAAGAGAGAGCTAGATATCTTTCTCAGTATATCATCACCCGAAATCCAGCAATTGGAATCTCATGCTGAGGAAAAGGGAAGAGAGAGATACGGAGACACAGACAGACAGACAGACAGACAGACAGACAGACAGACAGACAGAGATATTCAAATTCTTTGACTGGAAATGAGCACAATTCAAGCATCTCTAGCGTAATGTTCACCAGACCTCAGTCTCAGGGAGAGAAGTCCATTCATGGCGCTTCATACACGGTAACCTCTGTAGTCAAAAAACGCCGCAGTACAGCGCAGTACAGCACAGTACAGAGCCCAATCCTTACAAGTAGGTCATGGGAAGGGGAGGGGGGGGGATTGCAGCCCATCTGGAGCAGTGCATTCTGAGTAGTTGACTGCAGATGAAGGGAAGGCGGCTGGAGGATGAGAGAGCTGTACTTAAAAAACACCCTCTCTATCTCTAGAGTTTCTCTCTATCTCAATTTCTTTGTGTTTTTGGGTCTCTCGCACCCTGACTGATCTCACTGTGAAAGGTCCTGCCGACTCACTTCGCCTCCGCACAGGAAGGGAGCCTGATTGGTGTATACTGTGTGTAGCGAAGTGGAGAGGGTGCGCATACGTGCAAATGTGTGCATACAGGGTGTGTAGTACCTGAACAGACCTCCTCATAGCTGGGGTTGGGTGTGAAGCCGCCGGCGTAGCCCACCTGTGTGGAGAGGACTCCTGACAGCCGCCAGAAAAGCCTCTCGGCTCCCCAGAAACAGCCCATACCTGGAGACTCACAAACACCACACGCAAATGCATGCACACACACACACACACGCATGCAAGCATGCACACACGCAAACACACACACACACACACACACACACACACACACACACACACACACACACACCATGAATGCTTCTGTACTTTCTTACCATCTACAGAGTCTCCAGCATTTTGCCAAAATGTGTCCATGACCAAAAACTGGTCATACAAGATTAGGGTTCAGATTTGGGTTATTTCCCATGAAGAGACTCAGTATGACTATGAAATAAATCTGTCTGCAGAGTGGTTGTGGGGTCTCACCAAACATGATGGTCTCCACGCCTTCTGGGAAGGGCTCCACTGTGGGGTTTCCATTGACTGCATGCTTCTCTGGGAGGGGAAACAAGGTGAAATGAGTTCAGATCCTGAATCATAACAGTGTGTTTCAACATTAAAAAGCATGCGAGTCTAAAGGCCCATTAGCAGCTTCAGCTAGGCTTCACAGGCCTTCACTTGGCTACAGGCTGACCTAAGCCAGCGGATCAGAGCCAGAGGCTTCTGTGCTGGAAGACACTTAGGAGATTACAAGGCTTTGACCACCATTCTATCCCTGCTGTCCTCCCTTCAATACCCACAATTAAACACAAATAGTTATTATCTGATCTGTCCCTATCTCTTTGAATGTGTGTGTGTTTAGCGCTAGGCTTGGCACCATCTGGTGTCCACAAAGCAAAACAATAACACACCAAGCAGGTCAGGGGCACCCTCCTGTATGACCCTGCTAGCTGGGAACGGCCCGGCAACTTGACCCAGGGCCGCCCTAATCTGTGCCATGTTTAAAAAAAACCCAATAAGTAAAACAAACTGTACGCACACTGGATTGGTGAGAGGTGGCGGGGGGGGAGGGTGGCACTCCGCTGCCAACTGTGCTGTGTGGAATTAGAGCGCTAAAAAGGAAAGAAGTGTGTGTGTGTGTGTGTGTGTGTGTGTAGCCCACAGATGTGAGAGGTGGATTAGTGCTTAAGAAGACTGAGGTGACTTAGCGTGTAAATCTCCACTGAGCAAGGCTGGTTTGCACTGCAACCACTAATATTAGTCTACGGATAAACAGGCCACGGGGTACAGTATGAACACACACACACACACACCACACACACACACACCACACACATACACACATGCACAGCTTAGACACATACCAATAATGCACGCTTGCTAAAAGTTCAATGTGTGGTTTCTCTTTGGTCAGTCAGTGCTGTGATGTGTCAAATTGACCTTCATACAAAACAAATTGATATAGACATAATATTTTATTACCTATAGCCCTAGGCCTGAGTGATAGGCCAAAAACCCAGTCACATGCAGTTTGTTGCAGTTGATTGGGAGCAATCATTGTAAAGCCAGATAGTAATGAAGCAACACTCTGACAAGCCAAAGGTTTTTGATAACAGACAAAACTGTTTTTTTTTTTTGTGGATTAACAGACTGCAGTAGCATGAAGGTGTCACAGAGGCCTTGCTGCCCTCAGGCAGTCCCTTCCTGCCCTCCTATTGTGTGCCAATTCTGTCTTTGTACAAGCAGGTTGCTTGGCACTGCCAGGTCATGTTCACGGGCACAGAGTCAACTGCAATCAAAGTATATTTATGTCAGTGACTGTACTGGGTAAATACTCTCAGTCCATAAGGGAGAGAGAGATAGAGGGAGGCTTGGGAACTGCAGAAATCTTCATCTCTCCCTCTCTCCTTATCGTTCTGTGAATCTTGTTTTGTCTCTATCCTTTGCTCGCTTTCATTCTCTTGTCCTCTCTTTCTGCCCATAGCGATAAACAGTACTGAAGTTGCCAAAGGACAGAGAGAGAGAGAGAGAGAGAGAGAGAGAGAGAGAGAGAGAGAGAGAGAGAATGAGCGTGCGAGAGACAGTTAGTGTGCGATAGAGGGGGAGGAGGAGGAGGAGGAGAGATCAGACTGCCAAAAGAAGAAAAGGAGTAAATAGCCAGTGAGAAGCAACAGATGAGGGTAGCAGAGAGGCAGCGAAGGATTCTTTTGGCTTTCAGACCACCATGCCTTCGGGCGCTAAATAAAAAGACCAGGCACTCCATCCAAGATGGAACACAGAGAAAACAAACAAACAAATAAACAAATAAACAAGGAAAAAAAAGAGAAAATGAAGAGAGCCAAGAACACGCCGACACAGCGCTGTCCAGAGAAACTTACTGTGAGCCAAGCCTCCCCACCCTCTTCTCTCTCTGTCAGCTGTTCTCCATCTTCACCTCACACTTTCCTCACACCATCTTCCCATCATCCCTCGCTCTCTCTTTTTTTTTTCCAAATGTGTGCACGCACGCGTGCACGTAAGCACACAATCACTCACACACACCAACCTCTGCTGTGGGTATTTCTCCCATGGAGCAGCTGGCAGAGGTCCAGGCAGTGCCAGGCTGGCTCCTTTCACTGTGCCTAGCCCAGCATTCCCCCCTGCCAGCCCAGCGCCCACACCCCACTCTGCCAGAATTACCCCACCTAACACACACAGCCACCGAGAAAGAACTGGCTGAATACCCTCACTACGCTGCCTCACTACGCCAGCAAAAGAAAGAAGAGAGGACGACAAAAAAACAAGCAGGGAGGGTGACTGACTGAGCTTACAAAGGAGGAAAACAGGCTGAATATGGGGGAAGGATTCGTGTGAAAAGGATTTTTTTTTTCAACTTGGATGAAATATGGGCGTATTTTCTTTTGTGCGCCTTTGTTTTCAAGGATATCTGAAAAGCGCAGTGCAGGCTATACAGTACGGCGGGACTGAAGCGGAATACTTTGGTCACCTTTTGTTGCTTTTAGCATGGTGGCTGGAGGCGGCTGGACCAGCACCAAAACATCGGACCCTGCGCCCTACCACTCTGCTTTTATCATTGTCACCATCGGTCAAGGGCATGGCAATCTATCTGTTGCTTAGTGGATAATAACGTCCAGTTTGGCTTGGTTCGGTGGGTATTTAGTCTTTGTTACCCTCCGGTTCTGCCCGTGGTCCCGCGTTTCTCACCCGCAAAACAGAAGTCCAAGCGCTGCTGCCCCCTCATGCAGAGACACGGGAGAGACACCGTCCCTGGACGCCAAAACTGGTGACGGAAAGGTCGAATTCCAGGCTGCTCTGTTTATTTCCTTCCAAAAACCATTCTCTCCCTTTCCCTCTCTCTTCCTCTTCCCCCCTCTCTCTCTCTCTCTATTCCTCTTTCTAGCTTCACACAGGTTGGCAGAGAGTCAGGCACGAGTCGACGGAGGAGGCTGATGCTTTATAGTGGTGCCAACTACCCTCTGCTGTATGGGAGGATGGGTAGGGGCGAGAATAGTGGGGCAAAGGAGGGGAGGGGAGGGAAGAGGCAAGGCTGGTGGGAGGTGGTCTGTTTTTAAGGACAGAGTCAGGGGTAAGTAAAAGAAAGAAGTGTGTGCTACAAAGCCAACGGCTGCTGTGGCCTTAAAACAATCAACCAAACTTGGCATTATCACAGTTGTGCTTCATATACTGTATGTTTACAGCTTTATCTATTCAGGGTGGGGGAGACAGTCTAGACTCCGGAGAGTAGAACCTCCAAGCCATCCATGCATTCCATACATACTGTATCCTAGCAACGGAAACAGTTGCTATGGAGAAGACCTACTATAGCACCGCCCCCATCAGCCCCTTCCAGCAAGATGGAGGAACATCCTGTTTGGGCCTGCTCAAATATCTGCACTCAAAAGCTGATTTGAGGGGGAACAAAGGGGGATGGCATCCATCTTGCCAGCACAAATGATTAAATGCATCGTCTTTTTAACTATAGATTAAAGGAGATTTGTACAAGAAACACAATTTTCCTGCTCACCATCCCCCTGCATGTGTGCATGAGCACATACCTTCTTCTCTCTACCAAGTATCCTCTCTTTGTCTCTTTCATTTGCATTCGTTCTTTCTCCCTTCAAAGAGGTAAATTGAGCTCAATGCAAAAGGCAAAACTGCGAGGGCATTTGGAGACAGGAAACTGCCAAGAAATAATGCCAGCAATATATCTTTGCAATGAAACTGCTTTTAAGAGTTATAGTCAACCATGTTACAAAGATTGATTTTGGTCAGCTGACCTCCCCCATCGTGTTTGGAAGAAATATTGGCAGTCTATCCTGCACTGACTCAAAATAATAGCTCCTGTGCCCCTACCATGTAGCAATCTGCCACTGGATCACTCTCACCAAGGTCAGAGAGTACATTACAGACTGGAGAGGGGAAGGGAGTGGTGCAGGACCAGGACGTCTTAACAAGGAACAAGGAGCTTCTTTTAGTGGGGCTAGAGGGCCTGAAGCAACTTCCAAATCATTGCAGCAATCATCACAGTAGAGAGGGACATTGTGTGCACACATAGGCACACGCACACACACAGACAGGCTGGGACTACACAGGGCAAACATAGAGTCCTTGCAATTTCTAAATTAAACATTCTTACTGGCCCAAACACAGAAGCATACTATTCCAACGCAAAACACACACAAATACACACACACACATACACACACACACACACTCTAAACCAAACCCATCCCCACCTAAGCTGCCCCCCGCGGTGAAAGGGGTGGAACAGATTTCCGCCATGCGGTGTCTCCGAGCTGCTTCGACAGACGGAGCAGGAATTTACGACGGGGCGGAGCCTTCATGCGCATAATGCCCAGATGGGCCCCTGGACGCTGCAGCACCGCTACCTCCCATACGCGCACACTCAGCTCCCACAATGCACTGCGTGGCCACTCCAGGCAGAGTGGGTGATGATTGGGAGCACCAGGTTCAAATCTCACCATGTTTCTCCTCTGCCACGCACTTCTACGAACCCTCCTGTCCCAAAATAGTATAATGAACAGCTGAATGAAAGGATGCGCAGAAGAGAGACAGGCTGAGACGAGATGGAGAGGTTTAATTCTGATACAAAGTGATACAAAGTGGGGACGAATGAAATGATAAATAGGGAAGGGAAGGAAGGTGGAGGATAGCGTCTTTTTAGCAGTGAACAGATTTAGCCCAATCCAAGTTAATCTCTATCCACAGGTGCTAGAGGTGAAAAGGCTAACATAACAGAAACATATGTTTCAGATTTAACAATATAATTTAAACTGAGAAAATAGAAAAATGATCTCAGACAATAAAATCATCACTCTAGACTAACAACTGAAGCCTGTTAACAACAGCAGTGACTTAAACACTGCATTTTCTGTAAGTACTAGTAAGTCTCAGTCTCTGCTCTGACTTGATCCTTACAGATTTGCTTTATCCTGGTTTAATCATGAACTATTTGCACCAAGATCCTACAACATCCCAATGGGCTTTTGCTGCCACTCCAGGTTCTGTTAAGTGCATGATTGACTCAGTGACTGCATTAATGTCCACAATTTTACCAGGATGAACATACTGCAAAGGTGCAAGATTGTGGACATTTAGGCAATCATTGAGACAACCAGATTTTCACCAGCACATTCGCGTACGGCGGCTTGACCTAGGTGTGAGAGTTAAAGTCCATTGTGATATATTGTAGCAGCTGATTAAAGATTAAATGAGTCTGTGAGATTGAAGTTCTCAAAGTACTGTGGGAGACTTATTAGCACTTATAGAAAATGCATGCCATGTTTTCAATATTGTCGGTTTAAACGGTATTCTTAAATTTAAATGCAGTTCAGAGAAATAGGAAATCATCAATAAAATTGCAAGAGATACCTATAGGTCTGACCACATTTTTTTAAATAAATAAAATAGAGCAATAATTAACTTCATTGATTGAAAAGAGGTGAATTATGATTGAGAATAACTTTCTTTTTAGTTTCCCCACTCTGGCACAACAAAAAGTGTGGCGAAACAAACATGACAAACTCACATGAAGCAAATACTAGAGATTTTAAAGAGCTTGGAGGAACTGTTTACTAACTAAAGCAGCCAGGCTGTCATTATAGGGGCATGTGTAGGGCTGGTGGAAAATTATAGCGCTTATCTAAATATAACTTTCTTCAATATTAAAGTCCAGAGTGCCACACACTAGTCTGATGTTTGATGTTAACTAGGTTGGCAAGTAAGATTATCAAAATGAATGTCCCTCACAACAAAAGTTCAGGTGACATAGAACAAAGAGACATCGCCGTGGCCACTTTAACTTCAGCTCAAATGAGGAAATATCACTGATGAGGGAAGTCAATTTTGACGGTGTGGAAATATTTTGGCTACTTAAAGTCTAACAAGAGCCAGAAAGGCATGTGCAACAAAGTTACATAATACTCTGAACCCATTTCACATTTTTAGACTGTATCATCCTTTAGAGCACAGAGAACAGAATAACTGCAGTCCCAAGCGAGTGCTGGAAGTCGATCCCCAAGAACCAGTGATCTACTCTGTGCAACTAACACTCCACTTCTCAGCAGCAACAGCCACAAACACCTCACAAATGCAATAGTGTATTGCATTGTGAAGACACGGCACCGGTTGTGTAAGTGTGGTTTGGAGAGAAGACCTATTCATCATGTTCTGATAATAAAGAAAACTTTAAACTACAATTAAACTTCTGATTCTTCGGTTTTGACTCAGGAGCCAAAAGTAGCCTTTAGACAACAACAATATTTATTTGACGTATACTGTGATAATTATCATTATCAATCAATATTAAAAAAATGTATTTGTGATCATATTTTTGCCCATATCTCCCAGCCCTGGGTGTATCCAACAGACAGGCTGACTACACCTTATGACACTGGTGTCTGGGCCAACTCTCATTGGACAAGAGAGCAGTGTCAGGATGACTATTCCTTATAGGCCAAGGACTCCCAAACTTTTTCATGTCAAGGACCCCCCAAGTAAAGACACTTTAGACAGACTACAGACACCCATTTGAAAAAGGTCTTTCCTGCAGGTGGGGAACTATCAGTGGAGAACGTGAAACCTCTGATCAAATTAGTCATATCCATATCCATTCTCTCATTGTTTCTACCAAAAGAAGTAACGCTGAAATGGAACTAATCCACATTTCGTTGGAGGCCCAGTGGAGCCTCACCCCCACTGCCCTTGGCCCTGTTATTTGGGCAAAAGCGCATCAGATAGATTATCCTCAGGGCGTAGCTAGGAATTATGGGCCTTATGTACAGGAGGGGACTGTGGGCCCCCCTCCACTTTCCTCTTGCCCGCACACCGCCATTATTCCATCTATGACAAACATCTGTGTCTACCCATCCACAACCCCACATCTCCACACATTCATTTACTGATCAATTATCAGACACATCCCTAATTGAAATTATGGGTTTTGGGCGCTACTGTGATGCCGCTGATCGGCTGTGGTAATCACACTTTCAGCAGTTATCCCCTATTCAGAATCTGTCTAGGGAGGACGATTTAGTTTTATTCTGCACAGGAAAAAACCTTGCCAAATTTTATTCCTGCTTGCTCTCAGACAATACAGCAGTTGCTGTGTCACATTTTCGAGACAGTATTATTTCTTTGCGGTGTTGTAGATTTCAGCCAAACCCTGTTTCAAAACCAGAGTGGTGTGAAATAAAATTATAAATATTCATAACTGTAGCCTACACTTGAGGTCTACAAAAAGCATTTTAGTCCAGACACTTTACCTGGGCCCTGGGTAGTCAGCACCCCTATTCCCCTACTACAGCGCCCCAATTTATCCCACAACTTCCAACAGCTCTATCCAAACCATCTGGTTTTGATGCAGTTCTGTAATGTCATGAAATTACTGCCTATAACAACACTCCTTTATTTAAGCCTCTGTAAAATGAAAGAACGCAAATGTTCAGTCAGTCTTTGATAATTAGTCTTCCTCCAAGCATTATAAGTGTTGAACAGTCGCTAAACAAAGTGGTTGCTATAGAATACATCAGTACCAGTATGAGTGGTGATTTTCGGTTAGCGCATTAATATTTACATTAGGCCTACTTGTTATGCGGTCAGAGGAACTGTGCGTTTACAACAGTTTCAAACGTGACTCAAGCACGTAGACAGTTTACCCGGTGGCGTCAGCACGTAACGAGGCCGTTGCTTTGCATTAAAGTAGGTAGGTAACGGTCCTCGAGGGACGGTGTGTTACCGTATGTCATTTACCTGCCACGACCATTTTCTCCTCTCTTCCCTTCAGAGCGCGGTCTTTGGTTGGCATTTGGGTCTTATCTGCCATTGTAGCAGCGACAACGAGCGACACAGAGACTAGAAGATGCCAAGCGGTCTGTGTATGTGCTTGGGAGAATACAGTAACTGTAAACATGGTTGAGTCTTCCGGACAGCCTCCATTGCGCCACGCTGTTGCGTTGCATCGGGGAGGGGAGAGGAGGAGTGAGGAGGCGACGGCGAATCGCCATCAGTATGAATATTCATCGTGCGTGGGCAACGTCGTGCACTGCATATTAACTAGTCAGGGGGTTAATATGACTTTGGCACAAAAGCCTACATTGCACCCTGTGCGGGAACGAAATTAAATTTAAATAAATATCCACATTAAGAACGCCGTTCAGCATGCAAATGAGCGTTCTCCATCAACTCTCATTCTGTGGGAGGCGCCTCTGGTAGCTCAGGCTGCAAAGAGGCTGGGTGGGTTTCGCTTTGTGGTTAATTTCAAATCAAGGAATGCATGTTTGGGGTTAATCCTGGGAGTTACAGCTTCAGGAGTCCACCACTAATAGCCTTCAAATGGCTCCAATTGTGTGTGCAGGATAGGCTAGACCTTTATGGATTGGCTGCATCATCCTTTATACAAATGTTATAAAGCATCTCGAAAGAAAAATCACTTTCATGTTCCTATATGGACTTGTAGTGTGTCTGTGGTACTCAACAGTGGCCTTATCGTAGGCTACTTTATATATATATATATATATATATATATATATATATATATATATTTATCTCCTATGGGATCTCTATAATATTTCTAGTTTTGCTGTGATATTTGTACAGTATCCTACTAAAACATATCATAGAATTACTATAGTTATTTCCCATTAGAGATTCAAACACACCTGCAAAATGTTCTAGTGACTATTGCATATACAAGGTATTTTCCTCCATACTGCAGCGGGACATGGTTAATAGACACGTCTGTTTGTGACTTGGCCTTTCCAAGTCAAGACATGCTTGCCTTGAACTGCATCCATCATCTGGATAATAGCTGTACTGTAGCCTGCAATGTTAAGTGCCCAAGAATTTTCTCAGTAATGCAAAGCTGGGCCTGGCTTCCTTTCTGTTCTAGATGGAAAACCCATGGAAACCCCCCCCCCCCCCCCAGAGAGCACCGAGGGTCACAGGCCCGGACTGGTCAGTTCACACCAGTGGCGGTTCACACACAGAAAATCATTTCATTGCTCTCTGTCTTTTCACTGCACCCTGACCGAGTGATGTGATAGTAACGAGGGTGATTATTTATGTGTGGGAACTTAAGCATTCTTGTGTATGCTCTGAACCATCATTCTGTCAGTAACAAGGTAAGAATTCAGGGCATTATTCCTATATCCTGCAAGCCAGAATAACATCACACCCTGCTGCAACCCTGCTTTCTCTCTCTCTCTCTCTCTCTCTCTCTCTCTCTCTCTTATCTGCTGTGGAAATGAAGCTCAATCACCTGCGGAGGAGCTGAGGGCGGCACAGGGGACTTTGCAATGCAAATGCCAGGTAATTACCCGAAAGCTAGGAGAGTGGAAGCACACGGATGAAAATAGAGCAGGCAGAGAGAGGGAGAGAAATAGATGAACCGAACGCTGGGTTCACATGCCTGTTGATGCAGGATGATTGGGGTACTCGGAAGGGATGTAGGGAGAGGAAAGGAGCGAGGGAAGAAGAGGAGGAAAAGGAGGGGTGTACTACAGGGATGAGAACCACATCCATACAGAGAGCCCACGGTGTGTGTTAATTTCCTCCCTGTGTGTGTGTGTGTGTGTGTGTGTTTGCATCTGTATGCCGGTGTGTGTGTGTGTGTGTGTGTGTGTGTGTGTGTGTCTTCTTCTTACAAATAATCAATCCATTTAGGATTTTCCCCAGTCTCTGGAAAGATCCCCTCATGGCTGTATGCTTCATGTGATGGATGAAGGATCTACTTTAATTCAGAACAACATCTATGGAGAATAAAACCTGTTTTTTGCATGAGTGCTGCAGCAGTGTGTGTGTGTATGTGTGTGTGTACTTTTATGCATATGTGTGTGCGTCTGGGTGCTTGTGTGCACACACTGTACCAGTCAAAAGTTTGAGTACACTTGCTGGAAACTAGATTGTGTTCATAACTGACAATATTCGTATTAGTGGTAATAATCGTATAAGTTTCTGTAAATGCTTGAAAATACTTGAGAAAGAGAACACATCTAAATCTTAGATTCTTCAAATAGCCACCGTTTGCCTTAATAACAGCCTCACAAACACGAAACATTTGGCTAACAATTTCAGCAGGAAATCATCAGCTCTTCTGCAGCAATTCCCAGAGATGTAGGGGACTTGCGGGTTGCTTTGCTTTGACTTTTCTGTCCAGTTCGTCCCATGCAAGTTCTATGGGGTTGAGGTCTGGAGATTGGGCAGGCCAGGTCATTAGTTTGAGTTCTCCTTCGCTTTACTTCCTCGCCAGATAGTTCTTGCACAACTTTGTGGTGTGTTTCAGGTGGTTATCTTGCTGAAGAATGAAGGACTGCCTAACTCGCCGTAATCTTAATGGAATGGCATGCCTCTGAAGTATGCTATGACAGCCATGCTGGTTGAACTTGCCATGGACTTGGTAAAGATCACCAACTGTGTCACCAGCAAAACAAACCCCAGACCATGACACTGCTTGACAGTGGGAGCCACACATGCAGAACTCATACGCTCACCCTCTCTGCCTCTGACAAATACTCAGCGGTTGGACCCAAATACTTAAGATTTTGACTCTTCAGTCCATGAGACCAACTTCCACTCCTCAAACGTCCAGTTTCTGTGTTTTTTTGGCCCATGTATTTATCTTCCTCTTATTCTGCATGGGCCAAAAAAACTCAGAAACTGGACATGTGAGGAGTGGAAGTTGGTCCATGCAAGTATCTTCCTCTTATTCTGCATTCTTGACAACAGTTTTTCTAGTAGCATTTAGCTGAGCTTGTATTTCAGAGGCAGTTAATCACCGGTTTCGCAGACTTGTGACTCAAATGAACTTGTTCTCTGATTCTGAGGTCATCCTTGGCTTGGCTGACATTGTTCGCTCCTGATGAGTGCCAGTTCCTTCGAATCGTTTGATGGTCTTGGCCACAGCAGTTGCAAAGCTCTTGTGATTTGTCTGCAAGATTGACCTTTAATTCTTAAAGTAATTAGAGACTGTCTTTTTTTCTTTGCTTAGCGTATTTTGCCATTTTCTGCTCCCTTACATTCAATAATGACAAACTAATGCTACGTATTTTTGTAGTAATCATGGACCAACACCTGTTAACCATAATTGGTGACAAAAGGTTAAAGGAGAACACTTTAATATTTTGACCAGTGTTCTAACACTGTATTATACACATTTCAGATTTTTAACTGGCTTGGGCTTCAGATTGAAATCCTCTTGCTTTGTATGACCATTTTGTTAAAATTTACAAGATTTCCATTTTCATCTAAAACTAAAATTTTTGAATGCAACTGACTTATGATTATCTGCATATATAAGTACAAAACAGGTGTACTCAATCATATGACTGGTACTGTACACATGTATGTATATGTGCTTGTGTGTACATATGTGTGCGTGCACTGTAATGGGTGTTTCTGTGCATGTGGTGGGTGTTTGTGTGTGTATGTGTGTGTGTGTGTTCTTGTGTGTTCTACCGGAGGATTTAGTGGGTATGCCAGCTTGCAGCTGTTTGATTGTCAGTGAGTGAGAGTGGAGAGACGTGCAGATGTGAGCGAGTATCAAAGAGATTATGAAATGACCTGGAATTAAACACCGCAGTAGTTTTGAACTGGGTAGTGTGGCACGTTAAGCCTCCTGTTTGACTGAGAGGTCGGTTACACCGCTTGGAAAGCTATACATTGTAAACCCGGTTTAGACAATAGAAATATGTCTACTTTTCAACGCAGTTTGGCGCAATTTTATTTAATGAACAAACATACAGTTATATTTATGTGAGGTACATTTAGGATTCAAGACGGGATTCTAGCATTGGGTTTGTTTGTTTGATTGTCTGTTTGTGTTTTTGTGGTAGATATTACCAACTAATAGTGTGACTCACAAGCAGTTTGCACCTCGATTCAATAGCTGCCTCTGATTAACATCTGAACAGAACAGGAGCCAGCCAACCAGAAAACTGTTTTGGCGATTTAGTGTAATTGTGGCTTTGCTAAAGTCTCACTTCGCCTAATTAGAATAATAAATCACGCCGCCTCGTTGTTTTCAAAGGGCCCTCCATCGTCTCGCCGAAGCAGGTGGGATTGTGGGATGGTGTGAAAAAAACAAAGGGTTTGATTGCTCTGCTGAAGCTACAGTTAGATAAAAGCAGTGTGGCGCTCTCCAGGGGATTCATATTCAAAACTAAACCGTATCAATTCATAGACGTGAGTGGGAAAAGCCAACTTGACAAATTTTGATTCATACCCTGGCGCACGCTTGACTTCACTTGACATAAATCACTTTGCTCATTGGAAAATAGAGAGAAGAGACAGGGGTTTTGTTTGAATGACATGAAAGGTTGAGGGGAGATTGCATGTTAGTACCTTTCCAGGGTGGTTGATGTGTCTTAACACTCACTCAGTTACTTTGTCCAAGGAAGTAAGTACACATAATATACAGGCCATAATGTAGTACCAGGGCACCTTGCAAGGTGACCTCTCTCTCTCTCTCTCTCTCTCGCTCTCTCTCTCTCTGTCTCTCAAATCATTTGGCCTTTGCTCATGAGTGGCTTTACCAATGTCTTTGCAAATTTCAGAGAGCCAGGCAGAATGTCTGCAATCGGTCTAGGACACTTTTATGCAGCTCATCTTAGATACAAAGAGACAGGGATAGAGAGAAAGAGATAGAGAAAAAGAAAGCGAGAGAAAAAAGAGAGAGATGGTTGTAGCTAGCTGAGTGCAGCTAGTGCCAGTCCACTTCCCCTCCCTCTGGCTCTACGCTGGTGCTCCACCCGTGCTAAGAGTGGCTGGGCTAAGCCACTCTTGCCCTACATACAGCCTAAACAGCAGATTACGCCCTGACTGTCCCTCTAATCCCATGCACCGGGGCATGTGCCACTGTCACCATGCACCAACCACCCAATCACCCTGCAGCCACCGTCATACTGCCTGCTGTTCTGCTGCCCGAACCCCCATTCCCATAACATTCATACATTCATAACAGTTATTTGGGATTTGTATTTCTATTTGGATAAAGCATACTGGAAGTATAGATATTGAAATATTTATCTGTTGGCCTACACTACACCCATCTCTCTCTGTCTCTCTCTCTCTCTCTCTCTCTCTCTCTCTCTCTCTCTCTCTCTCTCTCTCTCTGTCTTCCCTAGCAACACCCTGTCCCATCCTCCCTCAGTGCCCCCCCACCCCCACCCCCCACCCCCTCCTCTTTCTAGTTTTAACTACCTCATGACCACCTGGCATGGGATAGCTTCCTCCAGTCCCTCAGCCTCACCTAAACCACCAGGCCTGAGATTAGGGTTAATCTGGACCTTGTGTCATCCTATATCTATCCACCACCCCCACAGCCCATTCTTCCTTCCCTCCCTCACTCCCTCCCTCCTCTTCACCAAAGAGGCTTTGGTTTTGAAATCCTTTATAGTGAACCCCCTCTCCTCTCGCACAGCCTCTATGCCGGCTGCCAACTCCAACTTTTCCTCCCGCACCACATCCTCAGCCAATCCTTGAACAGATACTGGTACAACCTGTCCCCAAGCTATGTTGATTATGGGATGTGGAGTGAAGGTTTCTTTTTTCCTTTTCTTTTAAAAAAAAAAATACATTTCCCCTTTTGAATTACTAAGGACTATTAAAGTCTGCACATGCAGTGGTAACGTGGCTAAATTTATCCTAAAATGAAATTCTTGGTATGTGTGTGTGTGTGCATGTGTTCAATCATATATGTGTGCATGTGTTTGCTTGAGCATGCACTTATTAATGACTATAGTTAGTGAGTGCGCATATGTGAGGACTTGCTGTAATCGTGTGTGTGCGGCTGTTTGTGCACGCATCCGTGAGTCCATGATTGTTTGAGAGTGCTTGTGCAATTCATATGGACAAGGGATTTAGATGAGAGTCTAGAGAAATCATCCTCCACTCCGCTGTCCCAATCACCCAACCCCCAGCGCATTTAGCCAGCCAGGCTCGCATACTCTCTCGGTCCTCTCACCCCGAGGACAGAGCAAAGGCACGGAGGCCTGAGCTGGATGAAGAGATGCCACAATGCTGCAGAGAGCAAGGACGCAGAGAGAGCGAAGACAAAAAAAAGGGGAAAAGATACAAAGTGCTACAGCCCCTTTTCATTTTTGTCTCCGGAAATAAATGGCAAATTCTCCCTCGAGCAAAGCCTCCTTTCTTGAGTTGAAAAGCCAGGAAGAAGCACTTGGCAGACAGAAACTAGTAAAATGGAGAGAGAGAGAGAGAGAGAGGGAGAGAGAGAGAGAGAGAGAGAGATGTAGGCCAACAATAAAGTGTTCTCTCTTAAGGTGCAGAGAGAAAGACCCTTGAGCATGAAAACCTGCATGAGTTGGACGATTTAGTGAAAAAACTACATGGAGGAATTTTTGAATTTTTGAAACAATCACAGGATGCTGATCTTATTATGTTAATGTAAAATTCCCTGTCCAATCATAATTATCCAAAATGTGAAACACTGTTCAGTGCTTTTATATTAAATAGATAGTCATTTATTATTAAAAAAGACTAAGTGCATATAGCTCAACAGTGTGATTATTTATACAGGTCACTCATGGTTCAATCATATAATGTCCATCCAGCAGATGCATAAGAGGTTCCTCAAGCCTCCAAGACACACACACACACAAACACACACACACGACCTTGATGACATCATGGTTTATGTAGCAGACTGTAATGTAGAGCGGTGGGATGGGATGGACAAGATGCTCCGTAAATGGATTAGGAATATGGAATCCCAGTACCTTGAGGAAAATGTGCAGCGGTGAGGTGAGAGTGACCGATAGATAGATAGAGAGAGAGACCGACTGATGAAGGGAGAGAGAGAGTGACAGAACATGCTGAGAGAGGAAAAAAGAAGTAGGAGAGCGAGGGAGAACGGGGAATGTTCAAAGTGATTGTGCGAGAGTGGAAAATGTCCACAGAGAACAAGAAAGAGGGAGAGAGCTATGTAGTTAATGGATGTAAATTAATTGCTGTCATGTGGATTCTGATCCCAATAAATCAGGGTCAGTGTGGTCTCCTGTGCCCTCTCTGCACGGCTTGGAAAAGGCTCTGTACAGGGAGCCTTGATCTGTTACACACACACACACACACACACACACTGTTATTCGCATGTTATAAAGCATGTGAATCTACACCATGAACAAGTGTTTTTGTCAAGAAATGTGATAAATTCCTGAAGGAGAATTGCGATAATATACAAACAACCACTAAACACATTCGCTGAAATGGAATCTATGGAACCAGAAAAATTTGTGTATTACATGTAATAAAATGTGGATAAATGTAACATAAAATAAAAGTCTTTGCAGCATCCTTAACACTTGCTGCTGTATAACCTGCCCGCTGAATGATACACTGGGATCCTGTGTGCTGTGGCATAAGATACCAGGCACCGTGATGAGCTTTTTAAAAATGCACCTCAAGTCCAAACAGAATGTCGGATGCCAACTAGTGCAGACCTAACTGGGTTATAAATGCTATGTGGTCCACTGAATTAGCCATGCCTATTACTGAAAATTACCACTGTGCTTTCTGCTTAACTAGGCTGCAAAATTGATTTACCTTATTTCCCCAGTCTATGACCATCACAAAGACATCCTGTTATTATTAGGGCTATGAGTATTATTGTATGTGTTAATCAGAAAATACATGAACCATGTATTTTAATTACAAATCATACAAGGGCAATTTTAAAAACAAAAGCCTTTTGAAAAACTCATAACGCGTTGCCCACACATTAAAAGAAGCCGCCACACTGCAACAACACCAAATCATAATTTGACGAAAAAAAAAAAAAAAGTCTTGGCACATCACTGCCAGTGCTGATGTTAATGTTTCTACATTTTTTAAACACATTTCATTCATTACACTTTAACGTACAGTATGCCCCATATATATATACACAATATTTTCTTTGATACTGTATGCCCCAAAGCAAATCTCTCATGTTCAAACAATAATATCTGAACATGAGAGAAATGGTGCAAAATGGGAAGTAGGTCACGTAGCAATTTATTTGACAAAAAGGGATGGGGGTGGGGAACTGGGGCACGGTGTACGCAGAGGCAGCAGCAAAAGGGAAGGTTTTTGGGAACGCAGATCAGATGGTGTGTGTTTGCGTGTGCACTTGTGTGAGAGAGTGTGTGTGTGTGTGTGTGAGTGTGTGTGTATGCACGTATGTGTCAGAGCTGGAACTAAAGTTAGGAGCTGTTAAAGGCTCTTTCAAGAACTGTTTGTTCAGTAGAATTCATGAAATTAATTAAATAAATGCAGGCCCAAGGAAACACAATCGCGTACATGTACCTTTCTCTGTATTTAGTAAATATAACAAACACACACACACACACACACACACACACACACACACACACACACACACACACACTCCATCAGTGGCTCCACTGCCCAGTCTAATGAAATTGAAACTGATATTCTGGTCATTGGACCATATCAGCACATCTGACCCAGAGAGTGTCAGGGGCATTGATCAGTTGTCAATGAAATGTTCCCCCCTCACCCACCCAAACAAACACACACACACACACACACACACACACACACACACAAACAAACATGACACCGTGTTCTACCACTGATATTTACAGAACATCCAAATACACAGGCAGTCATAACCTACTGTAAATATGTATTCCCCCTGTGCAGACACCCACATACACATGAGCTCTATGCCTGCCTCTCGATCCTGTTTAAATCCCGTCACCACCTCACATCACAGCTGTATGATATGCAAGTGCATGAAGGCCATATACCTCTGTGTTCTCCAGTGACCTATAGCACTAACAGCCAGGGCTTATCTAGGAGCGCAGTGATGCACAGTGCCTGTGCACGCGCTCAGACTCTGAAGTGTCGATAAAGCTTACTGTATTTGGAATGTCTTCAGGTTCGGATACCACCAGGCCAGAATACTGAGTCATCGCTGAAAACTTCGATGATGTTATTTTGGGATAAAAAAAAAAACATTTCAATAAAAATGCAAAACAGTGTTTTACATAACAATAAATTCCAAAGGCAGGTGTTGAATTACAAAACGTGGAGTAAAAATCTAAATTATTTTGAAATATTTTCCCTGGATTAATTGTGAAGTGCTGATTATGTGAATTTCACACGATGCGTAAATCTCAAGCGAAGCAAAAAATATGAAATTAGATTTATATTAATTTGTTTCGCTCACTGATTGATGTTTTGCTCAAGTTAATTTTTTGGAGTTGTTAACAAGGGACATTTCTGTGTGATACACTGAATTCATTTCTGTGCTGCAATAAACCCCTCTGCAGAGCTGCAATACAGATTTTCATGAAAACTAGAATTAAAAAAGAATTGCCACAAATAAGATTCCTCTCTGTTATTACAAAAGGGAATTTTAGAATTATTTTTATTCAGCAAATGACGAAATGGAACATCCAGCATATTTATTCAGCAAATGACGAAATGGAACATCCAGCATACAGACGGGTGTATTTCATATACCACCTAAACAAATACACATACTTATAAACAAATCCACTCATGGAGTATTAGGTTTATGTGTTTAAATCACAGTCCCTATTTGCATATCCAGAGTCTATCTATGTACTCTGTACACAATCTAGACAATCTGTGCAGACTGCACTGAGGATCTGTAAAGCCACATTAACACATGAGAGAGGCTCTGGAGCACCAGTCTTTTCTAATGACTCGATAATCCGACCCAAATGCTGCCTGCCTGCTAATCTCTCCATCAGATTACCAACCTAGGGACGAGCACTGTCTATTTGTCTCTGCCTGTCTCTCTCTCTCTTCCTGCCTGTCTGTCTTTCGGCCTGTCTGTCTGTCTCTCACGCAGCTTGTCTCCTTGTATAACTGCCTGCCCGTTTCCCTACCAGTCTCCGCACTTGTCTGCATGATAAAAATTCCTTGCTTGTTTCTCTGTCTGTCTAGCTAGCTGTCTGCTCAGTAGGCTTGTGTGCTTGTCTCTGTCTCTCCGCCCGCTCTCTTGCCCAGCTTTTAAAATGGAGGATGGGGTAGTGGGACATCAGCGCAGCCAAAAATCTCCTCCGTCTCTCCTCAACATATCATAAACATGCACACGGGTAAACATGCTCAAACATGTCTGCATATACGCATGTAATTTCTGTTCATGTATATTACATTGTACATTACATGTTTGACACAAATTGCAGGAGCAATAAAGTGGAGTCCCATTCCACAAAAATGTATAAAGGAAAAATTCAAACTGTCCTCTCTCACATTCTCTCTCCAAATCCATCTCCATATCCCTCAGAAATGGAAAGGCAAGCTGTCTCCATCGTTCCACTCCAAAGCTCTGGTGCAACGTTATTGTGCATTTCATGTAAACAGATCTAAACTAATGTCCTATTTGTCACAGATAGACCATGTCTGATTCTATATATTCACTATAAAACACAGCCGCTGTTTTCTGCCTGCAAGGCCCTACAAAATGTCTCTTTGATTTTGCAGAAGTCATTCTGTGTGTGCCTGTATGTGTATGGTTGTGTGTTTGAATGTGCATATATGTGTATGCACGTGTGTGTGTGTGTGTGTGCATGTGTGTATGTGCATGTGTCTTCATGTGTATGTGTGTGTGTGTGTGTGTGTGTGTGTCTGTGTGATAGCTCTCTCTCTCTTATAGCTCCAACTCCTATTGACAGTCTGCTGAAACACATAGTGCTACTATATGACATTTAGCTTTTCACAAAAAATAACACTTGACGCAACCAATTCTAAGTGAACATGTCGGTGTATTATCCCTAAATACCTGGCAGTTTGTGCAGTTTTAGTGACAGACTAGTGACAGATCATATTTTCCATGAAAACTGCACAAAAATAATGCATTAAATTGTAGGCCATTTTACACCGTCAAAATATGTAATTCTGCACGATATTGAAAGAGATATTTTACCCCTTTCCTAAAATGGAGATCAAAGGGTGCATGTGTGAATGTGTGTCAAATTGCTACGGGGCAGAAACCCAGCCATTTAGCCTACACAGTCTTGGTAATGCCTAACAAATATCACACTACCACCAGTGACCAAAAACCAGACAGTTCAAACCGCCAGAATCACTCCTAACCATTAGAGATAAACTGTGCATAATGTACAAAAATGATCAGAATCATTCTGTACTGAAGAAAGCAAAACAGAGGTAGCAGACTATTTGACATCACTGAAAAGAGTAATCATCTCAACAGCCAATGTGTTTTTCCTAAAATGTGCTTTGAGTGTCCATGTTCAGACAGAAAATTAAATCGATAAACAGTTACTGCACACATTTTTGAACACATTTCAAGCACAGAAATCTATTTGATATTTGTGTTGAAGAGATGATTTCATTTGAATTATACTAAAATGTAATTGCTTTAATTACAATAAATCTGACTGTGAGATCTAATATGTAGTATGGTATTAGAATGGCAAAAGGCCAAATTAGTTCTGGAAAAATTGGCAAAACTAAGACTGTTAGCCAATATAAGTAACATTTCTTGAATAGAGTGGGATCAGTCAAAACATGTACATGTAAAAAAAATTCACTCATACAAAATGGATCTATTCCTACAGAGATATGACAGTTCTAGGTGTCGACACAATTCAAAATAATGGCAATGGTTAGGAACGGCGATATCGGGATGAGCTAAGTGGTGAAGTGAAGCATGAGACGGGAAAGAGCGATGGAGAGCTGGAGGTAGCGAGGGATGGAAAAAAGAGGGGTGAAAGGCGAGGTGAGGTGCGCCCCGGTATAGATTCAGCGGTGCTAGAGGACGGGAGTGTGTGCGCGTGTGTACGAGTGTGTATGTCTGTGTGTGTGTGTGTGTGTGTGTGTGTGTGTGTGTTAGAAGAGGGGAGGGGGGTGCTGCTGCGGCTGTCCATTTCCCGGGATCAGCTGATGGCCGGGGATGATGGAGCGGAGAGGGGTCAAGGGTCAAAGCCTTGCATTGTCAGCCGAGCCCCGCTGTCCCATGGGGTTCCCTCCCTCTCTCTGCCCCCTCCTCCATCCATCCCCCACCGCCTCCTGCACATTTACATACATTTATCAGCGCTGCTCGTCGCCCCGGCTGGCCGCGCCGAGGATGCACCGCACGCTTTACTGGCTGCCTGCCCCTGCAGTCGGAGCCACTGCAGCCTATGCATTCGCTACGCATCCGTATCTGTAAGCATTTTTATATCGTATGCAGTCATGGCTGCCATGGTACATGCATGTGCATCTGCACGGCATGCGTGTGTGTGTGCTTTATATATACGTGAATGAAAGTGTGTCTATATGCACATCTGTGCGTATGTGTGTGTGTGTGTGTGTGTGTGTGTGTTCGAGTGTGTACATGTGTGCAGGACAGGATAGGGTCTCCCCTCCCCCCAGCATTAGGCCTACCCGTCCTCACCCCCCCACCCCAACCCCCCCCACACATACCCCCCCCTCTCTCTCCCCCCTCCCCCCTTGCCTGTGTAATCCCTGCCAGCTGGCCCCGTTGGCTAATCCCTCTGCACTGATCAGCTGGGCCACGCATCCAGTACGGGACAGGACAGGGACAGGGGCAGATAGGGGCGGGACGCTCTGTGTGTGTGTGTGTGTGTGTGTGTGTGTGTCTGCATGTGTGTGTGCGTGCGTGTGTGTGTGTGTGAGGTGGGGGGTGGTGTCGACCAGAAAGCATAAATTGAAGCCCGTGCCTTTGCCTCGGCGCAGTGTGTCTGTGTGTGAGCCAGTTGCCTGTTCTCCTCCGTCCGTCCATCCCTCTCTCTCTCCTTCTCCTCCTCTCCCTGGATCCTTATACATATATACCTACCCGGCTTATATATGTATATTTTACATTTTGGGCTTTTTTTTCTCCTTCCTTTTTTTGGGTTTGTCTTGAGCAGATTCAAATGGATTTTTTTTTTTCAATGGGGGTGATTGGGGAGAATTTAGCTGAGTTTTTTTTTTTCCGCTACCCTCTCTCCTCTTTCCCCTGACTGCATGCGTGACACCTGCCTGCCTCCCGTCCCTCCAGCCCCTTGTCCGCCATCCCACTACCCCCTGTGTGCCTGCTCCCCTGCTCTTCCCAACCCACAAGGACCTTCACAGGATGGAGCTGCGCAGTCAAAGCTACAACTACAGCAACAACAATAACAACACCAGGACCGAGGACCTGAAGGAGGAAATACTCTGCAGCTCCTCTCTGCTATTTTTTTTCCTCTTCTATAGAACAAGGATATATTTGATCTGAACAAACCCTATTCTGCCCGTGCTACTGTAGTATTCTATAAGCAAATAGTATAAAGGAATCAAGCGCAGTGGTCAAGATTTTAAAAGGAAAGGGATTTTAAATGTAACTATTGCAGTTTTTCTGGATGTGAGAGTCTTGCGTAATCGCACAGAGGCTAATCCTTCCTCTTATGTTTTATCTTTGTGTCATACAGCTGTATTTACTGTTTGTTAAATTCCTCATCTGTGCATGTAGTTATTCCCCACAGGATGGAGATCCTTGTTATTTAGGTTCTGTTTTTCAGTCTGTACATGGCTATAGTTACATGCGCAAATACAGAGTGCACAGTGAGAGAGAGAGAGAGAGAGAGAGAGAACAGTAGAGAAGAGATGGAGAGTAGGAGGGAGGAAGGGAGGGAGGGAGGGAGGGTTAGGGGAGAGATAACGACACAGCTTTACCAACTGTAATGAAGAACTGCTTGGTCTGGTTAAACCGCACCGAGCTCTTAACCAGGAGCAGCGGAGGCAGTGGTATGGTGAGGATAAGGCATAGCCGCGCAGCTCAGCGTGCAGTCATACATATCTAGTCGTCATCCTTTGTTTTGCTCTGAGGGGAAGATGGTCTGCAGGAATGGTAGCAATCAGGTAGCTGGGCTGCTGCTCTCTTTATGGTGCAACAAAGGTAGCTTCATCTGTCTCTCTCTCTCTCCCTCGCTCTCTCTCCCTCCCTCTTTCTCTGTGCTCTCCTCTCTCTGTGGTGCTTTTTTAATGATGTGCTGTAGCATGTGTATACACAGATTGCCTTAATGGTGCGAATGCTGCTTTTGATGATCACTAGATGTGTTGTTTTTATTTCTGTTCACATATTGTTGCTGGAAGCCCTTTCTGACACACACACACGCACACGCATGCATGAATTTACACACGGGCACCGCTCAGCCAGAGGAATCACAATGTCATGATATTATGTTTGCTGTTTCTGTGTTCTGTGCATGCATGTATTTGTATGTTGAAAGTCTGTGTTTTCATGGTAAGGAGGGGGAAATGCATGTTGGTGTGGGATTAGCATGCAATGTACTTTGACGTGTGAAAGGACCGCATAGCCGCCTGTGAGCCTGCAGGGAGGAGAGATCACAGGTGAGGAAAGAGGAATGAGAAAGTCAAACGGTGGGACGTGCGTGGACGGACTGACAAAAAGGATAGGGTGCACTCCTGAGATTATGACAGTGACAGGGCGACTAGTGTACACGGTGACAAAACGAGGTTCAACGATAATCAAGGGATGGAAAGGAAGAGGAATAAAGAAAGAGTTGGTGTGATGATGCACTAACCGAGCGAGGGAGAGTGTTGCTGGAAGCAGGGCAAGTGAAAGAGGAAGAAGACAGGATATGCAAAGGATGGGAGGTGAGGCGGGTTTGGAAGTTTGGGTTTGAGCTCTTTGTGTTCACAGTGGACCTTGATTTAATTTCAATACAATTAAGGCACGCGGTGAATGCCAAGAGAGAAGCCACAGTCGTCGCTCACCTGAGAGAACAGCACATAGCCTCTATAGGACAGGAGAACGGTACTGGTAACCACACAGATGGATACTCTTGTTCTCTATATGTATGACACTGGAGAGTATGAGATTAACAAGCGGTGACATTGGATAGTTTTAGAGAACCATGAGAACAGGCGTTAGGCAAAGAGGTTATAGAGTAGTAGTGACCTAAAACAGGTGTACAGATCAGTTAATTCTAGCCGGAGAAATCAAGGTAAGGAGATTCATACCAGAGGGAAATATACCACAATCACCGTGCACCAGTCTAATAACTTACTAGGTCCCATAATGTCAGAACAGACAGAGCCGTAGGCAGCCTACCAGTGTCAGTCCTGTGGCCAAATGGACAGAGGGATCACACCGGGGGGATTTGCCATGTGGTGACAGAGGGCCACTTCAAAGGTCTGTGTGTTTACGCATGAGCGTGCACGTGCCCGATCTGAGAGAGGGAGATGGGAAGAGAGAGGGAGAGAATGCTGTCAGAGCATGATGTGCTGTTTTAGGAAAATTACTCAGGTTTATTTATATATTTATTTTTTTGGACTGTGTTCTGCTATAGGCCTATCACTGAAGGCAATAACCTCTTCATTCTCATGCATGCTTTTTATTTTCTAAATCATATGTCAATTGAGCATATTTACACGACCATCTCCACTCTGAAAATATGGCCTTGCACTTTTTTAATTGAACAATCTTTTTCATTTATGAATTTCAGTATCAGGCTTTTGTTTGTGGTATTTGTTATGTGCAAAAAGTCTCAATAAAGAAGTCATTTCATGGACTACATTTCTATTTGTACAATCTAGTATTTCTTTTCAAAGTAAAAAGGCCCAAAGCACATCAAGTAATTTAAATAATGAGCTTCATTTCTACTCCTATAATCTCAGCGCTGTATCAAACGATTCAAGATCTGTAAATCGCTGTAGGCGATACAGATGTGAGTTGACCTACATCTCAAATGATGGAGGCGGAATAAGCAAAAAATGAAATGGTGGATTTCTACACAGATCCTTTCCGATCTAGATGCCATTTCACTTAGGCTGCTACTGGGAGCTTTAACGCTAGAAATATTTAACATGAAGGACATATAGGTGTAGCCTACATTTAAGACTCAGCGTGCCATTTGGAGAAAGAATGGATGAATTCATCACTGAAAAAATCATGCGTCATAGTTACAAGTAAAAAAAAAAAATATGAGTAAGATTATAAGCACATACAAATGCAAAACGCATTTCTTTTCCAAAATACGATTAGGTCTATATAATAATTCTTTATGTTTTCATATACAACTGGATGACATTTTATTCTAGTCTATGGCCCCGCGTCATCTCCCCGGAATTAGACCGCGCAGAGGGAAAGTGTGCCACATATGCTGAGACAGAGGTCATCAACTGTTTTAAGACCCCCACGTCTGTCTACACATTATGCATTTTCAAAACTCTCAATAGAATTGGGACAATAGGAGAAATGAAGGGGTGATGCTCAATATGTCAGTAGTGCGCAACCCCTCGGCATGGTAAGCAGGTGACCGCATGTAGGCCCACCCACCGGATAAAAACATTCATCATCCCATGACATTTTTCTCATTTTAGCCTATATTAAAAACATTTTGAACTGCAAAGGCTAGCTACAGCTTTTGATGCAAAATAATGCTGCGATATTAGTGCCAGGTGTGGGATTTTACAATCTAGGAAGGTCATTTTTTTATTGCTCCATGTTAAAAGGTTAACAAAAAAACCTTGTGGACTGTTGTGCATAATTTCTTCATTGATGTTTGGGAGATTCTGAGATTATGATAAAGAGGGAACTCTATTATTCACATTACCCTTTATGGCCTTTAAAATTTCATCAAGGCTTCGTGCAAAATATCTTAAATCTAGCTAAAAACTGGCACCCCTCCCTTCTCTCTTATATTTCTCCTCAAAGGAAGCCTTCATAGAAAAAGACAAAATCACCTAAATCATATAGCCTAATGAGATTGACAAATGCAGAACCAAAACTAAACATCGATGATTTTAGAAATTGCCTAAAAATAAAACTGCGCATAACTGTAGTCCCCATTGCTGCTATTTTGACTGTAGATTTTTTTTTCTTGCTCTATATGGCTGTTGGTAGAGGCAGCCTTTCCAAAATAAAACGCACGAGAAGAGAGAAGAAATCTAATTTAGTCATGTAAATAGAGGTCGGGTTAGACATGGCGAAGCGTCACTAATGGAAGAAAGAGATGGATGCCTTATGATAATCAGGGGAAATAAAGCAGAACCATGACCTTGCAGTGTAATATAGACCCACAGACACCACGCATTTAACGTGTATTTCTCTATTTGAAGGATTAAATATATTTTTAATGTTTTCTATTTGAATTGGACCTATATGACAGGATCTATTTATGAACCACTAGGCTATGATATTGATTGCCAATTTACATAATTTAGGATCACTTAAAGTAAGAGTCAGTGTCCAAATAATAAAGAAATATATTTGTGAATTTATTCCTACTATTTTTCTCTTTCTTTTCTATTTGTTCATTTAGTCTGAAGATACTACTCACACATGTTACTGGAGTCAGCGAAGGAGATTTTTTTTTTTTTACTCATAATGGGAAGCCTACATGATGCAGACATTACGGCGGATTATCACTGATATGATAATTCGAGTGCCTCTCATGTGTTTAGTGAACGGTATCTACGTTCTGCACATGAAACAAATAATTAAGCTTAAAAGTTCCCCCCTTAAACGCACGGGCACGCACTCACTCAAACACACACGCGCGCACACACACACACACACTACACCGCCGTCATCATATTTTGCCTCTGACCACAGGGCAAGTTTTTTTTTTATTTCTTTCCTTCTCTTCCATCCATTCAGCTCTAAGATGTGAGCGCTGACCTCCTCCCCTCCCCTCCTCTCCTCTCCTCCTCTCCTTCAACCCCCCACTTTCTCCCTATGGTCCCATTTCCTTTCTTCTCCTCCATCGTCTCGGTGGCTGTATCTGTCTCTCTGTTACGGCCTTTCATTTGCATCCCAGGAGGGGCTAAAGGCGTCCCCAGAGACGCGCAGATAAGGGTCACTGGAGATCCCCTCAGGCGGCATGTTTTCCACGCACCCAAACGCAGACAGGGCACGTGCCGTCGACCCCCGCCCCCCAACACACACACACACACACACACACACACACACACACACACACACACACACACACACACACACACACACATTCATTCCACCCTTCCCTCTCCAAACCCTCTCTTATTCCCTCACCCCATTCCCCAAAAAGCAGAGTTACAGGCCCTCTATTCTCCCCATTATATCCCACAGTTCTCCTGTTCCCACTCAACCAGAGCTTGAGCACCCTGTCTACACAGTCAGCACCGCCACCCCACCTCTAACCCCCAAGTGTTTCTCTAGAACAAGCAAATATAATAAAATAGGCAACCTGCATGACCTTCCATCGCTGCCATTTCATCACCCCGGGCGAACTAACAGCACCAATAAGCTCCACACTTTGCAAACCTGTCAGTGAAATTAAACTAGGCTATTATTATCATCATCATTATTATTATTATTATTATTATTATTATTATTATTATTGTAGTAGCTCCTCAGTGAGACCAGCGCATGTTATTCTGTAGTTTTATCTAATGCAGCCTATTGTACACGCATGGCTTCATCAGTTTTATCCGCCTTTAAAGTAATAGCCCAGGCCCGCACCTCACTGCTCTAGAGAGAGAATGAATGAAACCTCGGACCGCAACTTTCACTCATAAAAATGGCCAGCAGTCAAACTTTTTAATATCATAATGTAAACTAATGGAAACCAATTCTTGCTTCAGATGAAGACCACCTCATTGATTGCGGATTTTTTTTTTCCACAGCACTATCTATTGAGAACTTCCATGTGACAATTAATCTGAAATGCTTTGGTAAATTAAGACTCATTTAATTCCCATTTGTTTATTTCCCAACACAATGTCTTGGCGGTGTAACTGCGTCTTCTTTGGGAGTTTAGAAATAGCCTATAGGGGGTTTCCAATGTTTTCATATGAAGGACCACCAGATCAATATGCTTTGGACCAAATACTCCCATAAGGTTTTGTCCCGGGGACTCGCATATAAAACATTTTTAATCTGTTTCGATAATCGGTGGGGAGAGTGATCAGAAAATGAATCAATAATCATAATAATCAAAACTGAAATTGAAGTAGATCATATTTTGCTGGAGGATCTCAGTTTGGGAACCACTGCTCTCGCGCATGAACACCCGGCTCTTTTTACCTATCTTCCTGTCAGGATGGAAAGTGAACAGCAATAAATAATGGCGTGTCGCCCTCGTGTGGCCGTTTTGTTTTGTACACCCGCATTGCCCAGGATAGAAAATGGCGGATTGTAGTTCATTTCCTGTAGCCTACAGGGGGCTTGTGTGCAGTACAGATACATGGAACACAACAATATTTTCGCAGGACATCACATTCTCACAACTTTCACATCGGTTTCAGCTGTGCACAACAGTATCTGGCATTCACACAGCAGTAGTGATTGAGTGCATTAATATATTTGCTTACCATTCAAGTGTGAAATCCCTTTGAAATCCAATAAATCAGGCCTGACTCAGCAAACCATTGTGTAAGTCAACACATCCCGGCCTAGTGTGACCTCATTTCCAAAGGATGCTGCATGTCCAGAGAGTACAGGTTATACTCCCTTACACAAAAAACAACTAGAACAATTCTATAACAAATTTTAGAGGAATATATACAGTACATACTGGTATATTGCAGCAAAATGACCAGATATCTTATGGTAAACAAAATTGCCATGGAAGCTTCTATAGTAGCCGAATACAACATAAAAAACCCATCAAAATATTATAAGGTCACCTTTTATTCATTATTGCGTAGTAACTCCCAATAGAATATTATTTTTGTTAGGGTTCAGTCAGCTGTAGGCAAAAGAAAGATCAAAACAAGCAGTCAGATACAGCAGGGTCATCTGTGTCAGTAAGGACAAAAAAAAAACAAAAAAAAAACCACACTTCACTTTGTGGAGCATCTTTATTATGCCACAGATAAAAGCCAGTAGTTTTGAAAGAGGACCTTGCGTTTTTTTTTTTTCACCAACAATGACATTCTGAGAGAATGGTGGAGGCTGTGATTGTGATATTATAGTATGGTTGGCTGAGCAGTCAGAAATGGGAGGATGGGAGTGCGGGGGAGAAGGGGGGGGGGGTGTTAAGTAGAGTGGTTAGAAGTGCAGAGGAGATTGGTGAGAATCAAGTCAGGTTGGGGAGTGGGTGGGTTGAGTATGTAGGTTACCAGGAAATTAAACATTCATTCATATACCCTTTTTGGAAAAAAAGAAAAGAAGACAAAAAAGAATGCACGGACACACGGCATGACAAAACTGCTTTACACAGTTAAACAAGGGGAATGCACACCAGTTCTGCTGAATATACCACATTTATTACTTTTGAACTGATTAATAGAAAGAGTGGGGGCAAGGCCACTCGCATCGCTGTCTTTAGAAAACGGAGGAAGGAGAAAAAACAAAAAAACAAGAAAGCAGCCCATAGCAACAATGAACTTGTCCAAGAGAAAGAAAAAGAGGGTAAATAAGTCCAATAAAGACTGTGAACAGAGGGCCCCAATTTGTACACCATAAAAATTATACACTGAGCAAGGCTCATCAACTTAACATTTCTTCTGCTTTCAAACTCATGACTCCCTTCCCTACTCTTCCTCTCCCCCTCCACCAGATCCTACCTTCGACACACTCCGCCCAACACACGCAAAAAGACAAAAAAAAAAAGCAGAGGGCCATTCTGAATATCTGTAGTCCTCTTTGTAACCGAAAGATGGCAAGCATGTAAGAAACAAATTCTTGAGCGAGTGCTGTTGACACCCGCCTACGATGAACATCCACTGAGGAGGAAACTCCACTGGGTCCTGGCTGGAAGATTTGAGCTCTCTCAGAAGACAGGGAGTTGAGGGTTTACAAAGAAAAGGAGACAAACTGCCCATTCTTGACTTTGGGACTCTACTGTAAGCCAACACTACAAATTTCTATTGGATTTGAGTGTTTGTGTGAGAATTACAGACTTGCTCTTGGACTGTAAAAACAGAGGGTAATCCTTTCATTAAAAAAAATGGAAAAGAAAAAGAGGCATACAAGGAAAGAAAAAAAAGCATATGTAGTGGAACGGGGTGGGGCAAAAAAGATTTCACCTAAGGATGCTATGCATTTAGTTGTAGTCCTATGAATATTCGTTTCCTTTTCTTTTTACTACAAGTTCGAAGTAAGTCTTTAAAGTCAAAAGAAATCAAGAAAGTCTTCATTTAGTTTTTTTTGTCCTTGGTTAATTCTTCACCCCTATTAGAATTTCTTAGAGATCTGGATGTGATGGGGTGGACAGGGGGTAAGGGGGGCCATTGCAGTCTTTTGCCCAAAGCGCTGACTGTTACTTGACTCGTCCTTGGCGCTCCTAGAACAGACACACACACAGAAACAGACAAACAATAAGTTATATACTGTACAAAATTACAACATCCAACATATTTGCAGACTACAGCTTCCCTGGATCCTTACAAGCTCTGCTTCCCATGAGTCAACTGTGCATAGCTCCCCCTACCTTCCACTTTATTTACACTTTCTGATAAACAGGGCTCAACGACTCTTGCCCCGCTGTAAAACGCAATCGCAGAAAAATAGATATAGATGTTTGATTTCTACACAGCATTCTGTGAGTGAGAATCAAGCCCTGAGTGTATCTAAAAATGATTTCAAACAGCACTCTCCCCATATATATTAAATAATATATAGATTCCTTCAGGATATGGCCAGACATGAGGTGAGTTACCTGAAGCCTGTAATGACTCCTGTTGCTTGGGTTGCTGGGATATGGCTCGCTGCCTTGGACCTCCACCTGCCACACAAGAAACGGTGAGAACTGAGTGTGGACTGAACAATTAAGGATTTATGAAAAACAAACATATTCAGCGTGTGCAAATCAAATGTTCCACAAGTGTAGGCCTAAAACAATACATATAGAGCAGTCTACACTTTGGCGTTGCAGAGGGTATTGATCAAGGTATGACCATCTCACATTAACCACACCAGGTCACAGAAAAATTAAGCTAGTTCTGCCTACAGATGTCATCATACAGACATTTGTAAAAACACCAACAGCCTTTACATACACAATTATTGATCTAAATCTGCCAGAGTATAATTTGATTAAATTTGTGTGGAGTGAAAGAAAAAACAAAATTTTTTTTGGAATATCACATACTGAGAGGCAGAGTTAATCCACACCTATATGCTGTAAACGAAGCCAACCATTTCATTGTTGTGAGTAACTTTTCTGCATGTTGCTTAGACTTGAGGTGTGAAGGCTGGGTGTAAATAAGGAAAATAGTTCTAAAAATCAGCAATTTCACAACTTAAATACCAAGTTGGGCAAGAGGAGCAACTCCTGAAAACTGATGGGTTTACTTGGACAATGCATATACATGTTTGTACAAGCCTCTGAAAAATGTGATTAAAAAAAACAGTATTCCACATCTCAAAATCAAAAAACTATTTGATTACAACTTTCAAGTTCAATAATTAGCCGTTAGTAATCAATTAGATTAAGGTATTTACATGACCAATATCTTAATTGTGGTATAATCATAGCTGCATTGTCACCATCTTTGTTTGCTTACAAACACACTGTTTAGTGTCATTCAGTAAGCAAGCAAAAAAAGATAAACCATGTAGGCTATTCCCTATTAAATCTGTAGCCATACATAAAACACTTAAAATGTCTTTAAGGATACCGGCCAAGTCACTTTTCCCCCTCTTCTCATGCTCAAGTACGCTGGCTTTCAGGCACTCAACAGTAACCTTTCAGTAGCACAATTTATGGCTTTAACATGCCATATATTTTTTCCTTCTACTGCATACCTCCAACAGATAAAGACACATTGGAGTCAATATGGAGTTCCAACTAAACGAATGAAAAATTCTTCGGACAAACCTGTTTAAAATGTAACACATTTTCAGATGTATAAACATCTACAATCTGTTGTAGAACTTGTTCTCACTCCAATACCAAGTGGGCAAACTGTGACCATTTTCAGAAGATTAACATATGCTGTTGAGGTTAGAAAGATAGCTAACCCATTTTAATTTGTCTTAGCCTATTTTTTGCCTGTATAGAGGGACCCATTAAGGAAAGGGTGGCAGAATGTGTAATACAGGTGTGCATGACATCACTGTGCCACTGTTAATCAGTAACTGTTCCCAACTAGACAAAGCTTTCACTTTGGCCCATTAAAAATTCATGAGCAATGCAAACAAGCATCATTTGCATTCAATGTGTTGTGCAGTACAGACTTGTTCTTACTTTCTTTATTCCTTTGATTGATGCTTAAAGTTCAACATGAAAATAAACCAAGCCTTTTCATTTAAAACCACAGCTTTGAGGTTGCACCTTGCAGTGTATTGTAAGTCGTATTGTAAGGCATGAAAAATAATTTCCACATAGCTTCAGTAGGCTGCACAACTGATTATATTACTACTTAGATATGACCCATACCCCTGAACAATAGAGGCTATCAAACTGTATCAACAAGCAAACCAATCAGCAAATATGTTCTCATGTATTACACTGAATATTACATTGAATATATTATTAATAGAGGATTTTCATCTTATGAGTATTAGCTTTGAGTGAATATCAAAAGCAAAATGATTTTCTGGTGTTACTCAACTCTACAGAGTCAGGGGACATTCTATTTTATAGCAGGGCAATACATGTAAGATTTCTACAACATGGAAGAAAAATAAACCACAATAATGAACTGATGAGGAAAAAATATCATATCCTACTTTGTACAATCATGCTGAGTTCTGACAAAGTGCTCTCAATTCAACTGTAATCCCTAGAGATCCTCCTGTATTCCTTAGTAATGTGAATAGCAACAATGCGCGCACAAATCACAACAGGCTTCATATAGTGCATTTCTTTCAACACAAGTTTCCAAAGCAGATAAAGTTTGGTTTTTCATTGCTTTATTTTATCACTCACTTCATTCAAGACAATAATTTGTTGTTACCTTTTTCACACACTCCTCCTCCTCCTGGCGCTTCTCGTAGTGAGAGAAGTCGTCGAAGATGGAGGTGGTGTGTTTGTATCCAGCGATGATCTTCAGCACCTGCCTGGCCTTGTCCAATGGCACCTCCTGCGTGTCCCGAGAGTTGGTCACTGGCTTGTTCTCGTTGTTCTCCAGTCGGATGTGCCTCAGCTGGCTGTTGGGAACGTCCTTAACGAAGATCCAGCGCACATCAAAGCGACCCTTCCACTTGTCCTGTGACCACACGCCGGCACATGTGTTGTAGTCCACGGGCGAGCGCATCTCTGCGACGCCACAGAAGTGGCCACTCCCATTGACGCTGAAAAGGAGATAAAGCGGGCCTTTGCCACCCAGTGAACGGTAAGCTGTATCGAGCCTCTTGTTGCCGTGCTCCGTGCTGCACCAGATGTTGTACTTGATGGAGCGGTGGATGTCGTCCTCAGAGTAGCTCTTGATGATGAACACGCGGCCCTGCTTGGGATTCCAGTCAAAGTCCTTGGGGTTGTAGTTGTTGACCATTCGCAACTTCTCCAAGACTGGGTGAGGCTCCGAGGGGACCCCCGGAACCACTCCCACACCTGAAGAGGTGGGAGGCGACTGGCCTGTACCGCCCCCACCGGCATCCCCAAACCCATTGGCCCGGTTCCGCGGTGGGACCCAGCGAGTGGGTTGAGAGGGTTGCTGCTGTTGGGTTGGGGGAGGAGGGGGACCCTGGGAGAGAGGAGGTGGGGGCATCTGAGCCATCCCTGGCTGCCCATTGGGTGGAAGCTGATGCTGCCCCATCTGGGCAACAGGAGGGCCCAACTGTCCATTGCTGAGGGGCAGTTGTGGGGTCCCCCCAGCAGTAGCTCCGGGCTGGGGGGAGGCCTGATTGGGCGGCTGCCCGTTGGTGGGGATAGCGGGCACCTGCTGAGGGGTGGCAGCTTTAGGCATGGTACCCTTGTTGTCCCAAGTGCCGATGTCCATGTTGTGTTTGATGGGCGGAGGAGGCAAATTGGCACCGGCCATGCCACCCTTGGTTTTCAGCTTGGGTTGAGGCTTGGCTGGCTTGCTGGCAATATCTGCCCATGAGGCAGGCTTGGCAGGGGCAATAGAGACGGGGGGCATGCTGGGGGGTCCTACAGATGATACAGGGCCAAGGGGACCCCCACCAGGTAAGCCAGAGCCGACGACCTTAGGAGCCATGTCCCCACTACCACCAGGGGCAGCACCGCCAATCTTAAGCCCTGCCATGCCCTGATCAAGGCTGTTCATACCAGGTGCCTTGTTGAGGGGCTCGTTGGCAGCAGGGGCAAATGGGGACTGTCCATCGATCATGGCACCCCCGAGCGAGCTGGGGGCATAGGCATAGCTGCTGCTGTAGCCAGAGCTCTGCGGTGTCCCCGACTGTCCCTGAGAGCTGCTATTGCCCCATGCCGAGAAGTCGATGCCACTGGGGAAGAAGTTGAAGCCGTGCTGGCCCAGGAAAGGGTTGCTCCCCAGGGGGCCTGGCTGGCCAAACATAGCGTCCGGGAGGTAGTGGGGCTCCCCATTGCTCAGCTGTCCATAGGAGGCCAGGTAAGGCATAGGAGGGTCCCCACCTGTGGACCATGCTGCCTCATTCAGGGAGTAGGAAAATCCTATGGAGGGGCTGTAGTAGCTGGGCATGTACGAGTCCGACATGGCCGTATAGGCATTGCTCTAGATAGAAAGAGATCATGTTTTAGTGACAAGTTGGAAAAAAAAACAGTTCTTAAGAGGAAGTAGATACAGTTTCTTAAAACAGATCAACTGTTAACAGATAAGCTGCTGTCTGGTAAGTATGGAAAAAGTCTGACCAAGATAACAGATGGACATAGATATCAGCTCATTTTAATATGCAAAAAAAAAAAATGAAAATAAAAATACACCACACCACAATGCATCTAAAAAAGGTGTGGCTTCCTCAGCCTCCTCATACTTTTCTCCCTTAAACCTCTAAATGCACAAAACTGAACTGAAGTATGGGGAAACAAGTGACATGGTCTCTTGAACAAAAGGATGCTGCATTCTTTTGACTGGAGGAGCATACGGGCTCCATTCTTTTCCTCTACAACCCACTTCTCAGACAGCAAGTCCATTACTACAGCAGGGCAACCCCATCTACCGCACAGTTAAGAGGCAACAATCAAAGGCCATTAATCAAAAGAGTTTAAAAGTGTGCCCATTAATCTTCTGGCAGAGAAATTTCCTTCAGTTGTTAAAAAAAAGCCAGACCAACAAATCCCTTGAGGGCAAACCATCTGTAATTAACTGTAAGGCTTATTGGAATTGAATGATGAACTTCTGTTCAACATTCAGGCATAAAGAACTACTGAAGCTGGTCAAAAAGCTTTGGGGGTATCGTCTCACACTGATTGAGTGTGTTTACATGCACATTAATATTCCATTTATATTTGGGATATTCAAAAAATTCCATTTATGATTTAGACACAATATCCCGACTACAATAACCAGGATAAACCCATATCTTGAATATTCTAGCTGGGATACGACGATATTAGTATATTCTGGCATGTAAACACCATATCCCATTTATTGGTGGGTTTAGCTATGGAGTCACTAGCATCAAAATAACATGCCACTAATGGACACAACTGAAAACAGTATTGTACTAAAAGGGAAACCCCACAGACCTGGCACTTGAGGTTGACTAAAAAACTGAGGAGTACTTCAAATAATTATTTGACCCATGTCTGCTCAGGAACTCTAAATAACACTATTAACTGTGAAAGCTGTTCAACAGGATCGGCATCTTATTCTCCAGTATCCTATTACTTGAATTACAAACTAGGTAAGAACATAACAATAAAACCTCCTCAATAGTTTGGGACTTTGAGCAACACTATAAGTACAACTGCACAGATGCTACTGATTTGAAGAACTAAGCTTTTGTGTTGATTTACCTAAAATAATTCTACAAAAAAATAGATCCACAAACCCTTCATATAAAAAGAGTGAACAGGTGAAATCAAGGTGTGAGTTCTGATACCATATTAATTTCGCCTATAAACTCTGCTTCAATCTTGAGTGAGATGTAGATGAAGGGGAGACTGGGTTAAAAAGAAATGTAAGCTTTAAGATGAGACTGTGCAGAAGTTGGAGCAAATAAATATTAGTAAAGATGTCCTAATAACTGGTACAATCAAGCTATAATATTTCACCGTATAATTTCACAAATGTCACAGTCAAGCCAATACTGGATGATTTAAAGTTGTAGAATCCTTTGCTTAGTTGTTAAATGGAAAATTGTTATGAGAGTACATAAGTCATTGATGAATTGTAAGAAAGACTGCCACCTTTATGCACAGTCGAGTTGATAAATCTTACCTGTCTGGCCTGAGTATTCAGGTAAGGCTCGAACTCATCATCATTCAAAGTATCCTTTTGGGTCACAGCTCCGTTTTGCACTGAAAGAGAAATACAGTGATGTGAACAGAGGCATAAAAGTTTGTATGATACCAGAGATTAAGTGGTGAGATACATAATGCTGGTGCATTATCTAGTCATTCTTCATCATCATCACCCATTACATAATCATCACTACCACTCCCTGCAATTATTTATGAGTTTCACAGGAAAAGCCACAAAGCTAAGAATGATAAGACATCACACACTACAACTGGTCAACGTGCTAATTACACAGCGTGAACTTACACAATAAGATGAATCAGCCCCTGACATATCAACTTTCCGTGGCATTGGTTAGATAGTGGCAGCAATTATCTCTCATATGAAAAGATATTCACAGCGGGCGCCCTCCAAAATCTAGATAAAGTACCACGTAGCATATCTGAGTTGATCTACAGAGGAGGTTACTGATAAATATAGCTTAAATTAAGTCTTAAGTGTCTTGTGAAAAGTGATCAGGAGTTCAGGAGTGTCTTCGGGTATATTGTTATGAATGACATGAGGTTCGTTCAAAGCTTTTCGGATAAGGCAACGTTGGGCAGCCTCATTTAAGTTCACACAGGCAGCAAACAACAGTGAAGCGTGTTTATGAGCTACCCGATCTGAACGGCAATTTAACGAGTAAGCAAGAGTCTCATTTGGATACAGGAAAAGCATGTCGGAAGACGTGTCATTTTCAGGTTAGGGTAGCAACCAGCTAACGTTAGCGCGCTAGCTAGCTGGTTAGCTACATGCAATGCGCAGCGTCTCCATGTTAACGAGCGCCAAGAGTCCTTTCATCATGACGGACTTGGCTAACGTTAGCTGGGTAACCAGCTTGCTAGGCTGGTATCTGTAAAATGTATGTTTTTAGCGTAGCATTATAAGAATGTTTCAGAGTGGCCAATATAAAGAGACTTTAAGTGATGGGAGTTTACTGTCAAACCTGTCAGTGCAGTATAAAACGTTGCAAATAAAACCAGGAAAAGGATGCTGGCGTGTATCATGTTGCCATCTAACGTTAGCTAGCCAACTGTTAGCTAACTGAGAACTCACCTCACGAGAGCCATTTCATGGCTGTAAAGGAAGCTCACGGGCAGTAGGTAATGGGTTGAAAAACAGTAGAATACAACGTAAAAGCACATAATGTGTTGCCTTGGTTCAGCGCGGGAGCAATTAACGGTGAAAATAGTTAAATATAGCCAGCAATAGATTCGCCTGTTTGCTAACAAGCTAGGATACTATCGCATCAGCGCACGCAAGATTTTCAAAGCGCACCGCACGCAAAAGATCCGCATTCACTCAACACAAGTCGATAATGTTAGCTAAGATTTGTTCTTACCTTTATTTGCTTGGCCTTTCGGTCTCTGGATTGGGTCCAGGTGATTCATGAAGGTTTGATTTATGAGAAGAGAGGAAGGGGAAAAAATAGATGAAGAGATATATTTTCACCAGTCAGTCCCTTTAGCAGGTGGTCAGGCCTACTGCACTATGAGCCAGAGCCGCTGCCTCTGTGCTAAGCTATCCTCGCTAGCCGTCGCGATGCTGAGAATTTGGCCCTCGTAAATGTTCAGAAAGTGCCTCTCTTTACCTGTTCAAGAAGGCGGCTGGCTGACATGTCTTTCCCCCCCTGGAGCCTGTGTAACTATATTTGTTTCTAAATAAAAGCGGCAGGGTGTAGAAATTATCTAGCTATTGAAGAGTTTAACCAAGTGCCCCTATCTCTCTACAGAGCCTGGTTTCTACACAATGGCGGGCTGCAATTTGCTTGACAGACTCCTCAACATGGCTGGGCGGCCCTCGTCAACCCACGATGGCATTTATTTACAACGGACATGCGCCCCCCAGTGGCGTGGAGGAACCCAGTTTACTCGTTGGGTATTATTAACAGAAGTATCTAAAGTCAATGTATGATATCCATGTTAAATCAAAACAAAAACCTCGTCAGCATCCCATTAACTGCTCTTTAATATTGATAACTTTTATCGTTTTTTATAACTTTTTTGAGCTGCTTGAAGTTTATTAAATAGTAGTGGTAACACTTTTTCCCCAGAAAATCATTTGTATGCTAACACAATCACATTTTAGTCGTTTAAATCTTTTTTATTGTTATTTTTTCTCTTTATTGTTATTGTTACAATCACATTTCTATGCTTTCCAATTCATTGTCAGTGGAGCTCTGCATGGTGAGGCATCACAAATGACAAAACTCTTCTCCTCTGTGTCTGGCAATATGGGAAAATATAGTAAGGTAGGCTATATGAAAACAAATTTCAATACCAGGTATTTCCCATTAGACAGAGAGCAGGTGTTTGAGACAGCATTCTTGCCTAATTGGCAGCATGTTTCCTTTCAGCGTGCCATTTCATGCCCATGCCACAAGGTGGACTCCTCGTCACTGTCAAGAATTTATGAGTGAAGTGAGGTCAAGAGTAGACTATGTGTGTGCCTCTGTGTGATGTGCAATTATCACACATGACCATTCAGGACTTTCCCATTTATCTTATTATGAATCATTCTAAAAGGAATTCTAGCACTTTACACACACACACACACACACACACACACACACACACACACATTGAAAGACATCTCATTAGCAGATCCTCTCATGGGTGTTAAATTGTGATGTATAGGCTATTCATTTGTGAAGTGCTGTTGTCACCTATATCAAACCAAGCTTTGGCCATTCTGAGGCTAATGAGAAGTGTCTTATATCTTCTTAGTTTGAGTCAGCCTTTATAAACCAACTATACCTCCTCATTCAAAATCCCTGCTTACATCAAAACAGAACATATTAGATTTTCTATGTCTATCATTTCTTTTGTCTGACAAGACTTTTGGATGTCTTTGTAAACAGAGGCAATTAGGCAGATTTCCACTATTAGCATTTTGTGCATGCCTACTGAAAGCTATCAACAATAAAAAATATGTACTGACACCTCAACTAATCATATATTTTAATGTGTTTCTTTAATCAACACTTCCATCTTGTATCTGGGGCAGTGGTATTGTTTGCTGTCATTCTTTTCCCTCTTCGCCAGTTTACAGTTCCCTAAACGGGCCTATCAGAATGCTAAGAGCTGACATCATGCAGGGCCGGGGGGTTATATGATGATCCCCCTCCGGCTACTTATCGTTTTTCAGGGCCAAGGGTTGGTCAGATGGCATGTGACCGAATGGCACCTAAGAACACAGGACACAGGGCCAGGAATAACCCCACCCTTGGACACACACACACACACACGCACACACTGAAACCCCTTGGGGGAGGACATGGGAGCGGAGCATAGTGTAGATCATGAGGCTGCTTCAACAGGTGGGTATTATATTTAAAATTCATGTGCACAATTTCCAAAGTGTGTCCTCCTGAGTGACGTTACTAGAACCACAGAACAAGACATAGAAGTGTGTATAAGAGTGAGATTTTAATTATGGGGTGAACATGGTGGAATGTTCTCATTGGATGCACCCAGTATGTGAATAACACTGGCAAATAGGGGATTGCAAAGCAGTAGCAGCGACAAGACATCTAACTTGTGAAACATGCCCAGGACAGTAGCATGGCATGCATGTATCATATTCCTCCTTTCAACTCTCAATCATTTTTGGGTGCTTGACTTTTTTCCCAGGGGCTTGTTGACTGGAGCGGATTGGACAGGTGGCGTAGCGTGGAGAAGAGCTGGCCATTTACCAGCCAATAAAAATAGCTGTGGTCTCCATGATGTCACCGGTGAGTAAATCATGGCTCCCCGACTGTAGAGGGAGAAATAAAGAGAGAGAAAGAAGGGGATCTGTCTTGGTTTTTTTTGCAGTGATTGTCCCTGATTTGTTTTGCTCCTGCATCCATATCTTTTTTTATTTGTTAAACTAATCCCACCCCAAGTCTCTATCAGTTTGAGTACGTCTCTCTCTGCCACTGTTCCCTCCTTTTTTCCCTTGAACACGGTACTTCTACCCCTCTCACTCATGTCTCACTATAGCCTTGCCAGCATTTGCTGAAACGCTAGACTCTGCATGTACACTTGCATGCATGCCATGAGAAGGCTACCCTGGAGATTCAGAGGCATCTAAATCCACACACCCAGGAAGATGTAAAAGGCCAGAGAAAGAACGACCGTGTCCCCCTCACCAACCACGGATGACACCGCCATCTTCAGCCGGCCACAGTGGGCGCAGTTGCCAGAAAGGGTGTACGAACTAAAGCTGGAGTCTGATCTCACTCCCATACCTGGCATTCTGAGGCCACAACACCATGCGGCCGATGTGGAACCTGATCAGTCGTAAATCTTCCCTGTTTGACCATGTGACATGCCAAATTTGTGATTCTGCCCTCCATCCACCCTCCGCCTCTCTCTTTGCTCCACCCGCTGCCACCCATAGTGCCCTTCTAACCTTCCAGCACAGCCCCCTCTGGCACACTGGAGGAGGAATGTCAGTCGGAAAGGTGACAATCCCTCATGCCCAGATCAGTGTTTCTGCATGCGTCTTTTATGAGTTTGTACGTGTTGGTTTGACTGCACATTTGTGTGTGTGCGTATGCGTGTTTGTATGTGTGCGTGTGTGTGTGTGAATTTGTGATTGTGTGTGTATAACTCCGGTGACCCAGCAGCAGTGTGGCGGCAGGATACTCTCAGTAATAGGATGTTAGGAATGTAGCACTTGTCAGCCTCTCAGAGGATGCTGTTAATTCACATTCTGTCCGTTTCAGAGGGTTAGCCTTTAATAAACAGTGGCCAATGAGTGTATTTACCTGTGAGGCTCTGTGTGTGTGTGTGTGTGTGTGTGTGTGTGTGTGTGTGTGTCGTATGGTCCAGTGTGTGTAAGTTGTTTCCTTTTAATAATGACAGTTGAGATTTGTTGCTGCTCTGTTTCATTCTTCCTAGATGTCTTGCCTCACTTAAAGCTTCCATATAAGAACCCAGAGAAACTTGTATTATTTTATTTTCTAAGCAATATCTAATGATCCAGTGTAATGATTTTTTTGATGGTTAGATGGTACAAAGCTTGTAGGACTGAATGAGAGTCTAACCTTCCACTGCATGACAATATTTCTATCTTTGGGAAACAAATATCCAGTGTTCTTTGGCAACCAGCGACAATGGAGGCACAGAGATTTTGGCTAGTTTGGCAAGTAGCTGGCTGGCTATTGTCTGACAGACTATATGGAGCATCTCATTAACTATGCATACTGTCAACCAATCAGAACAATCATTAAAACTTGTGTGGAGGTGACATCCTTTTGATTTTGTTGACAACCGGAGGGAGAGTCCTTTGTTAATTTATACCATGAAATAGAGAAATGCAATTCTCATTGCACTGGACCTTTAAATTTTTCAATTCTTAGAATTCTTCTTAGATTCTTTAGAATTTAAATGTTATTTCATTGAGTTCTAGATTCGAGTTTCTAGAATCCCGAGGTCTTGAGGTCCTGGTGGTCTATGTGGACAATGAGTGAGTTGTTTTAGGAAGAAAATAGCCGCACACTTGCACATTCTATCACAGAGGATTTATCACCAACATTTGTGTAGAGGGATGAATGAGCCAGACCTGTCCATATGTGGGTCTTTGTGTGTGTGTGTGTGTGTGTGTGTGTGTCAGATGACACTTAGTGATGATTTTGAACAGCTGAGATGAGTTTGTGTGGAACTGGACAACGGGGCAGCTGTACATCTCTGTCCAAGACATATACACACACACGCACACAGGCACACACACACACACACACACACGCACACACACACACACACACATCGAGGCATATAAACAACAGTGGAATCCTGGGGTCCGACCCCCTTGGGACCAAGCCAGACTGAGACCTTAATAAAGGCCTTGTTGTTTCAGGAGGTAGCTTAAACGGTTTCGGGTTTATATCCCAACAAGCCCCACGTTATGGACCACCACCATATGCTTAGTGATCACATTCTGAAACATATGCTCTGATTTGCATTTAGATACTTGGTTCTTTGTTCACTTCTTTTTTTTTTTTTTTTTTACAATAACAGTTTACCTTGATGGTCATTTAAAAGGCTGATAAATTCACTTGGGTGCAGCTACTTACTTATTTAATGTCCTCATAGGTATTTCTAGCATAGAGTATAAACTATTCATGGTGGTGTTGCAATGTGAATAGTGGTCTAAATAAAACCGGGTTGCCATTATTACCTCAACTGGCCTGCAACATCCCAGCCAATGAGAGAGTTTGTCTGGTCAGACCTCTTTTAAGAGGGGCGGGGCTAGATGTGCTGCAGGGTCACAGGGAGTGATGTAACCTGTGTTTATTTTCAGCATATACACGTAAATGTAGACACACAGACACACGCACGCACATATGCGCGCACACACACACACACACACACAACACACACACACACACACAAACAAGAGCAACTGTAGACTGCTGCACATACTGTTCTTCACATGCAAAGATTTTAGCATGCACAGTACAGTATCATTGACTAGACAAACACAGATACACTGACTGATTTGGGTTTGGACTCTGGTCAGATCTCTGTTGTGTTTCTGTTAGCCGGTCGTCCCTCTTGCCCTCTTCCTAGTTTGGTCACTCGACAGCAAGTGTTGCAGTGTGTACATGCGCACAGACCATCAGCAGCACACACACACACATTCACACATGCGCACATACACACAGACACACACACAAATGACAGCAGAGGGTGGCCGTTCCAGGGGGAGGACAGGGTGGTTAAGGAGAGAAGAGGTGCATGTATCACTGAGGAAAACAAGGGAGAGAGAGGGAGAGAGAGAGAGAGAGAGAAAAGAGAGGGAGAGGGAGAGAGAGAAGGGAAGGAGAGAGGAAGGGAGTGAGAGAGACAGAGAGGGAGAGACAGACAGAGAGAAATTTAGTCATGGCCATTAATACTAATAGTGTTTCCCTTCCCTTCCGTCAGCTGCAGCTGTTGATCACGCTGGTGTAACTGTGAGCTTTCCAGCATTGCATCACTCTCTATCTCCCCTGACTCCCTGACTGCCCTGCATTACCCTGTATGTATATAGTTCTACTAGCCCATAATGCACATCATGCAACAAGGGGCAATATGGATTGAAGTAATGTTGGCCCCCAAAAAAATCTGGAAATATTTACTCTGTGTTGATGTGAGCTCCTTAGATTGATCCATTTGTAAAGTGCATTTATAAAGTGCAATCTATCCAAAATATTTGAGATCTGATGATACTTTGAGAAACTGGCAATATATATTCTACAGTATGCCATCAGCATGCGTAAATCTTTATAAAAACATTGATGCAAGCGTAGGGCAGAACAAGTGGGAGCAAACGCATCACATGTCACTTTCATCCACTGCTATTTAAGAGCATGTTTGATTCATTAACATGCCAATAGCTACTAGTTATTCATACTATGTGTGATGTATGCATAGCGAGATGTTGGTCATGTTCTCCATCCAGAGAACGTAGCAGAGGGACGATGTAACTTCCCAGGGAGCTCGTCCGCTCGCATACATCAGAGACATTCCACCTCATCTGACACTCGTCCATGGAATTCTGCAAATTTTCCACACTATTCTCCCAGGCGTTCTAAAGTGCCTGTCAAAAAGACTGGCATGCCCAAACAACAAGCACCTGTAAACTCTTAAAACAAGAAACATAGGCTACACCTTAATGGAGACTGCATCTTACTGGGTGTTGTTATCATGGCTTAATCTTTTAGAGGATACGTTCTCAGTCATTGTTGTATGCGGACGCATGATGAGTTGCTGCATGTACCTGTGGTGTGTGTGATTGTGCATGTAGGTATGTTTGTGTGTGTGTGTGAAAATATCTTTTTGTTTGCGCTACTGATAGGTGATAATTTGTCATGGATTTGTGCAAAGTCCCTTTCTCCCCGATGCTGGTATGACCAGTGTATGCAACCTATAGTTGACACGTATGTGTCACTCTGGGAACACACTAAATACTTCAGATGACTTGAAGGTTTACTTGGCAACCGATGGCTGTTTTAAGACCATGGATACACTTTCAGCTTGGACTGAGCTCAAAGTTTTCAAGTATCTACAGTACATGGATAGAAATAAAAAATCATTGAATCACTTGCATCATGTGTTCATCGCTGTGTGGCTGTTAATAAAGCTCAATGACTTCATCCAAATCTATTTGTAACTGGATGTGTAGAGCCTAGATTTGCCTGACATTCTATAACCTTTAATATATACCAAGCTATAGA